>NW_027287205.1:7668522-7988522 GCF_022747635.1 Hetaerina americana
TAACAAACATAAAAAATTTTATTTGAAAGAGGATACTTTAAACTACTTCTCAACATAATCTCCAAGCAAATTAAGGCATTTGTCATAACGTGTGACAAGTTTCTGTATTCCTGCTGCATAGTCCTTCGCCGCCAGGTCATTGAGATACGCGAGGGACCCATCTTGCACAAATTTTTGCATAATGCAGATGGTGTTTAACAATTTCATGAACAATTGTTCGAGAAACATTGGGAAAATGCTCATAGATGTCATCAATTGTGACGCGCCGATCGTTCCTCACGAATTCGTCAACTGAGCTCACCAGTTGGTCTGTAATGACAGACGGTCTCTCCGAACGCTCATCGTCGTGTGTGTTCCCCCTCCCCATGTTGAAGTTGCGACACCACCGCCGAACAGACGACTCGTCCATTACATTGTCTCCATACACCTCCTTTAATTGGCGATGAATATCACATGGGCGAACGTTTCTTGCATTGAGGAATTTAATCACTGCCCTCACTTCACAACTGGCGGCGTTCTCAATTTTTTTAAACATTGTAAACAATCACAGAAACAACACAGGCAATGCTAGCGTCACGCAACTTGGCTCAGAGAAGGCAGACAAGCCACTGAAGCTATCTGACCTCGTCCAGCGGCTACTCGCGTCGTCAGCACTTCATGCGGCACGAACGGGTACTACTTTCCGGATGACCCTCGTATAAGTTTAATGCCTAAAATAATATGCATACGACGATAGCTTAAATGGAAGAAGGGACCATTAGGTCTCAATTTCGCCCAAATAAAGACCTCTCTCTATTTATCTATCGTCCGAGGGTTAATGATTACCCTTGAGGTGTCTCTCGAGTTGAGGAAATAAATAAAAATCGCAAGGCGCAAGATCGGGTGAATAAGGAGGGTGTGGAATCGGTTCAAATTTCAGGTTTCGCAGAGCCTCTCCAGTTGCGCGCGAGTTGTGGTATCCATCGTTCACAGATTTTGCGGTATCCCAACTGTTCAATGATGTTGCCGACACGTTCCCTGGATATTCCAATATGGTTTGCGATACACTTTTGAGTGATTCGCCGGTCATTTTGAATCAAATCTTCGACGAGTTTATTGTCTGTGGCAGTGATCGGACGTCCGCTGCGTGTTTCATAAAAAATTATGGCTTTGCCAGGCTCGCAACCACGAAATTTTACTACTCATCGATTTTCAGTAGACCGACCAACGACATCATCACTATAAACAGCCTTTAACGGTGACGAATCTCAGTAGGAGTCACTTTTTCAGCAGTTAAAAATTCGATAACAGATCGCTGTTTAACTCGCCTTGACATGGCACGAGAACACGTCTCAATACTTCCGCTTCTCAAAATACACTGGATTACTGTAACTATCTCAAACGTGCACATGAGTGTTGAGGGGGAATGTTACTTCCATATGCCACCAGCATTGCTTCTGAAGGTCACTTTATTTATGGTCTACAAGCATGTGTGCATTAGTTTTTTAGCCAACCCTCGCATGATCGATCGAAAGCACTTGATGAGCCTCGGACAAGAAAAAGTACCGCGTTCGAGTTTCAAGAATTCGCAATATAACGCTTCTCTATGGATGAGTTATGTTAACTCACAAGCTGGAGGGATTCATTGTTTGTGAAACTAAAAACATCAAGCAGTATTGAAACAATGAAACACTCTTTGAGAGAATAAACTGTCAAATTCTCTAGTTTCGAGAATACCTTGCAATACTTCAACAGCGTTGCTATGTACATGTAGCTGAGAGTATTCACAAAATTCCAAAATACCTGAGTGCTTCCTAAATAAAAAGTAAACAAGAATGAGGATGACGTGTTTGAATTTCCAGTTTAGATTCTTTGGTTAAAACCGATTACGATTAATGTTGGTTTCACCCCACTAGTCAGTGAATCCCGGAAAGAATTTTCGAGGGACCGCCGGCCAAGGTCACGTGAGCGAAATTGTTAATTGGAGGTCGTGGAGAGGAGAGAGAGAGAGAGAGAGAGAGAGAGAGAGAGAGAGAGAGAGAGAGAGAGAGAGAAGGCATCTGCAGCCGGCTCCACAGATTGTCATCGCTTCTCTGCCGACGGGCGACCTTTCCAAGGTCGGTGCGACTCTCAAGGGCGCTTGACCTTGCATTTCTTTCCTCTCGAAGCCAGAAGTCATGCTGGGACGTTTGACATGCGTTTTAAATATCTAGGATTGCCTGCGCTACAGAGACATTTTGACAAAACTTAAGTCAACAATTAATTGTTTCTTCAGTTTGGAACAGAATTCGGAAATTTTTTCTATGAAGAACTAATTTCGCAGTGAAAATTATATTTGCGCAGTATTACAAAAAATCCTCCCATGTTCTACACGAGACGTTTGCTAATCGACAATGTTGACAACAGGACGTGTCTTTTGAGCTAGAGCCCCTCTTTATTTAGCAAGGCGCAGAAAATATCCGAGGATATCAACATTAAAAAGTATGCAGAATCAAAGAATCTAGTTGTCTCAATATTTAGCATCGGGTAACAGAGGCAGAAAGTGTTCAGTGCTAAAAGAGTGAGGTATTGTAATATATTGTATGGAATCTGAGGATTTTTTGGTGGCATGTTAGGGATAAAGTGGTGGGAAATGAGGGTTCCATCGAAAATCTAGTTTTGAGCCGTTAGACTACTCCTGATAATTGTCTATATTTGCGACTAACTTGTGACATCGCCGTTGGCTCAAACAAAATAGCCAACACTTTTGAGATTTCCCATGTCCTGCTGTAATTAAGATAAAATATTACTCCATTTCCATGCCATCCACTGTGGCCTAAAATTAATTAATTTTCTATCCGCATTGCATCCCCTCTTGGTACGCATTAAACCAAGCCTTGGCATCCACAATGTTCCTGTCAGTAGTTTCATCGATCTTTCCTCCATCAGATCTTTCTCTAAGAACATCATCTTATCCGTTACGATTTCGAATATGTTGTATTCACCAATTCACCACCATTATTTGCGTATAAGCTATATTATATTCATTGCCTTCCCCTTTCTACTCACCTTAGCATTGCAAAGATAGTCTCATAAATGAATGCGATCCATTCCAGTTCCCAGAGATATCTCACTTATTACCTCTGAGGCGATGCCATCCAATAATCAGGGTCATAATCTGCGCAGTCATCTACATAATTAATGCAAATTTCTTCCATTCCATCACTAGACATTCGGCAGCATCCATCAATGAAAATAACATGCAAATGAGTGTAATCATGCAATCATACCTCTAGAAATAATAGCATTGAGCCAGTAGAGATATCACCGTAATAAACATATTTGTTTCACCTTTGTGATGGGATGTATCACAGTAATACGAGGGTCATCCGGAAAGTAGTACCCGTTCGTGAAATAAAAAGACAAAAGTAAATATTAACAAACATAAAAAATTTTATTTGAAAGAGGATACTTTAAACTACTTCTCAACATAATCTCCAAGCAAATTAAGGCATTTGTCATAACGTGTGACAAGTTTCTGTATTCCTGCTGCATAGTCCTTCGCCGCCAGGTCATTGAGATACGCGAGGGACCCATCTTGCACAAATTTTTGCATAATGCAGATGGTGTTTAACAATTTCATGAACAATTGTTCGAGAAACATTGGGAAAATGCTCACAGATGTCATCAATTGTGACGCGCCGATCGTTCCTCACGAATTCGTCAACTGAGCTCACCAGTTGGTCTGTAATGACAGACGGTCTCTCCGAACGCTCATCGTCGTGTGTGTTCCCCCTCCCCATGTTGAAGTTGCGACACCACCGCCGAACAGACGACTCGTCCATTACATTGTCTCCATACACCTCCTTTAATTGGCGATGAATATCACATGGGCGAACGTTTCTTGCATTGAGGAATTTAATCACTGCCCTCACTTCACAACTGGCGGCGTTCTCAATTTTTTTAAACATTGTAAACAATCACAGAAACAACACAGGCAATGCTAGCGTCACGCAACTTGGCTCAGAGAAGGCAGACAAGCCACTGAAGCTATCTGACCTCGTCCAGCGGCTACTCGCGTCGTCAGCACTTCATGCGGCACGAACGGGTACTACTTTCCGGATGACCCTCGTAGTACGATGCACTACCATAACACCCCCCGCCACAGGCCCTTACGATGGCTTGCGGAATACCGTTTTCTGTTTTATTCGCTTGCCTGCTGAATTCTTCCCTGCACACTAGAAGGGCTTACAGTACATGTAATCTTTTCCTTTCAAAGAAATAGTGGATTATAAGTCAAGCCTGGTTAGAAATATTTTATGGTGTTTTCTGGCACTTAGTAATCAATGCTCAAACCATTCATAAAAAGTGCAGCGGTAGGAATTCGTGAAACCAAAATAAATTTTCCTTCTATGTGTCGGCCGAAAACTTTCCTGCAGGATATATCTAAGAACTGAATCGGGTTTTGAGAATTGCTTTAGTTCAATACTTTAATCTAACGAAATGATTTAGAAAATGCTATTTAGCCCATTAAAATAAGATTAAATAGTGATTTCGAGACGGCATAACATCTCCTACCCTCTCTCTCTCTGCAAATCGTTCGGGTAGATACTTAAATTTCAATTACTGGTCGTGCGAGGGAGTGCGCGACTCTTAGGGTAATTAGCGCTATAGCCTTGGCGGGTGCGAGCAGAAGGTGAGCAGAGGGGAGTGGGTCGACTCCTGCCGCCCTCTGGCACTTTCCACCGGCAGGAGTCCACTGTTGTGAGGGGCACTTCCAATCATCTCGGAAGTCGTCATTCTAAAAATTATAGAAACTTAAATTGCCCTCCTACAATCTGCTACTTATTACGTGTTAAGGCAGTGCCGGCCAGAACGCATGACAGGAATAAGACGCATAATGAAAGAATAAAACGGCTTTTAGTAAAATGCATTTCGAATGACATTTCGAATCATGCAGGGTTTTACACAATCATTAGTTATGCTGTTATGGTAGTCAAATGATTTTTAAAAATATTCGATATTCATTATCAGATAATTGCATTTACCAATCAAAAGTATTTTATTTTATTTTTATTTTATTCAGTATAAGTCCGAAAACAGCACATTTTGGCCTTTAAATCGAACTATTAACAACGATAACAATGATCCCATTTACAAACACCCAAGCTCTAGATGGAGCGAAACTCACCCAGGCGGGAATCGAACCCGCGACCCTTGGAATGACAGACGAGGACGTTACCCCGCCGCCACCGGGGCCGACTAATTTGAGCGAATATCATCTCCTTCAAATACCGAGGACTTCCTATCGTTGGCTTTCCATTATTCCTTTCTTCGTTCTTAAATTCTGCCTGCCTTCGTGCTGTCAATGAATGGCTACTGTCTTCCTTCCTCTGCCACTCTTACTCAACATTCTCCACCCTATCACAACCACCAACATAAACTCACTGCCTTTCAATGTTCCCTTCATTCACTTCCTCTGCATTGTCAGAATTTCCACTAGTAACGTCCTCCCTTCCGCTATCCTCTTTAAAACTTCAGCATTGGTTTTCCTCTCCGTTCAACTTGTCGTTTCCATTCTCTACCATGCATACATTTCAAAATCCTCCTTTCTTCGTTCATCCTCTTGCCTCAAAGACCAGGCTTCACACCATAAAGCCTCCATTGGTCTTCATTGATCATTTCCTTACATATTTAACTTTGCACACATGTAATAACGTTCTCTTCTTCTTGTATATGCTTCTTTTGTCTGATTCTTCTCATAAATCCCCAATAACTATGCTCATTTTCCTCCGAAGTACTGCCCAAAATACATGAATTGCTGCGCTTGCTCTATTTTATTCCTTCCTACTTGAATGTTGTATTTAGTTTTCATGATTCTCGAGAACATCGTCAATTATGATTTCTTTTGTTTAATGTTAATCACATACCTCCCGCATTGTTCCGTTAAGCCCTTAGCAATAACTGCAATCCCTTTGTTTTCTGAATGTCGCTGCGCAGTGTGGTAGTCAGTGAGCAGAGCGTTCGGTTACTACTAAATGGAGAGTCCTGGATTCAAATGACATCTGGGAGATTCACGAGAAAATTTCACGACTTCACCTGAGACTCGGGATTTCATAGGCGATCGCATATTCCCGTAAACTCGTTGCTGGAGACCCAGGGAAGCTCCTAATCGGGGATTGGGGGGCTGTGGGGTGGCTTCTAATGGCATCGCGACCTCCCGTCGGTCGCCAAAAGCCCTTGGCTCCTCTCTCTTCTTTCGGGTTATGCAATCCCCTCTTCTCGCTCGTGAGGGAGGAACTGGGATGAAGGCTAACCGCGGCACGGAGTTCCAACCGCAGGCCGTCGAACTATTAATCGTCCTTCCATCATGGCCTGAACAAACGCCTATGCGCCGTCGTTCGCCAATTGTTTCGAAAGATTTCCCAGTCGCCATTTGGGGAAATTAGTTGTTCAGTAATAATGAAAGCGCTATTCTGTTGAGTCATTATTATTCACTCTGATGGGAATGAGAATGGGAATTCCCTTTGTTGGGAATTATTCATTCAGATGGGAAACATCTCCGTATTCTTCCCTTCTTATACGATGCCTCGAATTCTTTAAAGATCTGTTGAACTCAATAATTAACACCGAATCCGTTTAAATTATGAGTTTAAGAAAAATGTTCCTTTATTTCCGAATTTCAATCACTTAAATGATGTTAGCACTGAAAATGATGTTAGCGTGCCCCGTGAGTCTCGATGGTAATTAGCATCATCGTAAATTACATTAGCACTTATGTGCTCACAAGAATTTTTCCATATGACTCCGAAGTATATCTGGTGACTTGATGAACCCATCCTTCCCAGGACACCGTCGGCCTGATCGCCATAAAGCCGTGTCAAATAAACGTTTTGATATTGTTTGTTTGAAATTAATTCTGTTCTTTGAATTGTCCATTTGTAAGCAAATTGCCAGGTTAAGATAGGAAAGGGTGGTGAAAGTATCCCAAACAAGGTCTACAGAAGGCAAAGAAGAATGCTTTTTGCTTAAAATTAGTATTTTTCGTTTGAGACATCCAGTAGGGAAGGGTCGAGGGGTGTGGTAGGCGTAGTGACGATCCGGAACTGGCCGGAAGTAATGTCATCCATCTGACTATCCATTAGCAGTGGCTGCATTAACTCGACTAAGTTTAACAGTAAAATAAAATAATATTTAATCCTTGTTCTCTTCATCGTGGTGTAAAGTAGCAGCAGAAAGAGCCCCCCTTCCATGACCCCTATTTTCATTTTCATTGATCACATGAAAAATATAAAAAGAAAGTCAATGTAACAATTTCAGAGTGTAAAAATCATTGGCCTTCACTGGGATTCGAACCCGGATCTCTCGATGTCCGGCCGAGTACTTTAGCCAGTTAAGCTATGGTTCAATTTAGTTTTATTCGGCCTAGTATGTTACACTGCTAGTGTTTACATTGTACACATTGTCAGCTTACAGATTATGGTTACAGAATATTTTTTTTTCTTATTATGGTTACACACTTACATAGACATACATTCATATACATTGCATAAAACAATTGTGACCATGAACAATACTGTGGAAGGAAATAATGAAGGCAGGGTTCACAAGATATAGAAGGAAATATTTGGATTAGCAACGGAACATTACATTTGGTTGGAATTATTGATAGCTTTGAAGCACAGTTATTCAGAAAAACAACTTTTTAACCACGGACGAAGTGTGTCCGGTACCGGGGGCAGCCACATCCGTTCCACCAATGCTTGTATGCCTTTAGCGGAATGTTAATTCGCGGTTCTCAACTGTGTGAATTCCTGTTTATAGATCTTTTTTAGAACTTCCCATTCTCTGATTTTATTCGCCTCTTCGACCGCATGACGGACGAAGGGGCGAATCGGCTAGCTGAAGGTGGTGCTTCACTTCCCTCGTCATGACTGTGTTCGCGATTAGGTTAAACATTCCACTACGTGCCTCATCGTTCGCCCTGCTGGTCGCCCAGTTTTTCCAAGAAATCGCTCTTTTTGACGTATTTTATTGCTGCTCGGTAAGCGCTCTGACATACAGGGTCTTCGCCCGAATTGCTTCTCCATCTCGCAGGAGAGAAGCGACCTTTTTCGTTTCATCAAATGCCCTCCGGTGACATACGTCGCGCGCGAGTTCCTGCCACGCGTCCTTGAGGAGTATCAAGGTGTCCTGCGACCCCGTTAAAAGTTACTGTTCTCGTATCTCACGCAGTTTCGTGGAATTTAAATCAAGTATTCATATTAGCAGATGACCCTGCTAATTAACAGTGTTTACATGTACATCGAGTGCTTCTACAGGAGCACTTCGTGAATATTTGCAAGGGTGCATGCCAGCTCCAAAGCCACATCACGATACTTAAGGATCAAAGGTGTCAAATTGCGCTTATAAACTGAAAAGTCGAAATACTTCAGATCTCGCAAAACGTATTGAAAAAATCTATGAAGAATTGCAGGCTATTTTAGCAGGCTTTGAGAAAAATCAAACTTTTTGCAAGTACACTTATATTTAAGGTAATTTCGTAAATAACGAAAATTCGTTGTCGAAACGCCCCTGTCCATCAGGCAAATTTATAGCAAACTCATATGAAAGAAATGAGCCCAAAGTTTAAAATTTAAAACCCAATTTAAACACTCAATTATTTTTACAATTTCAATAAATCTACTTAGGTTTTGCACAAAATTACCATTAAGTTTTGGGGTGTAGGATTTCGAGGGGCTAAAACTCTTAATGCCCTCATTGCTTTCTTAGCATGAGTCTATATAAGGTAGAGTAGTTTTCTCTGGCCCTATGAAATATAATTATGTACTTATCATGTGATGTGATAAAATTGAGCGTTTAATACAGAGGGCATGAACATTCAGTTGTCCAAATATCGTAAGATTGCCTCAGTTTGCATCTTATGGACTAAATGTTTCTTTAAGCTCCATTTTGATTTTAATGAATTTGATTGCTTCAAAATTGAGCTTAAATAACTAAGCTCAGATAGCTAAGTGGTTATGAGAATTTGTGCACAAAAAATAACAGTCGGGATTAATTTTCAAGTCTTGCCGCTACAGTTACAGGACCATCCATCATCGAAGAAAAATTGATTTTTACATTGTAAAATCCTTGTAATGTAATTGGAACATTGATTTTACCCTCCTCTTCTCATGAATGCAGTCTCTGTGGATACGAGCCTTTCTGGGATGAGGCAGGAGAGATAGCCATTCAGCAGAGAGCAATACGTGGTGACTACACCTTCAAGTCCTCCTGCTGGGATGGCATCTCGGAGAGTGCCAAGGATCTGGTCTCAAAGGTTAGTCTGCTGTGCTCTTTTGATGAGGAATCCAGCCAGAAAAGTAAATAATCTTTATGGTAATTCTTTTGAGAAAAACAAAAATATAAATCTCCCAAAAAAAATGACTTTAAAATTTTATGTGTATTTTAATCAATGAGGTAACATAAGTCAACTTTGGCATGAGAAAATGGCATTATCAATAAGGGTGATGTTTAATATGATGAAGATAACTAGATATGGGTAGATAACATAAGTAGAGATTATAGATCGCAGGACCTATCAATAGATATAGATAGACATACAAGTAGATTGATATGTTGACAGTATCTTCCTCCTTTGGCACCATAGTTACATTATGCTATCCTCTCTAATTTTCCAAGAAACTGCGGGAGATGCCACAACAGTAACTTTTGACGGAGTCATCCCCTAATATGCATTACAATGCAACAATTTTGGAGAGTAATAATCATTCACCTTGTCCGAGATTTGAACCTGGATCCCTTGATGTCTGGCCGAGTGCTTCAGCCAGTTAAACTATCAAGACATCATGTTAAACCCTGATATTTTTAAGAGTTTCAAAATTTCAGGATTTAAGAGGACTCCTCAATTGCTTAATTGGCCAAAGCACTCAGCTGGACATCGAGGGATCCAGGTTCAAATCCCGGTTGAGGCGAATGATTTTAATGCTCTGAAATTGTTGCATTGTAATACTCTTTTATTTTATTTCATCTGTTCACTCATCTTCCTTAGTCTCCTTTACCTCTTGCTTTTAACACTTTAACACCCTTACTGTATGCAGATAAATGATCAAAGAGGAATGGGAAGAACTGGAGGTAGGAATGACAGTGGGCGGGGAATTCGTAAAATCAGTCAGGTTCGCTGATGACCAAGCTTTAGTTAGTCAGTCAGCCAAGAGGTTGCAAACATTTCTTAGTGAATTGGAAATTCAGTGCAACAGGTATGGGATGAGAATCAATATTAATAAAACAAAGGTTATGCGATTTTCTAGAAAGAAAAAGGCTGAGCTAAGCATTAAAATAGGAGGGCAAAAACTGGAGCAGGTAGAACAGTTTACGTATCTCGGAAGTGTTTTGGACCAACACGGTCAAAGTAGTAGGGACGTAAGGGGAAGAATTGCGCCCTCATTCACACTCATTCAAACATGAAAAACCCACCATGTTGCGAACAAATATTAATTCACATGGAATCAGACATAAGAGATAGGAACATATCAGAGGTAGGGAAGGTGGAATCGAGCAGATCACAAGTGCAAAAAAAATACATATATAATCATTCATTCACAATGATACATACAAGGAAAGGGGATAGGAACACAAATTGGACATTTCCTGCGTGTATAAGAGGCCTAAGTATTGCTTTATGTTCATTCATTAATGCATATATATGTATTTCAGTAACAGTTATCTGTTATATTGGAAGGAATTATTTTTGCATCTTAGCCATTGTAATACAAGCTGGAAATAATCACAGAATAGTCTTAGAGCATCAATTATTCTTGTTGAGATACTATAAAAGATTCTTGCATTTGGTACCAGTACTGGAATACCTTGTAGAACTATTACCTTATATACTGATGGCTGGGATTCTTAAGCTATGTACTGGTGCAGAAGTAATTGTATCTAGTTTTCTTGCAATAGGCACCTATCTCTAATGCATATAATTTGATAATTGTTACTGACCACTCATTTTATCATAATAATAATAATAATAATAATAATTTTTATTTGTCCAGAGACTGCATCATACAAAAAAATTGTACACATAGTATAGGACACGTCAATACATACAATAATACACAATGTAATACATATACCTATTCTAAGTTTCATGTTCCATGAAATTCCTAATAGAATAGAACAAATTCCTTTGAAGAAAAGCTCTCAATTTCCTTTTAAATAGACAAATGTTTGTGCTGGATTTCAGGTCCTCATTTAGCTTATTAAACATAAGGAGACCCATAGATTTAGGGCCTAGTGCGGTGGTTCTAGTTCTTACGTAAGTTCGGTGCAGATCATTTTTAGACCTGGTCCCATAGTGGTGAATACCACAATTTGTGTCATACATTGAAAGGTTTACAAAGGTGTACACCAGTAATACATAGATATAAATACATGGCAAAGGTAGAATGTTCAATTTATGGAATAATGGACGACAAGGAGCATTATGCTCTGCTTTGACAATTAGCCGTACGGCTCGCTTTGGAATTTTAAATATTGTGTCTGCAAGCGGAGAAGAACCCCAGAAAAGGATACTATATACTATACAGGAGTAGATATTTGCATAATATATTGACATGAGGACATCCATTGTTACGGTAAACCTGATGCTTCTAATAAGGAAGCAAATGGTATTCAGTTTTTTGCCCAGGTGACATATATGCTCCCACCAGGACAACCGCCTGTCTAAAACTATTCCTAGGAATTTTGCATGGGGCGCTTGGGGAATTAGTTTTCCACTTGATTCAATTGCAAAAGTGGCCATGTTTTTGTTTTTATTTGCAAAGTAAAGTAGTTGGGACTTTTCCACATTTAAATTCAGCTGATTCCTGCTACACCATGAGTGCAGATGTTGAACGGTTTGTTTAGCATTGTTTGTTAAACTTTGGACTGTAGAGGCAGTGAGTATGATACTGGTATCGTCTGCAAATAAGAGTGGATCATCCCTTTCATTGGTTCTTATATTCTCAGGTAGGTCATTAATGTAGAGGAGAAACAGGATAGGACCCAGAACTGAACCCTGTATCATCTGCATCATAAAATGGATTCTCCATTTGTACCTTTCAATTTGGTGTGAGAGATACCAGAACATTACCATGGCCAATATATTTTCTAAGTGTCATGGGAACAGGGATTATTCCTCATGTTTTGATCTTATTTGCAGCTTCTTCAAGTGGACCCAGAAAAAAGACTGACTGCGAAAGAGGCCCTTGTTCACCCATGGGTTTGTGGTGAAACAACAAATCAGGAACACATGGGAGCAACGCAGAAACGGCTGCGTGAAATACATGCCAGGAGGAAGTTCAGGGTGTGTATAGAAGTACATACAGTGTCAAGGAATTATTTATTCTTTGCATTTAACTCTTAAATTTGGATACTGGTGGATTCGTAGAATACACAATTCTCTATTTTTGCTGCTTCTAAATCCATGATTTTCCTTTAATGAGGGAATTTCTGTTAAACTTCCTCACATTTTCCTTTTGATCCCAAAAAAAAGTTCCTTTATCAGACTGGAAATTAATGCAATAAACTATTTTAAGTAAAATAAAAAATATTAAGTTATTGTGCTTTCATCTGAATTTTTAATGTTAATTCATGAATTACTTTAAATTCATTTTATTCATTCAAATAATCTTCCTATTTATGGTTAGGGTTAAGAGGTCCCTAATGACTCTAACCTTCTATGTATTGCATGTACTTTCTCTTGTTTGTCTTACATTATTTCATTCTAAATTTCTTCCTAACTTCTGCCTGCCTTCATATTGTCTACAAAGCCCACTTTCTTCCTTCCTTCACCCGACTTTTCCAACATCCTCCCTTCTGTGCCAGCCTTTAACATATCACTATACTTCAATATTTCCCCTACCCTATTTCTCTGCATTTTTCTGATTTCTACCAACAACTTCCCCTCTTCTCCCAACATATTTAAAACTTCAGGGTTTTTCTTCCTCTATGTGCCACTTATTTTCTCCTAACCCTGCCAAATCTCAAAAGCCTCCAAACTATTCTCATTCTCTTGCCTCAAAGACCAAGTGTCACATCCTTTGAACGCCATGCTCCATATTATCTTTATTAGTCTTTTCTTTGCATCTCTAGGTAACACACCCATCATAAACTCTCTTCTTCTTTTGTAAATATATCAAGGGGACTAGTATTTGAAAAGATTTGGATGCATTTGGTATGTATCATCCATCTAAAAAGTTACAATTTAATTTTAGGCTAATAAATTTTTGGTGGAAATGAATACCTTTAGAATTTGGCTAAATTGATTTGGAAATCTAAACCTCAAGCAACCCTGTAATACAAATTTGAAGAATTGATAGAACTCTACTTGAGTTCATAAAATAGCAAATGACATGTTCACCAATATTCACTGGTACATTTATCTAGTATATCCTGCCTATGTCTTGAGATGCTGGCCATGCATGATGACTTTGCACTTTTTCCAGGCGGCAACCCATGCAGTCCTTGCCACGAGACGGGCAATGGCACTTCTCTCACTGAACGGCTCTCCAAAATTGAGCAGCAGCCCAAAGTTGCCATGCCAGGAGAGAGGTCTTCCACAGACAGAGACAGCAACTCCACAGACAGCAATGCAGGAGAAGAATGAAGGTGAAGGGCAGCTTGCATTGCAACCAAGCATCAAAATTACACAGAAAGAGGTGCAGGTGTGATGGTTGTTTAAAAATGCATCAACAGGAGTTCTTTCTGGTTCATCCAAGAGACAGTCATTCGTGCAATTCACCTTCTTCTCACACTCAATTTACCAGATAATTAAACATGTCATGAGTAAAAACAATTTATGTACTAATACCTATTGTGGAAAATAAAAGGTTACAATTGAAATTATAGCATTCATGGTTTTTATTCACAAATGATATTCAAAGAGCTATAAAATACTAACGATAACTGAATTAATTATTTAAAAATACTGCTGTTAATAGTGGCATTCCAACAATCAGATTGGACAAATCATGTAATTTTCATAATTATGATTGAATTAGCTCATTGTATTTGGCTATGTTTGGAGTGCCAAGATTCATCGATTCACCACTCGATATTCAATGGAAAAGTGCTTCACAATTGTCAATTTCTTACAGTGACATAAGGACTGAGAAAAATTTATTAAGATTTGAAAATGTAGGAAAAAATGACATTGAGCATACAACTAAAAATATATAATGCAATGTAAGGTACATAAGTGCTGAGAGATCATATCCCTGTTCAGCTGTAAGACAAAAGCTATTGGCTATAATGGACAAAGATTTTGTGTGCTACTTTGGAGGGAATAATTGTCATCAGCTTTGAGTTTCTGTAAAAAAATCTTGTATTAATTATTCATTTTTTGTCACCATTTTATGACTATTTATTTCTTACATTGTGCTTGAAATGTGTTTTATTCAAAACATTTTCTATATTTCAGCTAAATGTCTTTTATTCTATAATTCATTCAGTTATTTTAAATTTTGTATTTATATATTTGAGTTCAGCTGCAGTCCAGAATGTAATATTGTGCTGCTGGGTTCATGGAAATATAATATGCATTATCATAATAATTATGCATCTACAAAGTAAAGATGGTAATACATGGAAAGAAGGAATGTTCATGGGAGCTTTGTCTTCTGCTGGAAGGAGGAGCCATTGAGGGGGGGAGGAACACAAGGCACGTGGGGGGGAGAACAGGGGTTGGAGAGAGATTGGAGAGTAATAATAATAAATCTTTATTCATTTTGAAAAATGGTACAACCATATTAAATGCCGTCAATATAAATATTACTCAATATATAAACATTAGTTCTTAAATGAGATGAAGGTTGTCACAAAAGAATTCATCAAATGAGTAGTGTGGGTGAGCAAGTAACCAGGTATATACACCCTATTCTTGAAACTCTGGATACAGTCCTATTTCAACTGAGTAGGCAGATAATTATCCTTTCGTATGTTCACATTATGAAAAGTGTTGCAAGCTGATGGCAATCTACAATAAGTAGTAATTAGATTTGATTTACCTTTTGTGGAGTAGTTATGGATGTTGAATCTTAATTGGTAAGTTTCTAGATTAACTCTTGCGTGAATCAGAGCCATGAAGATATATAAACTAAATACAATCATGATTCCATACCTAATAAAAAATGGCTTGCAGGAATCACGTAGTTGTATATTAGCAAGAGAGTGAATAGCACTCTTTCGCAGTAGCAAAGTTTGTTTAACATGTGGGGAATAACTCAACTCCATAATTCAAATGACATTGAAAGAAGGCATGTTAAAGTGTTCAATGATACTCATTTCAAATGAGAAAGTTGAGCTTTCTTAACCTATAAACAGCTTTACTCAGTTTATTACAGATCTGACTGATGTGGGTCTCCCAGTTAAGTTTGTATCAATGTGAATACCTAGTATTTTAGCAGTTTCATTATCAGTTATTTTTTATTTAATGCTGCATACAATATGCTGTGTTTTTTCAGTTTTTAAATGTAAATGATTAATATCAAACCATTCCTTAGCCTGTCTTTGGGTAGTGTTAGATCGTACCTTTTCAGCTTCTCGATGTTGACATTTTTGAAAAAAAGAGGTGTCATCAGCATATAAAACAGATTTAGGTTTCATATTACAGGGCAAATCATTAATCATGATGATGAAAAGTACTGGACAAGCGCAGAGCCGTAGGGTACACAACATTTTACTTTAAAAGCTGCAGACTAACAGTCATCGAGTTCAACCAATTGATAGCGATCACCCAAATATGACCTCATTAGTTTCAGCACAATACTCTTAACACCATAATATTCTAGCTTTGATAGTAATGTTGAATGATTATCACAGTCAGAAACCTTAATAAGATCACATAGTGTCACAGGGACTGATTCCTTCCTTTCAAATACATTAATGAAATAATTAACTATGAACTCTACAGCCAAAATTGTAGATCTCTCAGATCGAAAGCCATACTTTGATTTATAAAACAGATTATTTGACTCAAAAAAATCACATATTTAATCTTTCATTTACCAAAAACGGGGGCTATGGAAATGGGGCAGTAGTTGGTTAAATCATCTTTATCACCTTTTTTATAGACAGGTACTGTTTTGGAATATTTTAGAGCTGTTAATCAGCAGGAAAATCTACTGTCTAAAAACATAAGTTGAGTAACATAGCTAATGGTTCTGCAATGAACACAATAATGTCCTTGATTAGGAAAGTAGACGGACCATAAATATCCTTACTGTTGGATTTTTTAATTTTTTTAACAGTCGATATAATATTAAATGGAGTAAAAAAATTCCATTTAAAATTTTAATTATTTGGAGGAAGACTTTGCAGCACATTGCCAATGTTGGCAGAATCAACTTTTTGAGAGAACAAATTGTCTTCGACAGCTTTCGATAAAAAATTATTTTTGGTGTGAGAGAGTTGAGGGAGTGCAAAGACCTTGTAGAGTGGGGAGAAAATTCTAGTTCCCTAGTTATTGCATATAAATCCATGGCCTACATAAAATTGTGATGTAAAAGAGACATTGTTTTTAACCTTGAATTTAATAAATGTCAAAAATCAATGATTCTCAGCTATGTGGTCATCTGTATGCTGTGGGGGAAACCACCTCCACCCACCCCATGCCCTATGGAGAAAACCAAAATCTATGCTTGCCAGACAGATTTAAATATACATATGTAACTTGAAACAGTTTTAATTGCAAGGGAAAGTGTTCCTATTCATTGCGTGACATCCTGTTAGAGTCTCAGGTGAGCTTCATTTCATTCAGTTCCAGATTCAAATCTGAATTTTGCCCTTTGACATCCCCAGCAAAAACAAAGCTCTATATACATATCTCTTGGTGTCTACCAGGATGCAGCACAGGGAATGGAGTTTTCCCCTCAGCCTGGATTTGTAAATCCACACAATTAGGTTTAGGATGAATTATGTGCTATGTGGAATGCAATATGTTAGGTAATTTGTAAGTACTCCCCTTCTGTTAGCCTTAATTTGATTTCATGATTTATTATGATGGATTTAAAAAAAATTGATTTTATGGTTTATTAAATGCAAAGTACAACAAAATGACAAATTAAAAAGAATAAAACACACAGACTTTTACATGTTGGCCAAAGATACAGCTACATTTCATACAGAGGGCAGCAACATAACTTCCTTTTTTGAAAATGTTTTGCGTTTGAAGAAAGGAAGTTATGTTGCCGCTCCCCATATACTGTAAGTTGCCCATATGAATTGGCATTTACACAAAATATTTCATATTAATAAAATAACAAAAAGAATGATGAGGGAGCTCCTTGATGCTGTACATAAGGAGCTCCTTTGCTGAATTGGGAAGACATTAAACCAATTTATTGTTTTCCTAATATGACATTTAAATTAAATATAGCATTCTTTAAGAAATATATATTTATTTCAGTTTCATTTTGTTCAGCCACTATTTCATTAAGCTTCCCAAAATTCAATATAAGATCATGATGTTTATGTTAGCAGCATTGGTGTCAAAATTATCAACTCTTATTTTTTAATTGAGAAAAATATCCTCCTCAAGATTTGTAAGCAATGTGAATTTTAATCGGAAAGTCAGCAATAATCTTTTTATTAACAGTGACAAAGACCTCATCAAATGTAATATATTTCATAATTTTATGAAAGGAGGCTTGTTGTTAAAGTTTAACTTAAGTAAAATTGTCATCTGCTCATGACATCTAAATTTTACAAAAAGTGTGTAGTAGCACTTCTAAAGCTATACATGTAAGACTCTACCACCAGACTACACGATTAATACAAGGAGCAGAGAGAATAGTAATATTCATAAATAGTTACAATATTGTATGCATATTTACAGAACACTTATCAGCATAAAATCTTTATTTTGGCTGTATCAGCATGGAAATTGATGCCCTTATGTTGATACAACTCAGTCAATGCCATATGAAAAGAGTATGAACATGAAATAATATTCAAAGTTTGCATCAAAAGGACCATAAATATATACTTGCAACCTTGGTTGCAATATGTTTGCACTTACAAACTTCTTCATCATTAAGTGTTCACATGTAGGCTTATTTGTAATACATTAGGTAATTGTTATGTGTTGTGACTTACCTGTTTCTTTTTGATACCTATCACTCTACAGTAATTAATTTTTTCCTCACTTTGGGAAGAATTTGTATACGTCTTTTCTTCGTATGTACAAAATGAAATGTCCTGTGCTTCCCAGTAATGTGACGACATGCTCAATTGGGATAGGATTCATATTTTAATTTACCTTGTCATTAGGTCATAGTTAATGTTGGTCAAGATTCCTAGGACATAGTCATTGATACTTAACATTAGAGAACAAGCTTCAATCCACATTTTGAATTAGGACATACTCGTTTTAGTAATGTCCTCTCTTTCCACATATAAGAGTAATCATAATTAACCACAGATAATTCCACCGTCTTGATGTAGCATGCAAGACCAAGATGAGGAGGGCTCACTTGCCTAAAATGAAATTTAAAAAGGTGTTCAGAGTTAAAAGCCACTACTCTATGTCACCTATCTCTCTATGTAAGAGGGTCACATCCTAGGGTCAATATAGCTACTAAATGGGCAAGGCAACTGTCTGGAGTGCCTCAGCTCCTAGTGCATTGGTAACTCTTTGATCCTCCCCCGCACCATGAAGTGGCCTTCCTTGGACCAGATGCACCCCGGCTGACTACTTTACATAAAGTTTATTTGGTGATGTATGGGTATATGAATGATGGGAATAAGAGGCTACACAGAGGAAGTAGATGCATGCCCATTTATTTAAATGATATAGCTCATGAGAAGAGGAATCTAATCCATGGTAATGGATTCAGTATCTGGGTTCGACAATAGCTTTAAATGGACCTGTGCCAAGAGTGAAACCGGTGACACCCTTGGTGGGTGGTGGAGGGCAACCGGGAGGATTCTTGAAACAGATGGCATGTGAGATGACTGAGAAGAACACATAGAGACTCATTTTGGCCAGGTTCTCCCCCAAACAGCGACGTCGACCTGTAAGAAACATATTTGAAAGAAATTAAAATTAGAAACAATTCATCAGGTAGTAATATAAGACCTGCATTATGGGCAAAGGAAAGATTCAATGTTAGCAACTTCATTAGTTTTACTTCAATGCTATAAAATAAAATCCACTACAGCCATCATTGTGGCATATCAATTTAGTATTGAACTTCACAAAAACAGGTTGATAACTGAACAAGGGAAAGAGGATGATAGCAATGTTCATACTTCAGCCACAAACATATAGTATGGCAAATATGTTATCTCATTTCAAGCACAAATGCAAACGCCATCTCATAATAAATAGTTTACGGTTGAGTTTATTATTGAGCGATCTTTGTGGCATGACACTTTAAGTAAATTACAAGGTGTTATTTCACATTTCTTAATATTTGCGGTGGTTATAACAAAGTTTTCTAAGTTGAAAGATCAATCAAATTTTAAAAATTTAATGGCAGTTATATTTTGCAAAATTAGTATTAAACTTACCCATGCCAAAGGGTATGAGCCATGACTCATTCTTAACAGTTTCTGGTCCCCCATTGATGCCAGGGATTAAGAATCTCTCAGGCCGAAAGACTTCTGGGTCACCCCAATACTCTTTGTCCATGTGCAAACTTCGCAGGTTGAAGAGTAACATGCTCCCCTGAAAAAGAATTTCCTTTGTTTGTACTACTGCTTCAATGCCAAATAGAACCCACATCACTCAAAAGCAGTGGCTTTTGAGTGGAGCTTTGGGATGAGTTCATTTGAACACAGTTTGTTCACCTTTGGAATCGAGTATCCCATGAATTCAGTGTCAGCTGTGGAACGGTGAAGGATGCTCTGGGCAGCTACATTGCAGATCCTCTGGACTTCCAACAAAACAGCATTCAAGTATGGAAGGCTGTGAATATATACACTCAATTATGAAAAGGCCAATACAATTTAAAGGCTATTAAATGATATCAATGAATGGGCCATACTTTATTTTGTCATCAACAGTGGGTATCCTATCCCTTCCGACAACCCTGTCTAATTCTTCATGTATCTTTGCTTGAACATCTGGATACCTCACCATAAAGAGTGTGGCAAACCCAAGAGTATTGCTAGTTGTCTCAGATCCAGCAGAGAACAGGTCCTTGCAAAGGGCAATTAATTGGCTCTCTGTAAGTTCAAAAGATGAGATAAACCAATTAATGAGGGAAGCAATGCAATGTACTTATTACAACCAAATCTTAAATATAAATTATTCAAAATAACCTGACATCAGAATTATGAACTACTCAATTGTTCTTTTATCCAAATAGGTACATATATACAATATACTAGACAAAAGCATAAAATGTCAAATATTACAACTATATCCTACTTTTCATTGTCCTCTAATTCATGCAAAAACTAATATTAAAAGTTATTCTTGTCACACATCTGAGAAATAAAATGCACACAAACACTGAATGAGTTTCACAATTTATGGGATGAGTTAGAGTACCTATATTGAAAAGTACCCAGGTATTTTCTTTCAGACAGTAAAGCAAGATGAATGAAAACAATTTTATTTAGACATGAAAAGATTATCAGCTCAATTTTTCAACGCTGGAATCTGAAAGAGTTCCAGCACATTCAGCTAATAATTGTCTCTTTTAGTTACAAAAACTGAATTTCAAAGAAAATTTTTTAATCCTTTTAGGAACAGATATGCCAATTTATGTAAGTTTTAAGAATGACTTAATGAATAATTGTAATACTTGATTGAATATGTTTTTAAACAGTTCTTCCAAAAGGCAAAAAATTAAGAATCAAGTTTGTATGTAGTAATGAAACTAATGCGTACTAAAGACAATTATAAAGTGAAAATTTACGTGAAAATGATGAGTCTTGAATCTCTTCACGATCCTGAAGCTCACGGAGGTAAACGTCAATCAGATCCCGTGGGTGTCCATCAGAAAGTGTTCTCTGGTGATCTTTCACCGTTTCCTGAAAATAAAATTTTAAAATAAACTAAAGCTAAATAACAAGGTCAGTGATATGCAAACCTACCAGTTTTCATATTTAATTACTTTGAAATTAAATTTGTCTACAAAATACTTAGAAGAACTTATAGTAGTGGTTTTTATGGGAGGCAACCGACAGCTGAGGTCATTTACACCATTAGGGATGGATGGGAAAGGATGAAGGGTGGAGAGAAACCCGGCGTCGGCATTAGCCTACTCTTTACGAAAGGCGCCAAGGGGTCCGCAGTTTAATGTCCCATCTGATGAATGGGGTACATACTCAAAGTGCCCTCCACAAAGCACCTCAAGTAGGGATCGGAACACCACTGTAAAATAGTATCTGCTGCCACCAGGATTCAACCAGGACCAGACCTGCATGAGTAACTTTGTACCTGAGGATAACTAACGCCCATGCGTTGAAACTAGTTGTACCAAATGAAATATTTCGTGGAAAGATAAATTGTTTTGTTTTTTTACTTCAGCTATAATCTACTTCCACAAAGTTAAGCCTGAAAATATCGAATATTTTATAAATTTTCCACAGGTTCCAAGCCATCTTTTGCCCAGCACTACTAACTATGCGACCATATAGCATTTAGCATTTTTCACTGTAATTAGACACAATAAATGGTGACTATGTCTCCACAAGTTATATAACTTGCAGGTGCATGAGTATTATGAAGGTGCATGCTACTGAAAAATATTCTGAGTGAAAAATGTACCCACACTTATATGAAAAATGTAATATTTGTAACTCACTCAGCATTTAAAGTCTTAAGATTTGGATAATTTATATTTTTTTGATTTTCTTTACTTAAATTAGGGAGGAATTTAACCAGATTGTGATCTAAAAAAAATAACGGAAATGGGATTTTTTAAATGCCAATAGTTTCATCTATTGAGCATAGCATAGTTTCATCTATTGAGAAGCCTCGGCACAACATAATATACTTCTGATAGTTTATCTACTAGCATATATACTGATTAGCAATAAAACCATAAACACAGTAATCAACCCGAAGGTCGGTTTAGTAGGTAATGGTAGAGATCACCCAGTACTAAGCCCTATACGGCGTGTGGCATTCACACATCAGGGTAGGGGGGCCAGTTCCTTTCCCTGTGCCGGTTATGGCTTCCCAGGAAGACCTGGTACCCGAAAAATCACTTTAGCTTGGGTGGAGCTGCAGGTGCCCAGAGTGTCTTGCCCGGGAATCGAACCCGGGACCCTCCGGTCAGCAGTCCAACCCTCTACCCACTGGACTACCGCGACCAACTGATTAGCAATATGCAAAAAAAATTAAAATTTTGAAAAGAGTAAGGTACAAACAACTTTTTTTGCAATTAACTTATCATTTAAAGCATTTGAAAGATTGAAGTTGCTATTTGACTCATACAAGGTTTGTATAATAAGTACCATTAACAATTTTTCCTGACGTGGGCGTTGAGTGCTGAAATCAGACCGTGAGAGTAAGAGTGAACATGATCACAGATCGTATATTGGTATTGATAAGATGACAGTGTATTCACCATTATCACTGAAAATTCTGATGCGAAAGATCTGTGCTACACTCGTCCTTCCAAAGGACGGACGACCAAAAGAACAAAGTCGAGTAAGTCAGCTTGCAAAGACCTGTAACGACATCGCGACGATTTCCCAACCACATTACAGTTCCGAATTGGCACCAGCAGACTATTTCCCAATCCCAAAAGTGAAATCCTCCCTTAAAGGACACAAACATGGGACCTTAAGTGCCTTCAAAAGAAGCATGCACTCGTACCCTTAAGGACCTTCCAGAATCCACCTACCAGGGAGCCTTCGAGTTGTGGAAAAGGAACTGGCAAAAGAGTATCGACACTCGAGGGATGTATTTTGAAGTATATTGAGGCATTGCAGCTATATTTGAAATAAATCTATTTTCCCGATACTTTTTATACAATACATTTATGTGTATTATACATGTATTAGCCTAACCTGGAAAAAGCTCCACATTTGTTTGTGGAGGCTGTCATACTCCTTGAACCTGGGCAGCAAAAACCTAAGGAATGGTATGGCATTGAACAGTCCTCCTGAGACATCCACGGAGCGAGATATCCTGTTGACGAGGCCTGTGAACTTCAGAAGGCGCTCGTCGTCATGGGAATACCTCTCACCGGCCGTCATCACCCAGAGAGAGTTGAGGACGGGGATGGTGTACACCTTGTGGACGTCCATCCCACCCGGGCCGGCCTTGCGTCCCATCTCGGCGAGCCGAGAGGCCATCTCGACGGCCTCTTCCCTCAGCATGTACTCCATGGAGCGGGTGCCGAAGCCAAGGTCACGGAGGTGACGGAGGGAAAAGCGCCGCTGCTCGCGCCACTCATCGCCGTCCGTGAAGATCACCCCTGCACGAGAAAGCACCATCAGACACATGGGTTCTACGGCTCCCAATCCCAATCAATCAATGGGTATCCCAATCAATGCGTTGTTGATTGGGATAAATCGAAAGAAATAAATTCCGATTTATTACATCATCTTCAGGGATGATGATGTAACATAAATCGAAACCCGTACACTTATCTAGTGGAAAATTGTTACTCTCTTTTCTTTATTTTATTCAAAAGTATGCCCTGCCCCTCAGTATTACACAATCTTCGCCTATCTAGGAAGTTTTTTGGACCAAGATGACCTAAGTAGTGGGTTCATTAGAAAAAAAATCAAAACCAATTCTTTCCAAATGACCTCATTAGCGTTCTGTTCATCTGTTTTTTAGTCTCCCCTTCAATACCTCGTCCCTCCCGCTACCTACAACGTTGGGTCGTATTCCCTGCCTTTCACAGTCTCCTCGCAGGGAGGGGGGGAGAGCGTTTTGTATTGCATGTTCATGTGGTGGTGGAGTTTCGCATTCTTGCTTGTTGTGTCCTGGCTTGCGTGTTGTTGGATGGCTGGAGTGCTGCATCCTGGGGTGCAGTTGTTTGTTGGTCTATGGTATATGTGTTTGCATGAGTGCTAGATGAAGGGATTGTTGCATGAGTGTGTGCGCCGCTGTGGGTGTAATTTTGCATGTTGTTGATTTTGCATGTGGTATTGTCCATTTTTACGAGTGGTGACCTAACACCCCCCGGCACACGCCCTTGCGGAGGTTTGCGGTGTATTATGTAGATGTAGAAAACAATCGCGTTCAGCAAAGGATCTTTTACAAAACGGATGGAACGTTGAGTAAGGATGTTAAGTAAATATTTGTAATGAGTGGAAACTTGGTCGTTGAGACAAGATGATTGGTGCATATCAGTGGTCTTTGAAATGTGGTTGCGGTAGGAAATGGATTCAGAGCATTCTGATAGGCAGTGGGATGTCGACGATCGTGACTGACAGGGGGGGGGATGTTAGGCAAGCGAGGAAGAGGCAGGAATAGGATATGCACGCTGAATAGAATGAAAGGAGGAGGGAAATACATGTGCGGTTTTGAAGAGTTATTAATTGTAATGCCGAATGTCAGGATGCGTCAGGAGAGGAACCCAAACCAAACGCGGTCAGCAGACTTCCATGAGTAGAGAAAAGCAGCAAGAATTAAATCTCCGAGTCCCTCCTCACCTCTCCTCACTCCCATGGTGCGGTGGCGGAAGACGAAGCCGTCAGGGCGGGCGTCGAACTCCTCCCTGCTCAGTCCCTCCGACACCGCCTCTTTGCCCGCCACGAGGATGTACTTGGTCCAACCAAGACGGAGCCCGACGACCGCGCCATATTTGTGCGCGAGCTCAGCCCATGCCAAATAGTGGACCCCGTGCTTGCTGATGATGTTCAACACCGTGGTCAGGCTTCCCACAATGGGCAACCATTTCGGACCTGCGATTTGAAAAAAAATCAATTGGTCCACCGACGAAATGGTTTAGTGACGGACATTACAAGTAATAGTCAAGCCCGTAAGAAGTCACATGAATGCTACTTCTCTGAAGAGAGGCAATAAACGATTAATGGCTATCATTTGAACAATTTCAGAGTATAAAATAAAATTCACCTTGCTCGGGATTCGAACCCGGATGCCTAGATGTTCGGGTGTTTTAGCCTATCAACCTATGATACAATTTAATTTTATTCGGTCCAGAATGTTACACTGATAGTGTTTACATTTTACACCTTGTCACCTGACTGATTATTGTTACAGCATATTTTTTTCCTTAAATAAACACATGTATACATATACATACACATACATACACATCAACATAAATATGCATATACATACAGACATAAATAAACATACATCCATATACATGTACATGGGTGGTCCTAAAAAATTACAGAAAAAATGTCTTGTATCTTTGTTAGGTCGGAAACTTTTCAGACCACCCTAGTGTATACAATTGTGACCATGGGCAATACTGTGCAAAGATATAAATGAGGGCAGGGTTCACAAGATATAGTAAGAAAATCGAGGCGTCATCTTACATACCGAAATTTTGGGGGATTTAAATGAACAAGATGTTGTGACGAAATACCGTACATCCAATGCCACAGGCATTCGTCGTGGTGTCGATTCGTCATACAGGGTTCGTCCGGAAAATAAGTGTACTGACTCCTGGGCTGGGCGCGCCGCTCCAGGCGCGCCCAGTACCGCTCTGACGGACTACGATTGGAGGGGGGTATGTTGGCAAGCGACGCTGAAAAAGGCAGTCGGCTCTGAGCTGTGGTGTAGTGAGGAGCTCTGTAACGCGAACCTCCACGCTCGACCCACGTCACGGAACGCGATGCCGAAGTTTTTGGAGCAGCGTTATTCCATCAAATTTGCAGTAAAGCTTGGGAAATCGTCTACCGAAACTTTCGGTATGATTAACCAGGCTTACGGGGAGTCAGCCATGTCCAGAAACATGATCTTTCGGTGGCACAAGATGTTCGTGGAGGGCAGAGAAGAGGTCGACGACGAGTCTTTGAGAGGTTCCCGATGATGCCTTCGCGGGAGCGTTCAAGGAATGGGAACGCCGCTGGAACAAGTGTATCGACTCACAAGGGTCCTATTTTGAGGAATATTAGCTTAAGATATGTAAAAGTGTAATACATTTTTTTTCCTGAGCTCAGTACACTTATTTTCCGGACGAACCCTGTAGTCCACGAGGTTTAAAGCCAACTTGTAAACACTAGGGGTGTTTTACCTTTGACAAACTCCAAGACACTGCGGGAGATGCCGCGACAATAGCTATTGATGGAGTCATCTTCTAAACGTGAATTACAATGCAAAACATCCAGGTTCGAATCCCGGCCACTGCGAATGATTTTTACTCTCTGAAATTGTTGCATTTGTTATACACATTTAGCGGGTGACTCCGTCAAATGTTACTGTCGCGGCATCTACCGCAGTGTCTCGGAATTTGATAATGTCTTTGGCTGTTGACCCAAGATTCAGTGGCCGGCTCCATTTTCACACCAAGTTATACCGGCGAAGAGAAATGCCCCATTGAATAATGATATACACACACACGCATCTCACAAAGTACAGCAGATATTTTACTAAGCCGTAAAAATGTAAGCAGAATTCTGAACAAATGACTTGAAATCGGAAAAGACAGCCGTTGGCGGACGTTTGAAAGCAATACCTGGTTTTTCGTCAAACTCGTTCGCGATGTAAATAATGATTGTATTATTATTATTATTATTATTATTATTATTATTATTATTATTATTATTATTATTATTATTATTATTATTATTATTATTATTATTATTATTATTATTATTATTATTATTATTATTATTATTATTATTATTATTATTATTATTATTATTATTATTATTATTATTATTATTATTATTATTATTATTATTATTATTATTATTATTATTATTATTGTTATTATTATTATTATTATTATTATTATTATTATTATTTATGCTTAATTTATTAATCACTGCTGGTCGGAACGTCATAATTTGGTGTTAAGAAAGCGAACAGTGAAAAAGAAACACAAAAATCAATTATGACCACATTTTTTCATCTACTGGATGCGTTATTACTTAATTACATCTGATGTAACAATGGATGTGCTGCTCCTTTCAGTGAAAAGGGTTCCTATTGCTGCCGTTAAGAGTGAAAAGCGTTTCCAAAACCTAAATTGGCGATGTGCAGTGTGCAAGAACAGAGGGTAATCATCCGCTTTCCCAACTTGCGTGTTCTAACCCCATTCTAAACTCATCGTCAATTGACTCGATGATGTGGAAATGCGGGGCCGTGGGAGCGCCAGCTGGAAGAAGACCCCCGGACGTCGTCACGTGACGAAGAGCGCCGAGAAGCCTCCTCGTCGTCGCGCTTGCCATGAGGGTTTCCCAGCGAAAAAGGTGAACGTTCTGGGCGGCCGTGAAATCATGGGGGTGACGTTCTGAAATACAAATGTGTACGTCTACTGGGAGACTATGTCGAGAAGCGACAGAAATTTCAACTTTCTAGTGAAAGTAGTTCGTAAGAAAAAATAGGAGATTTTAGACATTGAAAGAAACGTACCTCTTTTCATTTGATAAGCTCACGCCCACGTTAAAGATTTCTGCCGAAGAAAGTAAACCCGTCATGTTACGCAATAAGAATTTAGAATCATAGCTATTCATTGAAGGATAGGACATAGTAATGAATCTTCTTGGTAGAGATCCTTTCCTTTTAGGAATCGACGGACAGGTAATGATTTACAAAGACTTGGTTGAGTGGTTCAGAATGCGCTAGGCATTATCAAAGAAAGGTATTAATCCACACTATAAAACATTCTTTCGAAAAAAAATATCTTAATTTACTCTTAAAGGTCACTAAACACATATTAGATTTCAGAAAAGAAGGGAGTTTAATGTACAAAATAAGTCCCATGGTCTTGGGCCCTTGGTGGGTGCATCTTGTACGCACAAAATGGACGTGTAAATAGATTGTTTATATTTGGCGGGTACTACTGTGATTGTGTGAACGTCAGCGTTAGTAGGGAAAGTCTTTAGATTCAGTCTTACTGTATACCACATTGGGAAAAATATAAATACATGGAAGAAGTTAAAGGTTAAACAGCCTAAATAATGAAAGACTAGGGGCATCATATTTAACATTAGCATACAAAAATCGTACAATTTTTTTATGATTTAAAAATGGATATGGCTCGTGGGGATGAACCCCAGAAAATTTCATTTGAAACAATATGTAAGAATAATACAGACCATAATAGAGTGATAGAAGAACATTATTAGAAACAGTAAAGCAAATTGTCCGGGTCAGGAAACACAGTCGATTGTGATACTTCAAGATCATTCCAATATTAGAATCCCAATAAAGATGACAGTTTAAATGTGTAACACGAAATTTCACTCACTCAACCTGAGGCAAATATTTACCTTATAATGGTATCACAAGTGGAGAACTGACAAAAACAATTTAACGTAAAATAACTTGACACCAGAACTCAATTCGTTTCAAAAAAGTATTTAAAATATATAACGTTCTCTCAATTAATTTATATTCTATTTCTGAAATATATTACGAAATCATCATCATATTTGTGAGCATTTTATTCCATAATCATAATCAAATGATCACATTATAGAAACTTTATTTCACGTAAAATATAGCAGGATGGCAGCAATTAATTCATCACAGTACATTCTCCAATTATTTAAATGAACATATTATCTTGAAGAACAGCATTTATATATTTAAGTGTTTAATTAGGACCTTAGCACAACAAATCACCCTCGGTAAGTTTCCTCACCCTTGCAATAAAGTTGAAAATTGTCTATTTGTTAAATGGACCATATTAAGCCATTCCAAAAAAATATTACAGGATATATTACCATTGAAATAGCACCTAGTACATGATAAAACCCCTTTTAGGTTGTTTTCAAGCTCTCTTTTTCACCCCTCCCCGTGGGGATGATTACTAATCGCAGTCATCTCTGAGCGTGTCACTTTTTCCACGTGCGATGTCAAGGGTGGGGATTAATCAAGTTTCGTGACTTAATTAATGTTTGCACTCTTTGCTTTCCAGTTTTGTATTGCCTGTCTTAGTGTGGTGGCGGGATACCATATAAGTGGTTGATGATCATTTTCATTCCTTCCTGTTGAATACGTAGTCTGCCCAATAAATAAGACGGCTGGCGGCCATGATGCAAACTATAACCCCGCCCACTAGCGGCGCTACTTGCCTGAGACCCAATGATTTGTCTGTGCTTGGCGGATCGTCGAGCTGTGCGCGTGGTGCCAGTTATGTTAGTTTCTGTTGTCCTTGTTTTTTACTGTCCTTCGAAATTGGAAATTGATGAAATCGGGGAGCAACGAATCAAGATCAAGTTTTTGGTGAAGTGCGGTAAAAGTTATCAAGAAATTACTGAAATGTTGACGGCTGTTTACGGTGATAATGCTCTGAAGAAAACATCCGTTTTCAAGTGGATTAAGCGTTTTACAGATGGCCGACAAGAGGCCACGGATGATGCAAAGCTGGGACGACCTTCAACCACCTGTGTTGACGACAGCATTGATCTTGTGTGGTCCCTTGTCCTTATCGATCGTCGGAAAACTGTCCGAATGATAGCTGTTGAACTGAATTTAGGAAAATTAAAAGTGCACACTATTTTAACCGAACATGATGGATGGATCCTTCACCGTGACAATGCACCTGCACTTTAAGCATTGATTGTTCGCCAGTTTCTGGCAAAAAGTTCAATATTCCATCCTTGATCATCCTCCTTATTCGCCAGATCTCGTCCCCCCCTCCTGCGACTTTATCCTATTCCCAAAATGCAAAAATGTGATGAGGGGACATCTCTGGGAAGATGTGGACACAATAAAGCAAGAAACGACGGGAAACTAAAAAGCCAAACTGCCGAGGACTTCCAAGGGTGCTTTAAACAGTGAAAAAAAGATGGAATAAGTGCATAGCAACGAATGGAAATTACTTTGAACAGGAAACAAAATCGATGTATAGACCAAGTTTTGCAAAATAAAGTTTTTATGGTCTCAGTTCGTGTATTTATTGGACAGACCTCGTACACTGGACGACTTCTGTAGTGTCTTTAAGGTAAACTTGTTTAAAATTGAGTTAGACGCTGGCAAGTGCAGTATGAACGTATACTCACATCGATGTGGGTTCTCCCTGTGATGATCACCTTGCACGCGCTCTTTAGGGATTTTAGTGGATATTTTTTTCCCTTTCCCTCGTCCCTTAAACACCCTCCCCCACTCTCTCCCCTTACTCTTTTCGCCCGGTTATTTCGCCCCCTGCCACACACCTTTTTGGTAGATAGGCGAGTTGTTTGTGTAGATGTACGCTGCCTAGCATGCGGCTATTCGTATATTATTATTATTACATGGGCTCTGGGAAGTAAATGCATTGTCTTTTTTCTTTTTCGTGCATAATTTATTCAGTTTCATTTTTTTGTGATATAATTGAAATTTATTAAAGTTTCGGATGACAATTGAGTTATTTTTTTAACAAACGGAAAATACCGTGTAATATTTATTTCAAGATTTTCACAGCGATGAATGTGTTCACTACATAGCGTTTTCCGGGAATTCTCGCGGCGCATCGAAAATATTTTTCAAAAACTCAACGTTTCGGTCTACCTACCGAAGACCTTGTATGGATCTGAGCGTGGAGTTCGTTTTATTTACCGCCTTTATGCGTGTTACAGTGAGATGGCCATTGACCACTGTTGATTATAATTAAAAATTAAATATATCAATCGAAACAGGAGCACGGGAATTTTATCAGCTATGAAGGAACACTTGATTTCAAAAAATGAATAAATACATGATCAACGAAGGTCGACGGCTGCCTCAGTGAAGCATGCGTAGATGTGACACACATGACGGGAGAATAATCAGCCGTAGGGTTAAACTCGGAGTAAAAGTTTCAAATAAATTATATATTTTTGGTGAAATCAGGTTTAGGGAGCGCTTTGAAATTAAATATCATTGTTCACATACATTTTCAATTGCCAGTGTCAATCATCATGAATTAATTAATATGGGTAACAGGAAAAACAAGTGACAATTTCTCTTAGGAGTTCTAAAGAGAAATCAATGAAAGAGGACGGAATGTCAATGATGCAGGTATTCTCTCCATCTCATTACTTCCTCTCACTCACAATTAAGGAAAATAAAAAATTGGAACTTTGCACAAATTTGCTTTTCCCCGATTAATTTTCAAAAACTGGTTTTTCTAGTTTTTAGAGTGAGCATAAGACGACAAATCCAATTTCACAAAACTACAATGAATGGAAAAACGTACGGAAATAAGTATTCAAACCGGTGCGCTCCGGGGAATAAACCCTTTGGTTCACGTTGGCCAAAGATTTCCGGAGCCCTGCACCATCAATGTAAGGGGATCAGGCAAATTCCTCGAAAATTCAAAACAAAACGGAAACTTCCAAAGCACCCTAATATAGGGGATCACATGAATGAACAAATGAGGGAGTACTAAGCGGGAGAGGACGACCATGCGCAGAACAGGTTATCACTGTCAAGGCTGATGAAAATCAAGGCAACAGTAACAGATATGACGGTGACAGTGACGTGTGTGGACTCAAAAAAGCCTTGTGAGTCCATATTCCTGGACACAAATTGATGCAAAGGCAGGAAGAATTTGAAATGGATCACAAGACAACGATATAAACACAATAAAGTATTGCTTGATCTGCTTTGTCCGTATATGAGTTTCCTCTTCCAACCCTCGTCCCTCTCCGTGGGGGGACCCGCCCGCTACCTGCAGCGTTTGGGTCACATTCCCTACCTTTATCCTTGGGGAGGAGAGCGTTTTATGTTGCATATTCATGTGGTGGTGGAATTTCACCTTCTTACTTCTCATATTCTGGCCTGCGCGTTGTTGGATGGCCTTCGTGCTACTTCTTGGGGTGCAATTGTTTGTTGGTTTATGGTATATGTGTTTGCATGAGTGTGTGCGCCGCTGGGGGTGTAGTTTTCCATGCATGTGTCGATTTTGCATGTGGTATGGTTCCTTGTTACGGGTCGTGACCTAACACCCCCCCCCCCACACGCCCTTGCGGCGGCTTACGGGGTATAATGTAGATGCAGATGTAGAAATATTAATGACCACCGATCAATTAATGATCAGAAGTTAAAATTTTATGTGATTGGAAATCACAACAGGGTTGAGACAAAAATAAGGCCTCTCCCCAATCCTGTACTCCTGTATTTTGGAATAAGTAATTCAGAAGTGGATGAAAGAAATGAGTCAGAGCAACATTCCAAATGAGTCAGATAAGGTCTCGAGAAGACTGGGCTTAAATTTGTACGCCCTTCCATCACAGTCGACAAGTATCCCATGTTAGCGTCAATTGCAGAAAATGTAGATGTGGCAACCAACCAGATAGAGATCCTAAAATAAACGACAGAGAAAACAGAACTACGAATATCATCTGAAAAAAACGGTGCATGAAATTATATGCCAAAGATTCGGTGTAGACATAAGTCCAAATATGGTCATATAAAAAGAGTCCAGATGCTTAAATATTTTGTATTTGATGTTTTAGTACCCTGCAAGCCTCACTTGGGTGTGTGGCAGGGGGTGAGTACATACCAGACTAATTTTGACCCGAATATGAGCCTACCGCGGTCAGACAATGTTATTTTGACTCCTTTTCTTTCGTGGAAAAAATTACATCTTAAATCGATCTGTTCTACACTTAATCTCTCTAATTTTATTTAAATGATCTCTCCTACTCCCTTCCAATTTATGCAAGAACTTCAATCTGTCATTCAACCTTCGCTCCGCGAGTGATTCCTTGGCTAATTGTTCTAATATTTTGGTTACGCTACTAAGTAAATCATGACAACGTTTTACAAATCTAGCTCCTCTACGCTGCACGCGATCCGATTCGGCAATTAATCCAACTTCGCGAGGATCCCAAATACTTGCAGTTTATTATAAATGAGGCCTAAACAGCGAAAGATATCATTTCTCTTTGACCTTTTCATCACATTTGCCCAGTACTCTTCCTCTAATAAATCCTAATTCTGTGTTAGCTTGTCCACATATTCCCCGTATGTGTTTCACCCAGGAGAGATCGTGAGTGAGGGTAACGCCTAGGTATATAATTTCCACTATTTTATTTGTATGATTTTACCTAGTAGTGAACAAAATATTCCGAAAAAAATCAAATTTATGAATGACAGTGGATATCTATCTGGTGCTATCGGGTAATATCGTGAATACTTGTCGGGCTATCACAGCTGGTATTGATTGATAACCAGAAGATGCCGTATGAGTCCGCCTCCGTTTGGAAGGTACCCAATTGGAGTAAGAAGAGCTGGCTAAGTGAGGAAAAATTCAGCCCCTGAGAGTTCTCAGAAGTCTATTGTGTTTCTTTACTTTCCAACTGGATCTACCCGCATGCTCGAATTGAGAGAATTTAGTCCAGCGTAGAACATCTCTTTTCTATGAAACCGCTTGCAACACCTCAACTATAGATTTTTAATTCCGTATAACACATTTATCCCAATTCCGTTTTAACATATAAATACATTCAAATTGGGCCTCTCTCAACAGAGGTGAGGAATTCAGTCAGAAAAGTGGGCCGATCACGGCCTGGAGGCGTCTATATACGACGTACAAACCTTTTTTTAACGTGGATTGATTGTAGCTTCTTCCGCCGTCTCCGTCAATCTACGGGATAATCAGGGGGCCATAAATGAAAAACAGAATTCACCATTTCGTGGTTCTGACGTCCGATTTAATTCTACTACCGATTACGAAGAAACCGGACTCCGAATTCGATGAATGGCTTCTGCGCCTTTGTCGCCACACTTTCGTTCGATGTATTTATTTGGGCAGAAAAGCCGACGTGACATGACCCGCGGGGGATGGCGGCCTCCATCAAAGAATTGTCGCGTACCGGGTAGCGCTAACACCAGCGTCAGATGTCCAATTATAGAACTCCTCTCCCTCCCCCCTCACATTCCTTCTGATGCCGTTCATTTGCCACGCCCCTGAGAGCAGTTGGCTCCGATGGCTAACAATGATGATGCGTTGACCCGCTCCTTATCTCGAGCAATTTTGAATTTTTATGTGTCCACCAGACTTCGGGTACCTGGAGGCCAACTCTGATATTCGTTCGTAAGCGAAGAAAAACGTAATTTAATGATGTTTGGTGTTCTAAGGTTGAACGTCGACAAACTTGTCGACTCGGTTCAATGCCGCTTGAAGTATGCCATCCTTAGTTACGGCAATGGTCACCGGGAATGTTATCAGTTAATAATAAGCATTATTTTCAAAGTATTTACCTGCATAGCGATGGTAGCTAAGGAAAAAGAAACGTGAGATAGTAAGATGCTAACTTAGACACGCCCGGGGATACGACAATACTTAATTTAATAATTTCAGCGTAGAAATTTATTTTGAATAACTAATAGAATACGTTCAGTTAGTGAGAGCAATAAAGTCGTCGTGAGACCTATATCCGTAAACATAAGTAAGTAATTGAATAATGATAATGTTTCCACGAAAAGCTCAATCAAATACGTAGATATTCAGGGTTTAGGTATGCATTGAGAATGACAGTAGAAGTCAATATTTTCAATACTATCATATTCCGTGTTTCCCGCGGTATGGTTTTAATGTCGACAGGATATCCCCAATTAATTGATCAACTTGAAAACGCCGCGAGAAAAATCTTCTTAACGACCGTCGGAATAAAGCTTAAAATTGCCCCTATAGCCATGTCAACACTGGAGAAAATGTTTTGACACTTTTGACATATAGCCCTTGCCAGCGATGGCACATTTGCTCACCCCTAGAGAAAATATTAATTTATGTTAACGAATTATGGAAGTAACACGTTTTCTAGAGATCATGCTTGCGTGTATTTCCAACATCGTCACCCCTCGCATACACCCTAAAAGATCATCAAATATTCATTGAGCTTTGGTCTAAGCTTGGCGGGAAGGTTGCTCTTCCGCAGAAGGGCTTGACTCTGGGTGGAGTTGCGAAAACTCGCCGCGTCACTGGTGCCACACGGGTTCGCCCGCATGCAACATGCGGCGGAGTGATCGAAATTCCGCCTGGAGTCTGATCTTTTGATGGGGGAGAGGTGCTATTCCGGAAACCGGAGGATTGGAAGGTTGTCTCGTGCAGTATCGGAGGAAAGTTAACGCTGCGGCGAGGGTTGGGAGATGCGAAGGCTAACCTCTTCCCCGTCTCCAACAGGTATCAGATGATATCGGAGGGTAGCCCAGCTGTATCTGCAGCCCCTACCTCCACCCCTGTGAGAGAATAACCAAAAAGGAACAGTCAGAGTGGGAAGGGGGGATTATAATGATAGGCAGCAGTTACGCCAGACGTGTAATAGCCCCATTGCGGGTGAGGGCAGACCATGAGGGTGTGAGCCAGCGCCTGACGGCATGGTGCATGCCTAGTAGCGGCGTTCCCCTGGTGACGAAGGCGGTTGGAGCGGCGGCTGCGGGCACGAAGTGTTCCAGGCTGCGGGTCGCGGCTCATGTTGGCGTCAACGATGCCATCGACCGTGGATCGGAAGAGATCCTGAATTCCTTCTGGGAATTGAACTCGGAAGTGAAGCGGGTGGGTGGCGTCGAGGGGGGGGGGGTTGATGTAACGCTCTCGATCTGCTGCCTTGGCCCAAGGATTGATCGTGGACCTCATCTTTGGAGCCAAGTGGAAGGCATCAATCAGAAGTTCTGTGGTTTCAGCAGGGATATTGGGGAGTTCTTTGTCGACCTTCAACGATCCAATTGTGTAGGAGCCCGCGAACCGCGTTCACTGCACGTCTGAGTCCGCCAGATGTGTAGCGGGTAGGATATTCGAGCACTGCAGGGCTTTTTTAGATTAAAGTGTAGGTCAAATAGCAGATCTCTAAAGTCTTCTTTGCCAAATTATTTAGCTTTAAATGAAGTGTGGGTCAGGGCTAGTAATAGTTTAATAGGAATGAGATAGGATAGGACGGAAAATTTTATACGGGATTCAATATTAATAAGTAGACGATCCTTGTTCGAAATTCAATAAACCGCAATGCCATGGAAACATTATCTGTATTAGTGGCTAATTGCCGAAGTTTAAAAAACAAAGTCGCGGATTATCAATATCTTATTCAATACAGAGACGCAGATATAATTATTGGGACAGAAAGCTGGTTCAGATCAAATAGAATAGGGGGCGGTGTCATCATTGCAGTTAAAAATTCTTGCACCAGCAGGGGCATTTGGTTCTCAATCAAAAGTTCTTAATCCAAAAGAATTTATGTATGCGCATTTTACAGACCGCCGGACGACAAAGATAATTCAATACCAAGATGAAATCAGCAAATCAAAGGTTTCTCATCCCAACACAATGATCGCGACGTTATAATCGGTGGAGATTTCAATGTCCCATCTATTCATTGGAACTCATATCGTTTATAAACGGGGAGGTAAAAACAAAGATATCTCTGAGTCGATACTGAATTCTTTTACTTTGAACTCCTTGCATCGACTTGTCGTTTCACCAACTAGGGACGATAATATTCTTGATTTGTTGGCAACGAACGTACCCGAAAACGTCCTAACTAGAGAGTGACCACAGGGCAGTAAATGCTACGTTTTCGCAACGTGGGGCCAGAAACAAGAAGCCTGAATGAAAAATGAACCTGTTTAAAGGAGGAGATCATAACGGTCAAAAATGCGCGCTACAGAGTCAAATTGCAAGTTTTAGGAAGGATGGTATTCCCTGAAATACTGAGAATACGTGGAATCACTTCTTTGAGATCACGCGCTCATCAGTCGACAAGTTCATTCTCATTAAATTTATAAAAGATAACACGGAACTTAGATGGTACGACGTCAAAGGCTATGTCATATTAAGATGAAAAATATTAGGGATGATATGTCTACCGACAAAAAGATTGAGATCACTTATGACTACGAGATATCCAGGGCAAATTCCAAAAATGAATTTCGGAAATCATTAAGCGAATTCTAAAAGAAAAGATTAGCGGAAAATTTGAAAAAGAATCCGACGAATGTTGGTCGTGCGTCAGAGAGGCTCAGTGAAATAATTCTACAGTAATTTCACTCAAAAATGATTAAGGGGAAAGAGTAACCAGCAGTTTGGAAGAGGCCAATGAGTAGGTTAACATGGGTTTATGGAAGGCAGCGTCGGGAGATTTCAGCTGCAGGAAATATGAAAAAATTGGCAGGTAGCAAAATGGCTTGGAGAATTTAAACAGAGCAGTACTCATTTTGATGACGAAAGAGTCGAATTGAACAAGCAAATCCAATTTTTTCGATCACATTATTTATAGGTCCAATATTTTGAGTGAAAAACAAACTTAATAAATGATTTAATAACATGGATACCATAAAGTTAATTGGATAACATGTATTACAATGCTGCAATCATTCACCCGTATGTGTAGACAACGCCATCGACTTCGATCGCATTGTCCATCCTATGTTTAATTACGTTTAATGCCTAAGAAAACAGAAACACTTTTAAAAGAATTTCATGTAAAATAGAAAGGAAAATAATTGTGAACCCGGAGCGGGATTTTCCAATTTTTTTCTTTACCTTAATGGCTTCTACCGGGAAATAGATTTTATTGCTTCAGAGCCGATATTCTTGTCATTAAAAATGCAATCGCCTTCTTAAAATACGAGGCACTGTTTCCCTATATTTCAATACGTCTTCGGTGGAATTCCCATATAATAATAATCCATTCATGATTAATTCATTCCTGACTTACGGGGCTGATAATTATTCATTTTCCTATTACTCAGAGATCTAGTTGTTGAGGTCAATGCTATCAATATTTAATGCTCTTTAAATGCAATAAACTTGTATTTCTCGATCTGTGTTTTTGTCGTGTTCCTTAACTTCCTGTTACTTGTTTTCTGAATGAGCAAACTGCAGCGGGAAGAATAGCCGAGTCAACAAAAAAAGTCAAGTGCGGAAGATTCCTCCGCACGACGAATTTTTTTTTACAGCATCCACAGTGAAACTGTGCAAAGTGCAGCGCTCTCTCTCTCGCTCTGATTGGTTATGAAGCGAACAAAAAGCGGGGGCGGAAAGGGGGTAGGGAAATTCCTGCGCGTATGGAGCATATGCCGCTCCGACATTGGAATCCCGACCTTAAAGCGGTGCGAAGAGAGTGAAACATTGGGTCGATGCCAAGGGCAGAGTTCAATAAACCTCTTGCCAAGTTCACGCACCATTTCTTTTGGCCAGCCTCTGTCGTCATGTGAAGGAAAAAATACTTTTTTATGCGCAAATTCTATTAATCTCATAGGCCAACCTCCTTATTTATTCTGACACGGTGGTCGATAAGGCCCTTTTATTCCGAGCTATACCGACGATAGCATTTTGTACTAATATAAAAAGGTTGACCTGAAAGCATTCTTCCGGTATTATTGGGCATATTATATCAGTCCCGTTCATTCAACAGAAAAAGTCTTTCAGAGTAAACTGAAAATTTCTTTACGTGTATATAAAAAACATATCCCTCCCCGGACTACAACCTTGACGTGGTGGAAGGGCTTGTGCGTTCCGATGACCCCTAGAGCTGTGCTGGCGGGAGTAATAAATATTGCTCCTGGTAGGGTACCCATGCCACATAGGTCGAAGGTTAGGAGCCAGACGAAAGGTAGTCCACGCAGCGTCTGTTCCTCAGTGAGGCGGCTGCAATGGCGTCTGACCCCAGTGGGGCGGCCAGTAAGTGATGGTGTCACGTTAAAAACACTATTGAGGAAGGCAACGGGAAACCACCTCAATTATCATTCCCAAGAAAAATATGATGGACAATAGAGATATTTTGAGTCCTGGCAACCACGGGGCTCGGCCCAATCGGCCGTGTGTCGTGCCCGGCAGCGGGGGAGGCAAGGCTTCCGCGGTCGTCATCCCACGAAACCCTTGCAAGGGAAAACCAGCAGCAGCAGGACAGAAGACGCAGGAGAAGAAGACAAAATTAGTTAGAATAGGAACGTGGAATGTTAGGACAATGATGAGGACAGGGAAATTGGAGAATGTTAAGCGAGAGATGGAAAGGGGAAATATAGATATTTTAGGTCTATGCGAGGTGAGATGGAAAGATAGCGGGGATTACTGGAGTGATAAGTATAGAATAATATACAGCGGTGGGGACGAGAGCCAACGAGGGGTTGCCATAGTATTAAATGAAGAGGTAGGAAGAAGCGTAGTCAACATAGAGCAGGTAACGGATAGAATACTACTAGTGGAGATAAAAGCAGAACCGACGAACTTCAACACGGTCAAAGTAGTAGGGACGTAAGGAGAAGAATTGCGCTAGGCAAAGAGGCTTTCACAAGGAGGAGGGAGTTGATGACAGGGACTTTGAGTAAGGATGTTAAGAAAAGACTCGTAAAAACTTTGATATGGAGGGTAGCTATGTACGGTGCGGAAACGTGGTCATTGAAGCAGGATAATAGACATAGATTGGAGGCTTTTGAAATTTGGATATATATATATATATATATATATATATATATATATATATATATATATATATATGTGTGTGTGTGTGTGTGTGTGTGTATATATATGTATATATATATATGTATATATATATATATTTATATTTATTTATTTATATTTATATATATGGCGAACAAATTTTCATTTACAAGGAAATAGATACAAGGAAAAGTGATAGGGACACATTAAAAGAGAAACACAGGAGAAGTGGGGAAGGCGGAATCGAGCAGATCCTTGACCGGGACTTGAACTGCGGATCTTTCGACTTTTCAACCTAGGACCCCGATTCTTTGACCAGGTGATGGCAATAGGGTGCTGTTTCACCAATGCTAGAGTAATGTAACATTTAACAGGCAAAACAGAACACAAAAATATAAATAGAAAAGACACATCTCAGAAAGTTCCAGCATTTGGTCTTCTCTGAGGCCTTCAGATCAGACGGTCTGACCTGAAGAAGACCTCAGGGTAGGTCGAGAAGGAGGAGAATTCCTTATATATAATATATATATATATATATATATATATATATATATATATATATATATATATATATATCTTGATGCACAAACATGAAATTAAGTTCCAAAGAAAACGGAAATGATAAACAAAAAAATTGAACTCATTGTTTTCATTTCCGTCGATGTCTTCATTATTCTTTTGATATGAGACTGTTTTTGACATTGTTTGGGATTTTTTTAAGACCCTAACGACACGACACAAAAACCTAGTAACTGAATACAGAGAAATACTTGACTGTCCCAACAAAAAAGGCTAATAAATAAACGCCATTAATTTCCGATTACCATAGTAGGTTCCTTAGTAATGTACCAGATTTCATTCAATTCTTCCGTGGCAGAAAACGATGAAGTTGCAATTTCCGTTCAAGACATCCTTCTACCGACGGCAGATCTTTAATTAATCCGAAGAGAAGCGAGAGGGCGACAGTTCAATAGGAAATTAAAAAGAAAGAAATGAATTGCACCAACCTGGGGGAAAGCTCTGCGGCTTGATTGTGTCGAGGTAGGCGAGGATCACGAGGATTATCACAAAGAGAATGATGGCGAGCCACATGGCTGCAGACTGGAAGAGAAAAGAGAGAGAGAAATTAAACACGAGTAACACTTTCATCGAACCCGCCTGGACAAAAGCTAGCGTAGACAAAATTAAAACTTTCCAATCGCAATGACATAAGATGTCGTCATGTCATCATGTCACCACATTTGACTACTTAGGCTTTCGAAACCCTTCTCACAAATCTTATTTTGTTTCACCATTTTCGTGATTTCTGCCGTAGCTCAATATGTCGTCGCATTCAAAAGAATATTTTATTAGCCTAAGCAATTTACTTTCCCATATCATTCGTTTTCATTTAGCATATGAAAAGCCTAAAGTATTTTGGTGCCATCTGTCCAATTCTGACGAATTACTGTAGTTATTGATTTCCGTCGTTACACAACTATTTCTTGAGAAAAGAAAAGCTCAACTTGTTTTCAGTCTTAGAATAACCGTTTAGTCAGGTTTTTGATGGACTGCTATATTTCTGAATCCCACCTAACACAACACTTAACACCACTTCAAATTTATTCTCTTTTGAAAATTCCATAAACCATTTTTCACTTCCTTCATCCGTCCCCTTTCGAATTTCACTGGTCATGCGGATCTCCTCACGGCAACTACTCCTACGAAGTCGTCTGCTTTTTCCCGGCGAAGGCACCCTTGGTCGGCCGCGGAGGATATCCTCAACCCCGCGAGCCACACTTTCTAGAAGATTTGTGACGATTCTCCTATTTCCGACCCACTTCGATGAACTTAATGATTGATCACTGTATGATCTTTTCCGATTCTGTCAACGGAAGTATTCTCCATTTAAAAAATAAAAACTCCGGCTCCGCTAATACCAGGGAGCGAGAAATCCCGTGCGAAAAATTATCACTAAATTACCGCGTGGGGTAGAAGTCACAGCCTTTTCCGTGGGTTCAGGCGTCTTCCCCCTGGAATTATAACAACCCCATTAAGCCGGAATGGTGGCGATCATCAGGGCCAATCGGAAAGAATCGCGTGCAGGAGGGAATGCCGGGCTGGAGGGCGAAGGTCATTAACATCGCCAATCATCTAGTTCATAATAGGGACATACGAAAATAAATTAATAAACGCGTCTATATTGATGGAGAGAAGGCATAAAAAACATAGGAAGTAATAATTAGAATAATTTGGAATTTCTTCATAAAACGCACATTTTCAGGCCTATATGTTATTGAACTTATTCATAAATTTGATGATAAGAGGGACACACACACATCATATAATCAAGATTTATTATTTTTATCAAGTGATCTTGGTTTCAATTCACATATTGTAAAATCGATTTTTATTTCTGAGCGAAAAACGTGTCTTAAGAGCAGAGAAGGGCAGTGCAAGGAAATAACACTTTCTACGAGAAGACGTGAGTGATAGCATGTGAAAAACGTCAAATCTGGCAAAACAATCTGAACGCAAGCATCGGGAATATTATACTATAGATAAGAAAGCTTCCGCCAATTTATTAAACAAACCCCTCTTTTCGCCCACCATACCAAGTACTTCCTCGTTTGTTTTTTCTCGGTCCATTTTACCTTCTCCATTCTTCTCCACACCCAAATTTCAAAAGCCTCCAGTCTACGTCTATGCTCCTGCTTCAATGACCAAGTTTCCGCACCGTACATAGCTACGCTCAATATCAAAGATTTTACGAGTAACTTCTTAATATTGCTATTTAAATTCCCCGTCATCAACTCCCTCTTCCTTGTGAAAGCCTCTTTTCCTAGCGCAATTCTTCTCCTTACGTCCATACTACTTTGACCGTGTCGGTCCAAATCACTACCGAGATACGGAAACTATTCTACCCGCTCTAGTTTTTGCCCTTCTATTTTAATGTTAAGCTTAATCTTTTTCTTTCTAGAAAATCGCATAATCTTTGTTTGTATTAATATTGATTCTCATCCCATACCTGTCGCTCTGAATTTCCAATTCACTATCTGACTGACAAACTAAAGCTTGGTCATCAGCAAATATAGTTGATTTCATGAATTCCCCCCCAGCTTGCATTCCTACCTTCCCATGGTTCTTTAATCATTTCCTCCACACACATATATATATAGGGTGCGTTCCAAAATTAATGCAATTAAATTTCCCGCGCCACTTCTATTGATTGGAGTGGGATCAAATTACTTGACGCAGGTGTAGAAGGAGCTAATCTTTGGCGCAAAACCAGTTTCAGTGCTCTCCAAACTGTGCCAGCTGCAGAACGTCAGTTATTGTAAACCTCTGCTTGCCGACAGTGTCACGAAAGACCAACCGAGCGGAAATTTCAAGTGAACTTATGCCACGCATTGAAAATGAACCTGATTTTTTGGACAACGTCATCCTTGTTGATGAAACCTGAGTTTTTTAATACGTCCCAGAAACAAAACTCCAAAGCTCTGAGTGGCACACCGACCAGTCCCCCAAGCATAAAAAGGCAAGAATGAGCAAATCAAAGGTGAAAACAATGCTCATTGTCTTTTTTGATAGTAAAGGAGTGGTCCGTAAAGAGTTTGTTCCTCGAGGACAGACAGTTAACGCCGCCTACTCCCTGAATGCGCTGGAAAGACTCCGAAAAAGGGTCATCCGGACGAGAAAAGACATCACCTCTACCTGGAAACTCCATCACGACAACTCGCCTTGCCACAAAGCACTCCGAGTCCATGAGTTTTTCGCCAAACACTCATTGCTAACGCTGCCCCACCTCCCCTATAGTCCTGACGTCGCCCAAGCAGACCTCTTTTTGTTCCTTCGGATCAAGGCAGCCCTGCAACGAAGCCGTTTTCCGTCCATAGAGGAGATCCAATCAGTCGTGACGAAGACCTTGCGAGATGTCCCCGAAGACGCCTTCTAGGCTTGTACTGCTAGTGGCAGAGTCCTTGGAAAAAATGTGTAGAGGCCCAAGGAGAGTACTTTGAAGAATTTTAAGTGTTTTTGCAAATATGTTCAATAAATTACTTTAAAAAATAAAAGCATTACTTTTGGAACGCGACCTGTACGTTGAACAGCACTGGTGATAATGGACAACCCTGCATTACACCTCTTCCTAACTTTGCCCATCTGGGCACTCCGTTCTCCACTCGCACCTGAGCAGTCTGAGACATGTAAAGATTGCGGATTAGCCTCATGTCCCTCTAATCTATTACTATTTTCTACAATATACTACTTATACAACATATACACTACAATATTCTCAACCTCTTGGCCATTCTCTACCGTCCCATATTAAGAATACTTCGTATTTTCCCAACTATCGACATTACATCTCCTTCCCTCCCGGACACCCCAATCATCGTGGCCACAATAGCCTTGGTACTCCTCGAGAGCTCAATCCTTCAAACAGAAAGTCTCTCTTCCGCCCTCTATCCTAACCCACCATTCATTTCCCTTTCGTATTAAACATTGCCTCCGGATCAAAGGCTATGCCATAGGAAGTAGTTTCATATCTTCATACGCAAGCCTCCCCCTTGGTCTCCTCGAGAAACGTTTCTTCTCCTGTTACCCCTTTCAATCTCTCCTCTGGGCAAGATATACAGGTTTTGATGATATTTGTATTCCTTCTCTGACCACACGGCATTGATTCCATCACAAGATTGATTTCCTCCCTCAACGCTTTCTCTTCTTTCTTTCTCCTCCTCCTCCACCGACTCTTCTTCCTCAGAAATTACCTTCCTGGACGTCGATATGATATGTATAAATATATATATATATATATATATATATATATATATATATATATATATATATGTATATATATGTATATATATATGTATATGTATATATATATAGAAATTGAATTGAACAGCAACAAACAATATAGAAACACATAAAAAGATCACTCACACGTTATTTCTTGATCATTTCGACGGAATTCCGCTCCGTCTTCATCGGAAGATATAGAAGTAATAATTACTTCTATATCTTCCGATGAAGACGGAGCGGAATTCCGTCGAAATGATCAAAAAATAACGTGTGAGTGATCTTTTTATGTGTTTCTATATTGTTTGTTGCTGTCCAATTTATTATTCAACACTCCCGTGTTACGTCAACGAAATCATCTATATATATATATATATATATATGATGACGGAGGTGGACCAGAAGTAGCGTGTCTCCCAGTGGAGCCGAAGGCCTCTGCTTCGACTCTCATGACCGACAAAAATTTGTTGGTCGCGGTAGTCCAGCGGTAGAGCGTTGGACTACTGACCGGAGGGCCCGGATTCGATTCCCGGGCAAGCCTCTCTGGGCACCTGCAGCTCCACCCAAGCTATGTGAATTTTCGGGTATCAGATCTTCCTGGGAATCCATAACCGGCACAGGGAAAGGAACTGGCCCCCCTACCCTGATGTGTGAATTTCATACACGCCGCATAGGGTTTAGTACTGGGTGAACTCTACCATCGCCTACCAAACCGACCTTCGGGTTGATTACTGTGTTTATGCTGCTGCTGGCCCTAAGCCCCCTCGCCTGAAGACCGTTTTCGACTGCACACTCGCCCGTACCCGCGTGTTAATATACCAATATGGCCGGGGGGCACATTAAAACGCAGGCACGGCCCGAGAGGGCTCGTCGGCCGGATTTTCGGTCGTGGGAACACAGGACCAGGTCACCAATTGTGACTGCACCTTTTTAATAAAATTTAAATTCATATTAAACAACATTGGGCGCGTACGGAAGATCGTACCATTGCCCCAGGGTACTCCATATATATTATATATATATATATATATATATATATATATATATATATATATATATATATATATATATATATACATAAACAAAAAGTATCCATAGTAAAAGGAAAGACTTGTACTTTTCCACAGATTTCATTATATGGTGCAATAAAATCTGTGGAAAAGTACGTCTTTCCTTTTAGTAAGGATATTAAATACTTCCACGAAGTGAAGCCTGAAACAATAGAATATAAACTTAAAGTATGTTTATTTACATTTATTTATCAAATGAAAAAATAAAGTTTTGCTGAGAAAGTTCGATCATCGCTTAGTTAAAAAAAAAGATCGCGCGGCGCATAAAAAGCAGTGGCGGGGGGTTTTGCAGCGCTGACATAGTTATTTGCGCTTCGGTCTTCAATTATCACCCGCTCGTCTTTAATCGAGGACCTTCTCCCGTAATTGCTTCTCTCTTCCCTCCAGTTATGATTTTCGATGGACAATAAAAAACGGGTCTTTGATTTTTTTTTTAAATCTACCTCCTCAACTTGTAAATGACCTCCAAATTTCCTTCTCCCACCCCTCAAAAGTACTACCTCATTCGCTGCTCCGTTGGCCCAATTTATACTCATCGCCATTTTATAGCACCGCACTTATTTTGCTTCAAATCATATTTTCTCTGTTTTTTTTCACCGTCCGTATATCAAATCCGTAGAAAATGAAACTCCATAAATGCGTTTGAATAAATCGCTTAAGCATATCTCTACTGTTTCACCATTTGCAGTTATTTCACGGAGTAGAACGCCTTCTTTGTCTGCGCTATTCTCCCAAGGTACTACCGCCTTCCTGATTCTATCATCAAAGGTGATCTTGATGCCAAAATAGCAAAACCCTTACACTTGTTTTCGCGTGTCCTTCCTTATTTTTCCTCCTTAAATTGCCTTCCTTAATCCGACTGTAAACCGTTGCTTCAGTTTCATTTTTATCTAGTTGTTATCTACGCACATTGAATTCAGTATTTTATTGAAATTACTATTCTACCAAAGTTCACAAGTAGAAATGATTAAAAATATGTAGATCTTCCCAACGAAATAAAAACACAACTGGACTGGGGATTGAAACAGGGACCTCCTGGAGGGAAAACGGGCGTCTGGAACGTAGTTTAAGACCGTTATGTGTTAAATTCTCTGTTATTTATTCGCAACTTCTTTATGATTCAGACGGCACGAATATCCCCAGCAACTCCTAAAATCAGTTCCCATAATTCCTTCCAAACTAAAATTTCCCCAATATACATCCACACTTCACCCTAAACTAAATAAACCAAAATTCCCTTCCCACCAAAAGTTAAAACGCAAGATAAACAAAACCTCTACGAAAAAGAAGTAAGCTGGTCCCGGCTCACCTTGAACTCCCTCACCTTGTACCACCCAACCCTACCTGACCTACTGACCACCCATTTAAACTCAACCCAAAACACCCACCGACCATCAACCACCTTCCATCAACCATCTTCCTAACAATTCCAACTTGTATATGTATAATTTAAAAACATAAAAAAGATGATAAATTGTTGAAAAAATAATAGACATAGAATAACAATAAACAAATAAAAATAAATAAAAATAACTATATAAATAAATAAAATGATAAAAAATAAATAAAAATAAAAAATAAATAATTAATTAATACAAATTAAATAAAAAATAAAATATACATTAATAATTGCAAAAAAATATCATTAAATTTATCAAAAAACACTCAATTCCAAATAAATTCATAAAAACCAAGACAACCGAACCCATCCATAATCACTTTTAAACGCACCCCATGCCTCCAGTGGAACCTGGTTCCTAAGGAGCAGAAAAAAGGACACTGTAAACTTCGCTTTGGCTTCAGACGGCACAGGTGTGGGGGGAGCGAGAGTTGCCCGCCATCGCCGGTACTTGTCGGCATTCGAACATGCTGAGGAAATGATATGGGTGGTAAGGGACTTGCTAGGCCTGGGAATAAAAGTGGGAGGCAATGTGTAGAATCACTCGTGTTTGTATATATGCAAACAGTAATTAGTCGCGTAGTGAATGGATTGCGGTCACCACTGAGTGCCTTACAGGAGCAATGCGAACAACATGGGACGAAGATTGGAAAAATAGCAAAAGCAATGAGACTCTGGAGAAGTAAGGAAACCAGGTTTAAATATTAGGTTTATTAATTAAACATTAAGTTATTGCTTAAACATTTAGTTGATTGTATTAATGTAGGAGGGAATGTACAGGCAAAGCAAACATCATCATTAGGGAAGTATTTTAGAGGAAAACGGACAAGGTATCGGGGGTCATCGAGAAAAGAATTGTTTGGCGAAAGAGACATTTGCAAGAATAAGAAATTTATTAATAAGGGGTAAAATGAGTAAAAATTGGAAGAAAAGATTAGTGTAGACTTTAATTAAAAGGGTTTTCACTGCATGGGTCTGAAACCCAGGCTTTGTGGCTAAAGAATGGGAGGAGATTGGAGGCTTTTGAGGATCCGTTACGGAGAAGATGGAGAGAATAAATTGGACCAAGAGAAAGAAGAACGCCGAAGTTATAAGTGTGATGGACAAAGAGAGGAAGTTGCCTGGGGAAATCCGAAAGACCAGAGAGAATGGGTTAAGGAGATATTAAAAGGTACTGTACACGTAGTGGAGGTCGCGACAGAAGGGTAAGCGGGAAGCTATGAAGAAATGAAAAAAGGACTAATGCAGGGCAAAAGGAGGGGGTTCTCGCGATAGCTCCTCGTTCGAGAACGTCGGAAACCTGCCTTCTCCAGTAGGCCAATGAATAAATATCGGTTGCCATGCAATTACGAGGGTAGGCTGAAAACTAATGCACACATGCTTGCAGACCACAAACAAAACGACCTTCAGAAGCACTCCTGGTGGAATGTGGAAGTAACATTCCCCCTCAATACGCATGCACAGGTTAGAGGTCATTAATTCATCCAGTGTATTTTGAGAAGCGGAAGTATGGAGACGTGTTCTAGTGCCACGTCTACGCGAGTCAAACAGCGTGCTGTTATCGAATTTTTAACTGCTGAAAAAGTGACTCCTACTGAGATTCATCGTCGTTTAAAGGCTATTTATGGTGACGATGCTGTTGAGAAGGCTACTGTAAATCGCTGGGTGGTAAAATGTCGTGGTTGCGAGCCTGGAAAATTCATAATTTTTATGAAACACGCAGCGGACGTCCGATCACTGCGACAGAAGATAAACATCGCAAACTCGTCGAAGATTCGATTCAAAATGACCGGCGGATCACTCAAAAGCGTATCGCAAATCATATTGGAATATCCAAAGAGCGTCGTGGTTTCATTATTGAACAATTGGGATACCGTAAACTCAGTGCACGATGGGTACCACGCCGTCTCACAGACGAGAACAAACTTTTGGCATATGGAGAAGCTACCTTGAACCGAAGCACGTTTATCGGTGGTACAAAATGTTCTCATAGGGCCGAGAAAATGTGAACGACGAATAGCGTGCCGGACGCTCGAGCACGTCAATAGCAGACGAAAACATTGTTTGTTCACAGACGAGAATAAACCCTCTTTGTTCCCCCGATCTTGCTCCTTGCAATTTTTATTTTTTTCCTCAACTCAAGGGACATCTCAAGGGCCCTAATCACTACACCTCGGACGGTGAGGTGAAGGCAGCTGTCAAGTCCTGGATTCGAGAAAAGTCGTAAGAGGTTTTCAGTGACGGAATGAAAAAACCTGTTACACGTTGGAAGAAATGCGTTAGCCTTAACGGTGACAACGTTGAAAAATGAATAAATGATTTTGAAACTTGAGAATTGTACTTTAATGTATTTTCTGTCCTATCTTACTGTTTGCATTCATTCGCGCTCTACCAGTATGTGTGCATTATTTTTCAGCCTACACTCGTACATAAAATTGAGTTAGTAGGGAAAATTAATTTTCAAGTTGTACGATTGTTGTTGATAAATTGCAAAGAGGGGCGCTGCGGGTAATCGATGCTAATGTGAAAACACTAAAAGTGTATTTTAAACTTCTCGCCCGAGTCATTCCAAAGTACTACAACGCGTCAGCTAGAGAGATCGCAACATTTTCATATGACATGGAAAAAAATTAGAATTAATTAATTTTCCCGAGTGATTCCATTACTATAATAAAAAATTAGAATGATCTAGAAAGCTACGCATTGGAAATTTTCGTCAGTTGATTTCCAGAGTTTCGAAAACCTTCCAGATAGAACTGCAAATAGATATTTTGCTTATTTCGGCTCGTCATTCGCTTCTTCATAAAACAAAATTGCAGAGAAACTAAAGCTCGGGAAAAATTCCATTCAATCCATTTTTTTTTAATTCCAAAGGAAACAGGAGACGATTCCTCGAGCACAAAGCGACTGCAGACATTTCAACGTCGAGTTAATTAGGTCAAGAAACAATAATACATACACAAATTATTTATGGTCGCGTCGTTGATAAAGAGTTCGTCGACCTCCGTGATACAACGTTGCTACCCGTTCGAGTCACTCCCGGCAGATAAGAGGACAGACGCAGCGCGTAACAAACAAGGGCTATTAACACGGTGAGCACGCGGTTGGAAACCCTCCCAAAAGACAAGCATTGTGTAATTTTGACGTATCTCATTTAATTTTGATGTAATCACGGCTTAGTTCAGCATATTTTGCCATTCTAGGAAACTTCAAAACATGATTTAGGCTAAGCCCTATCGGAGAGTGTCAATTATATTCGAATATCACGGAGTTCCGGGTTTTTTTTCGCCGCTACTGCCGTCGTGGTGATTAAATGTTGTAAGAGCTGCGGGGCACATTCAAATGAGATGAGGGCGGCCAAAGGAGCTTCGGAAGTCCTTGCTCCTCGACCTGCGAAAACATGCGGCCAATTTTTTTATTTGCGAGTCGGTTCACATACATGCGTTTATGGATTATCATAGTTTTCCACGGGTACTATTTCGTTGCGAGGAAGATTATAACTTAAGGGATGTTGTGGATTTGACGCATTCACAACTAATTACATCAGAAATATTTCTGGATGCCAGAGTTCCACAGAATTTTCCGGAAGCCTTACATTTATGAAAGAATTTAATTAGGCTCATGTTTAGGGCAATGATTGTATGTATTTATTATGTTCAAGAAGTCTCACATTTGATTAAATACATGTTTTGGCGAATTCACGGAGGAAAATTCTAAATCTTTTAACATATTAATTCTCATTCGAAGGCTCACTGATTAAATTACGGAAATCATGAAGGGTGTTATGAATGCTTGGAATCAGTGAATCGCGGAGTAAGACAAGTAATCCCCGGATGTTTACAAATAATTACACTCTGCTTTTTTTATGGATTGATTTTCCATCAATTTCTTCCTAATACGTTTGTATTGGGAGTAAATTGATGGAAAATTAATTCGTAAAAATAAATAAAGCCGCAGATTCTTCTAACTCATTAGTCAACACAAAGGTTGATCTTAAATGAAGTTAGACCACTAATTATTAGTTTCATGAATTCATTGTTTAATTGAGGATTTTCTTTCTGCTTTTCTGAAACTCAACCGTTAAAATAATTTTGCAAAGTCTCCTCAAAAACGATTACTGATCTCCTCACATAGTGTGACAGAATCATTGAAGATATATTAATTCTCTATGGGCACTCTAAACTATTTTGCTCAGTATGGGTGCAAGTTTTAACGTAGGTACATGTACAATGCAATTTAGGAAAATAAATAAAAATGTTCTAAACAATTAAAAAAGGTAAACCTTTTTTTCCTTTAGATTTTGCCATCACCGATCATTCTTTTAAAATTCCTACGATTATATGAATAAATATATATATATATATCACTTGGACAGCAAAAATCAATATAAGAACACACAAAAAGAACACTCACACGTTATTTCTTTATAATTTCGACTGAATTTAGCTCCGTCTTCCTCAGAAGAAACAGTTGCTGCCGTCCAAGTGTTTTATTCAACACTTCCATGTTACTTCGGCGAAATCATCTATATGTATGTGTATATATATATATATATATATATATATATATATATATATATATATATATATATATATATATATATATACACACACACACACACAAATTCAAACACGTAATCCCACCATATGGCGAACAAATATCCATTTACATTGAAATAGATATAGAGAAAAGGGATAGGAACACATAAAGGACAAACACAGGAGAGGTGGGGAAGGCGGGGAAAAAAAAAAATATATATATATATATTTATTTATTTATTTATTCATGATTACGGCGAAGTAAAGTTGCAATGTTCCTCAGCTTTAACTTTTATACTCTTTAGCTAATGAACATAAAAGCCCTAAGATGACATAATGTTTTCCAAATAAAAAATAACCTGTTTAAAAAATAAGTGTTAAATTTAATATAATCTTTGCTCCGGTAGAAAAGTAAGTTTAAACGAAAATTAAAATGAATAAGTAAATATTTTTAATTTAATGAAATGAAATAGCATTACTAATCATCGCTTTGGAAGGTATAACAAAGAGGAGACGAGCAAATAAACTTTGGTAATATATTAATAATCTGTGACGAGGACCACACTATCTGTTCTAAAATATTTATACACGAAAGATTTATTTTATCATGATGACCATTTCATAAAACTCCGTCGTGAGCGCCGCAAAAAACGAACGTTTTCTTAATTTTTCCAGAACTACTATATATTCTTCAAAGCACAATAACGTTTAGCCTGAGAAATAGATGGATGTTTTATTGTAAGGGTTTCAATCGTATTTCACCAAAGTTATGGTTATTTCCCATTTCCTGTTAAAAGCATTGACGTTTTATGGATTGTTGCACCTAGCCTAATGATGGTAGAGCATTATCGAGCTGTTAAGGTTATTGTTCTTCCCGCTATGCTTGACGCAAATCAAGCGTGTAATCAGCCCATCCGCACTCTCGCACTTAGCGAGTAAAAGAAAAAGGAAGGATGAAAAACGAAGTGCGTGCCAATAGCATCATGAAATGCGAATTTCTGAGATGATAAATATTACCTTCTCCACATAGCCTTCAAGGAGGAAGTAAGATGAATTAATAGAAGTGCGAGTCAAAGGTCGATCACAGGTGCGTGCTTACGTGAGGGCAAGAAGCGAAGCGTTGTGGATATGCACTGCAGTAATAGTGCAGCCAAAGCCGTATTCCCAATTATGTCAGCAATATTTTTATGAGCGTTTACGAATGATTATCGTAATCATCATAATTGCTAATAGAGTTATCGTAATAATTTTATCTATTTACTCTGTCGGTTTACAAATACTTACGATCAACAAAATGTGAAATCATATTATCTGCATGTACACTCAATATGGACAAAAATAAATACTATACAATAGCATGTTCAAACAATTAGTGGAGCTAACGCACGCAGCTTCTCTTCTGTTAGAGAAGTTTGAACCATTGAGTTGATTCGCGGGTTATGAAATATCTTTAAGATACAAATTTCCTCGTTTTTCTTAAGGTATGGCGAGGATTGGAAAGGGGTGGATTTTTTTTAACCTCAATGAACATCTTGCACAATTGGTTGCTACGCCCTTGTGCACAGGAATACTTGTGTGGTAACATTATTACTCAAAATGTTTCAACGGCAACCGGTCCTCCCAAATAGATATAACTTTTGTCGTTTTATTGCTGACGTAAGAGACATTTGAAGAGAGCAACGACTCATAAATGCTACTCTAATTTCAAAACGACCGGTCTACACGCATGACGCGAACCGGCTCCTACCCCACACACTCAAAAAATAATAATCTCCAGATCTGATGCTTTCCCGGACTATTGCGCGTAGAAATTTCCTATCGGGTCTTCCACCGGGTGAGAATCTCGATGCTGATTGACGTTTCGATGCTCCGCACTGGCATCTTCTTCAGGACGAGGCTCTCGCTCGAGGGGAGCATCGAAACGACTGCCAGAATGGAGACTCTCGCCCGATGGAAGGCACGTGAGGAAATTTCTACTCCCCAGGTTTTGCTAATATTTTAACGTACTTATACGGAGATTCCCATGCTTTGGACATATAGAAAAAAGAAGTTATAGTATTAAAAAATTTCCGAGACATCGTTACCTCTTTCAACTCACTTGTATGTCCCCCAGAAGAAATTATTCTTATTTCCTCAATTAGAATGAAACAGTGTCAATTGTAATTAGTTAAAATCCTGCACAGATTTCATTTTTTCTCATAAACATGTGGATACTGCATTTGCAATTAGTATGCCCTCGAGCTCTTGATAAGTAAGATGGCCTTCTTATAAAAGTTGAGAGACACCGCAACAACGAGATTTCCATGCGAAAATTATACGCATTTTACCTAATCTTAATCAAGGCGATCGCTTCAATCATGCAACCCCGATTAGCTCTCTCTCTAAACTAGGCGACTGGAAATAAACTTCGCCTAACTGAAAAAAACTGTTAAACAGATATAATATCCTTATTGATGGAGTTGATACGCATCAGGGTAGGGGAGTTGAGTTTTCTGGCTATATTTATATATCACATTTGGCTTAGTCCATATGTGTGTGCTATTCTCGTGGGGTTAAATATTATAATGAACGATACGTAAACTCTTTACCCCTAGTGTCCTAACTGGTATTAATAGAGAAAAAGAAGATTGGAAGACAAAGAAGTGTGGAAAAGAAAAATGCGAGAAGAAAAAATTGAAATAAAGCAATAAAGACACATTAACACAAGCAACAAAGATAGAAACAAAACATTAAACCAAAAATATTGAGATTAGTTTTTCGAGCATGCAAACAGTACCTCTGTGTTACTTTAGCTCAATCGTCCGAACATCCGAGGATTTGAATAAGTAATTCTAAAATGGATCCAATTAATCCTCTTTGACTTTTCGTAAGAGATAGTCTGTGTAACTGGAGATCTTGAGCTAAATCCCATAAAAAATTTGTATTGGAAGTGACGTTTGATGAAAATACAGACGACGCTTGCTATTAACAATTATGAATGCTTTTTCTTTATGTCACAAACGAGGAGTGCAGAAGAAGGTTCTTATATAAGATGCCTGCCCAGAAAGTAAGTTACGTTTCGGCCTAGCGTGGCGGTGGGTTGGGACACCACCATTGGTGTCTAAACGTCCCTACACTCAGCGCACGCATCCTGCTGTGGTTTTTTTACTTTGCTCCGTCTGATCTGTCAAAATGGACGCTGCATTAGAAATTCCTGCTGGATCTGTTATTAGATTTATACTGGCAAAAAACTAACACAAGCCAATTGAAGAGCATAGGCAACTTTGTAAAGTGTACGGAGACGGAATGAGTGAAGGCGGAGTGAGGCGGTGGTGCATTCTCAATTTAAAATGGCCAAAATACCAATATTCACGACGAGGACACCGCAGTGGTCGGCCTAGCCTTGAGACAGATGAACTCACGGTGAATATCAACGACAAAATTCGTGAAAATCGTCCATTTACGACAACAGATCTCTCGCTAGACGTAGCCACTTACAACACAGCTTTTTTACAGTGACGCGCAGAATTGTATTCTGGCGTAGACAAGTGGTTAAAAAGTAAGTTGGCAGATTTCTTCAGATACTGAATTGAAAATCTTGTGTGTCTTTATGAGAAATACCTCAATTTAAATAGTGATTGGGTAGAAAAATTGTTTAAGAGAGTGCCTTTCAAATGTATTTAATAGAGTTTTGTCTTGTCCCTAGGTTCATATTTTATTTCAAAACGCAAGTTACTTTCTGGACAGCGCTCGTACTTTCTTCTTGAATATCGGAAAACAGTTTTAAGTGACGCAATCAATTGGTTTTACTCTGAAACTAATATTTTTTATTCTCGAATCAAAGAATCTGTTGCGAAGGACAACTTATCTCTCGCAAAATTAATACTGTTTGGATTCCTGGACGAGGACAACTTTCAAGCGATCCTCCCCTCAATATATTTTAGCCTGCAGCATTAAAATTCTAATTTTAAAATTAAAATTGAAAGTTAAAATTCTGCAAATGGATTTCGAGCGACTGTGGCACGCAGGATAGGGCGTTATAAAGCATTGATTTTCTGCAGTGTTTCTTAGACTGAAGGAACATTGAAATTTAGAATTCATCGACTCCTCCCTTAACGCCGGATTAAACTTCTTTATGAAACTCCCCACACTCGCTCAAATGATATAAGTTATCACGATCTCCCATTGCCTCAGTCGCAGCCGCTGTTGCATAAGTGCACCAGCGCAGGATATAAATAATCTTAAATTGCTACCGTGAACTTTTATCGCATTGCTTTACATTTTGATGGTACAATAATTATAATATGTCATTTGGCACCAGAGAATGAATAATTCGAAAATGATTAATTTTTTGATGCATTGAAAAATATTCATGAATCATATGTAGTACGTACGATAAATACGCGAACTGGTGCATTCTGGTGGCAATGACGCGGACTATAGCCCCACCCACTAGCGGTGGTGCTAGTTGACTGAGACCCAATGAGCCGTCTGTGCTTGGCGGATCGTCGTGCTGTGCGTATGGTGCCAGTTATGTTAGTTTCTGTTGCCCTTGTTTTTTACTGGCCGTCGAAAATGGAAATTGACGAAATCACGGAGCAACGAATCAACATCAAGTTTTGAAGTAAAGTGCGGTAAAAGTTATCAAGAAATTATTGAAATGTTGACACCTATTTACGGTGATAATGCTCTGAAGAAAATAGGTCCGTTTTCAAGTGGATTAAGCGTTTTAAAGATGGCCGACAAGACGCCACGGATGATGCAAGGCCGGGACGACTTTCGAAGACCTGTGTTGGCGACAACATTGATCGTGTGCGGTCGCTTGTTCTTACCGTAAATGCCGAGTTCCACCTTACAGCTCTCAAGCATTGGAGAGATCGCGTGCGTCGTGTGCGACCAAATTTGTCTCAAGGCGATGGATGGATCCTTCACCATGACAATGCACCTGCACATTAAGTATTGATTGTTCGCCAGTTTCTAGCGAAAAATACAATTTCAATCCTTGATCATCCTCCTTATTCCCTAGATCTCACCCCCTGTGACCTTTTCCCATTCCCAAAATGCAAAAATGTGATGAGGGGATATCACTGGGAAGATGTGGACACAATAAAGCAAGAAGCGACGAGAAAACTAAAAAGCCTTACTGCCGAGGACTTCCAAGGGTGCATTAAACAGTGGAAAAGAAGATGGAATAAGTGCATAGCCCACGAATGGAGAGTAATTTGAAGGGGATAAATCGATGCATAGACTAAATTTTGCAAAATAAAATTTTTATGGCCTCAGTTCGCGTATTCATAGGATGGACCTCGTACATTTATTTTTTTAGTCTATGATATTGCCTTTAGTTTCGTTTTTTAGCAACCACTTCAAGGCAAGGAAAATTAGGAAATACCTTCCTGTGTTCTAAGTGCGCATGCATGGGTTGCAACATGTTAAATGAAGACGTTTTTCTTTGAGTGGTGTGAGGTGTGTCATTCAAACTACGCCTAACGCCGACACACATTTTAATATCCTTTCGCTTAGTAGCGTGCAAATTATAAAAGTTGGAAGCTCACCCAGATATCGCGTTACAAAGTTTCCCTTGCGCAAACTCCCAACGATTTAGCATTTTAATTTCGCCAGCGCGAGGCAGAAATTTCTAAAGCGACCACTTCCAGCTCCGTCCAGTAATAAATCATCTATAAAACCCTAAAAGTCCAAATACCACTCCGGTCGACCGGTTGCCATACCATTCAGGAGTTCCCCAAAAAATAATCTGACCAATGCGTGAATTTTATCGTAATATGTATTGCCTCTAATTTATCAATGTCTTCAGTTCTGCCCCATTTTTAAGATTCGACGTTCACTTAAGGAATCGGCGTCTTTAAGGGGTGAGAGTTAAATTGAAAAAAAAAACGCGAGTCGAGGAAAAGGCGGACGGAGAACATTCGTTGCAATGGTTGATTGAAAATAAAAATACACTTTTAGACCATATCTAAATTGTAGGCACCAGCGATTACTAATGATTGAGGATAAAATAAGAACGTTTTTAAATTAAGCTGAAAAATAATAATTCATCATTAAAGTGATTCGTTTTTTTTTAAGTTCGAAAATCGTTCATTAAAAATGTTTCGTTTCTCTTTATATCTTTAATGCGCATCGAGCCATGATGCCCCCAGTCTAAAACGGAGACTGCAAACCAGATTTAACTGGAACACTGCTCTCTTAGTCCAATCGGTGGCTAATTACTCCGCGCGGAGATCACAACTTCGTATTTAATCTATCGCACCCTTTTGAACGCAGCGCGGAGAACGCTTGTCCACAATTGATCCCTCGAAAAACAAAATAGCAAAGGCCGCAAACTTAAATTAGCACTGGGTTTGTTAAAGAAGGTACGTGAGAACAAGTTGACAAGCCAGAGGATCATTGAAAATCACTCACTCGATCACTCGGAGCTATTTGGGGGACAGTGACCCTCGTAAACCTCAATCACACACAAACAATGCCGATATAAATGAAAGGAAACAGACTCAGAACCAATCGGGTGTGTCGAGGAATAACAGTGACTCTCGTGAATCGCATTTACATACACTCAGAGTCATTTTCAATTTTCTTCTAACTAGTCACACCTTGTTTCTACCTACCCCCTAAAAAAACCCGGTGCCAATTACGACCTTGGCTATTTCGTTTTTCCATTTTTCAGAGACGTTCGTTTTACGTTTAAATACATCCCTCGCCGAGGGCGCCCAGAGCTTGGTCACGCTTCCTCGTTCAAGCGCACTAAGGTGACTGCACGGGAAAGTTCTGAAAACCGCAAATAATGCCAAATCCTCAGTTGCAAGAGACACTTCTCGGGGGAGTTTCTTTCGTACCGATGAAAACCGCAGCTGCCTGGGGTTTGTCTCGCGGGCAACCTGGGAAACTTGACGGGGGACCGAGTTGGATCAATTTACAACTATGCCCTGATTCGATATAATAACTGATACAGATCCGGTTTGTCGGAGCGTCCTCTCGAACTAACCCTTTCGGAAGTAGTGTAAATAAATCGGGGCAAAAAATCCAAATAACTCATTTTAATCTGGAGAGCCATCTTTCGTCCAACCCGATTTTGTTAAATCGATAATAGACAACCTCCTCGAATGCACGGGATTAATTAACTGCACTGGTCATGGCCGGAAGGACGATCAAGTGCCCAGGGGTGTCCATCTTAGGTGCTTTTGACCGTCGTTCAATGGAGGAGACTCTATGAATCTGCAGCGAACAAGAACTAACAGGCGGCCGAATCAAATTTACGAACCAACAACATTTTCCATCATCGAGTAATAGAAACAATATCAATTGCATTGAGCACAGCGCAAGAAAAACAAAATACGAGTGTAGACAAACTGATGACTGATTCAAGCTATTATAAAGAATAAATTATAAATATTTAACAGTTATACTAGTTATGCATATCATCATCACGTGTTATCAATCCAAGGATTGGTTTGTGGCAACTCTGTCTAAACTATCCCGTTACCTGTCAAATCTCTTCATTGTCTCTTAGCTTCTGTACCGACATTTTCTCATCTGCTTCTTTTGTTCATCCCTGGCCTTCCTCTGCAATTCCCCCCTCATGTTTTTCCTGCAGTTATGATCTTCAGTAGGGTATCGTGCCTCGGCTGAATAAATTATAACTATTAAATAATAATATTCGATAGGAAATAACTGCAAGGCACTGATGCGTCTAATCTTCAACCCACCCACGGTCAGCGGTTTTTAATGGTTATGAAATACTAAGCTGAGAGGTCTGACAGGGTAAAGAGCTGTCGGTCAGTCGCCTACCTGGTCCCCCACTTAACTCCAAGAACGACGCCTATAAAATAGAATGAGGGATTGAATACGAGCGAATTTAATCAATTTTTATCTGCAAAACCCTCCATATTCCCCCGATCTTGCGCTTTGGGATTTTCATTTTTTTCCTCAACTCAAGGGACACCTCGAGGGTAATCATTACACCTCGGACGATGAGGTGAATGCAGCTGTCAAGTCCTGGATTCGAGAAAAAGAAAAGTTGACTCTTGTTGACATAGAACTAGAACACGTCTCCATACTTCCGCTTCTCAAAACACACTGGATGAATGTAACGAACTTAAACCTGCGCATGCGTGTTGACGGGGAAATGTTACTTCCACATGCCACCAGGAGTGCTTCTGAAGGTCATTTTGTTTGTGGTCTACAAGCAGATTTGCATTGGTTTTCAGCCTACCCTCGTAATTAACTAATCAAGTGATTATACTATATGATTAGAACGATTTATACTAATGCATTAAACTAATTTTTTACCAACTCCTGCGAAAAACGATTCTCTTTCTAAAACTCGAGTAAATATCTCGAAGGAGTGGAGGGGGTGAGTAGAATCGTGGCTAGAGAAACCCGCCATCCCTCGCCCTCCTTTCACAATCGCAAGTGCTAGGGGTGGCTGGCCGGGCTTCGCGCCTGCCGGGTGGAACCTTGCATTCGGTCCGCCTCCGGTACGTCACTCTGGGGGAGGGAAAGAGATTTGCACGGCCAGTAATGCCGCCTGCGCGATCCACAGATTTTCGTCGACTGCGATTTTCAGGAGATATAAATTGCACTGCGATACAGGGCCTCCGAGTGAGACAGAACATCGTGGAGCGAAGGGAACTTGATATCGGCGAGTTTCCCACGGATCAACTAACACATAAATTGAGTTTATGTGATCGCATAGATTTATGCATCAGTTGACCAATATGGCAAGTCATTTAGTTCCCCGCACATCACTGCGCAATCCCCCCAAGGGCTCGGGTGCGAATCCCGGCGGCGGCAGATCTTTGGTATTACGATCCCTACCTGAGGTGCTTTGCGGAGAGCACTTTAAGTGAGTACGCCGTCCGTCGGATGGGACGTTAAACTGCGGACCCCTTGGCGCCTTTCCTTATTAAGAGTAGACTAATGCGGACGCCGGGTTTCTCTCCACCCTTCATCCTTTCCCATCCATTCCTAATGGCGCAAATGACCTTAGCTGTCGGCTACCTCCCATAAAAACTATTATTACTCTACGCAATTGTCTCTAATTCTAACCAGGTTCCAATTATCCACCAATTTATTTTAATGGCCAAAATTAATACTAAGCCTCAAGCTTTTAATTTATAAACCCACCTCAATATTAAATCAATTTGACTCAAGAAATTTTCGAGGATTCCTATAAAGGAAACTTTTGAGAGAAACTTTTCTAGGTGCCGTTTCATTGCCACCCCGGAGACCAATTTCCCGACGACGAATGAACCATTAGGTGTCCTCAGGGGATGGCAATTTGGGGTGGGGTTTAAGGGATTGAATTCTCCAATCCGAGAGCGATTGGGTTCGCAAATGGGGCGACGGGGGAATTTCTCGTGATTCACTCACCTTAGCGTAGCGATCCCGCCCGCGTGCAAGCAAGGGTGAGTGAGAGCCCTTCGGTCGCGGACTGCGCTCTCTTTTAGTCCTTAACTCTCCCGTCCTTCTCAACTGCGGCCCGTCCTCCTCGATCCCTTCTCTAGCCTTCCTTAGGGCGCCGGTAAGTAGGTACCTCCACCTCTTCGGACGCCGTCGACAAACCGCCTTGGCAGAGAGTGTTGGGGAATATGAGAGCGGCCGGCCTCCTTCAACTATCATCCCGTGACGAGCGGTAAAAGTTCCCCTCCCTTCGAGCATAGCCGCCCCCCCTCTCTGCCTCCTCGCAATTGAAGCTCTCCCCCAACCACACTCCACCCCTCCACTTCCACCCCCCTGCTTGGAAAAAGATATGCTACACCAGCAATGATATCGAAAGTTTTCGTTCGGTCACTCATTTAGACCAACGCTACGCGCACACAAAGGATTACAAATTAGCACGCTCTCTATTGTGAATTCATCGAGGTTCGTAAATTAAAACAAACAACATCATTAACATAATTCAATGGTACTTTGTTGATTGCTGACCTTCCTTATTGCCTGTGACGATCCTGGTGTCACCATTTTCCTCGGGGGGGCCAAACCATCAAGGTTTAAGCAACAACCAATCCCGTGAATATGGAGAGATATGCGTGTATTATGTGAGTAAATGTGCTTAAAGTATGAGTGAATAAAAATTAAACACATACGCGAGATACTAAATTTAACTTAATCTTTAGTGTAAAATTCCGAAAGCTGCTTAAATTAAAAAAAAACAATCAAAGGTGCGTGACAATAGATTGAAAAATTTATTTTATAGCAATATGTAGTTCCCAACGTAATCACACTGCTATGACATGAATTATTCAATTTCATGAAACCATCATGGTTAGTTCATTCACTGCGGAAATTTAAACGATCAAAACTACTAGAATTCTTTAAGCTATTAATGTTGGTTTTTCATTTTGGAATGCTAGAAATAAATAGAAAAACTAAGACTACGTAGTACAAAAGGATAACCATGATATCCCGACATCCGAGCTTGAATCATTTATAAAATACACGTAAAAGTCTCCTTGGAGATGATTATTCAATGGGAAATGTCGCCCCCTTCCACACAACCTTTCGGCGGGACCGCGGGGTGCCATGCATGTGGAAGTAGCGGAGTAGAACTTGAATGAGTTGTGACCTATGACCTCCCGCCAGTTGTCCCTGTGACGTCTTGCGGGACATTGCATACGTAGATGTAGAGGGTATTGTGTAGTTGGAGGAAGAGAGAAGTGGAAGTGACGCAAGTTAGGAAACATTGTTACCACAGAGTAATGCTCTATGCCTTCCTGTAAAACCACCTCAAATTACCCAATTTTGCGTCCGCCGATTTATATTTTTGTCAATAAGCCTATAAAATCATTTGATTTTTCCAAGGTCTTGCAAACGAAAATGTAATTTGATAGCACATCATTTATGCGCTCAATCTGAACATTTTCCATATCTTTCAATTAGTTTTAGTTTTGATTTTTTTTTAATGATCACTTTTATCATTGTTCTGTATAAAATCAACCACGATTGTAATGTCTATATGCACGTATCATAATTAATAATATCAAATTATAATATGTTATACAATAATATATGTGCCCAATTTCCTAAGATAGCTCTTCCGTCGCGACCATTTGGGAATTCAAGTAAATGCCTGAATGAGCTCTTCGTGAAATATCCCCCGCTGTCTTTATCCGTTTACTCTCACCACGCCATCTCACAGAAGAGAAAAAACAAAACCCTCCTTATTCCCCCCGATCTTGCGCCTTGCGATTTTTATTTGTTTTCCTCAACTCAAGGGACACCTCAAAGGTAATCATTACACCTCGGACGATGAGGTGAAGGCAAAAATTCGATTACAGCTCGCTGTTTAACTCGAGTGGACGTAGCACTAGAGCACGTCTCCATACTTCCGCCTCTCAAAATACACTAGATGAACGTAACGACCTCAAACCTGCGAACGGGTGTTGAGAGGGAATGTTACTTCCACATGCCACCAGGAGTGCTTCTGAAGGTCATTTTTTTTGTGGTCTACAATCATGTGTGCATTGGTTTTCAGCCTACCATCGTAGCTAGAACGTATAGTCAATCTGAACCAAGTGCATGTTAGATCGGGACCAAACGGTAATCATTCGGCAATCGTTCGTAAACCCTTACCCAAATAATGGAATGGAAAAAGGATAGAATTCACCGTGAAAAGTCGTCTATGCGAAAAACCGTCCGATACGTTGATACGTGAACAATAGTCCATGGAAGAACTCTTCTCCCAAATATGCATTGGAATGGTGTCCCGCTTGGCAATGTGTCACACGAAAGCATCCACCGGTAGTCTTTGAAAGGGTCAATGAACAATCTAAAAACAAAAGAGGAAAGTAATAAATTGCGTGATAAGGAAGGGCGGAGAAAAGAATCCTGGCGTCTTAAATCCCATAAAAATGACTAAAGGACTTATCACTTCCGCAGACTTTGTTCTGCGCACAAAATTTTCTCCACTCAAAGCGCGTGGAAATTAGAATTTCAATCCCAAGTGAAGACATCTATGACCTCGGTGAATTCCCAACATACCATTCCGACAGCATCATTACCAATAGGAAAGCGCTAAAGCTGATTCCTGTCACACTATTTTTGGGCCAAGAGGGAAAAACATTCCCCATGTCATTGGTGGATCCAAGTAGATTAATCTAATCCTGATTTTCATTACTTAATTAGAATGACTTAGAGAGAACTTATTAGGCCTGGTCCCAAAAACATTTGTGGATCTACAATCAGTTGATGGGAAATGGTCTCTTCTTATGAGTTAAGTTTAATTATTAATTATGAACACTCATTTAGTATGTCTTGATTAGCGGTTGGATTGGAAATTTTTCCGGCAATTTAATCAAACAATTTCACCCGAATTTTTGTTTATTTTCGTCATGGAGACCCAAACGACAAAAAAATTAAGCGCAACCCCCTCGATCAAGCATCGAATTCTTCTGGTGAAATCGGGCTCTGTATTGTATACGAGAAACGATAGAAGGTAGAATCCCAAGCCCAAGTAGCAGCAATCGTTCCTTTCGGATGCTGCGATAAACGCCGATTTTATTGAACTCGGCGCAGCGGTTCTCGCCTTGAGCCTTGTCGATGGGAAAAAGAACACTACGTCGGGTATTGGATCCATTAAAAGTGTGCCCTGAAAAAAAGAAAAAGTTTTATTTTAGATTTATTTAAACGCATAATGTATTGAAATCATTCTAGATTCGTTAGTGAAAGAGTTGAAGAAAACAAGTGATACGGGGATTTTCGAAAAACAACAATGAGACCATATAGAAAAACATAGACCCGTACATGAATTTTTAAGCAAATACAAACACTAAGCATTACTTCTGAAATTATCATAAATGTACACACAGAATGGCAGTACTATGCGGATGAAAACGAGAAATTAACAAAATTACTTACGGAGTTAATATTCATTCCCATACCAGCGTAATGCGCCATCACAAGAGATCAAAAATATAAATTCACACTAGAACACTCACCAATATTTGCGATACATATTTGTTCTCCCATACTTTCATCGGACTTTTATGATAGCCAATATTTAATAAGGGAATTTCTAAAGCTTTAGTTGTGTAATACTTAATGGCCGGCACCCTACAAACCTTTAGCCCAGAGAACAGTGTTATTAAATTTTTGAGAAAGGATAGGAAAAAAATTAACTGGAGAACCATAAAGGGGCGACCAGGATGAATAATAAAAAGTGAGGGAAGGGGAATGAGAATGGAGGAAAAACTCCCCGCAGGAAGAAAACGGGCTGACCAGCGATGGAGCTGAGAGGGAGGGGTGCTTCATTCCCCCCCCCCGGAACGGAAGAGAAGAGGCCGACTCGTCGAACGGAGTGAAAATCCGAAGCGAAGGAATCTTTGAATTGTCATGACGAAGAGAAAACAGCTCCCTCGAGAGATGCAAGACACTTCGTCTATTCTTTGGGGTGAAAACTGTAGTCATCGGAGTACCAACCTTCAAATTTCCTCACGCACATAAGTGAAAAGAAAGCTTCGAGCGCGCGTCGAGAAAAATTCTACCCACGGAGGCATAAACGACCCGGCATTGCCCCTCCTCACTTTCCCCATATAAAAATGGGACCGGCACTGCCTTCATGCAACTGCCCTCAATAATTTGGAGATCATCATTGTCCTAATTACAACGAGTTCGGCAAGAACTGATGATGACGTCCAACGTCGAAACCTAGGTAGTATTTTAAATAAAGTGTGTGTGTAGAATTACAAAGTTACTTCTTTCATTTCAATATGTTGTATAAATTCCATAACGTTACGCCTGAGACAACAAAGGACGTTAATTTACAGTTCTTTAAGTACGTCATAGTGCCCAGGAGCCGCAGTATTGTGATAATATTTATTCTATTCCGCAATAATTACCTTTCAATGGGAATTTTTCCTTTTTGTACTCTGAAAAGCCACGAGAATGCAGCAATGCATTCATGACTTTAATCTTACAACTAGTTGTAACGCTAAAAAAATATACGCATATGATTCAACATGTAAGGATCAATGTGGAGGAACATCACACATCACTGGCATTAGCTGATTTCACTGTCACCATTCACTTCAATATAAGATTGTATTACACCTACTCCGCAACCTCCTCATTATGAAATATAAAACAAATTAACACAAAGAAAATTGTATTTTAAAGATTGCATAATTATTGAGTGAGTTAAGTTTATCTTGTAGACAAACCAAAGGTATTTAAAATATAAGTCATGATTTTAAATCTTTCGTAATACCGTTGAAGGTATGGTATACGATTAGTCCAGAACAGTAATCATTGTTTGCACGCATTAACTGAAGAAATCTTGACAATAATTATGCAGCTAGAAGGGAGAAGTCCCTCAGAATAACCTCCGAGGGAAGAGTTAAGGAAAAGTGGGAACATCGGCATCATCTGCCGCATGAGGTTAGACATCGGAGAGTCCTAAAAAAGAGAGTCAAAGAGCCCATTCGCTTGCTACAGGACTTTTGATACCCTTACCTTACCTTTGACTTCCAACGAGGTGGCGTACTTTATCTTAATTTATTTTTGTCTATTTATGTACCCTGCAAGCCACCGCTAGGGTGTATGGCAGGGGGTGAATACACACCAGACTAATTTGACCCGAAAAATTTTACCCCTACCGTGGTCGGACAATGTTGTTATGATCCCTTATCGTTCGTGGAAAAAATGACATCTTAAATCTATCCGTTCTACACTTAATCTCTCCAATTTTATTAACAAGATATCTTCTACTCCCTGCCATTTAATGCAAGAACTTCAATCTGTAATTTAAAGTTCGCTCCGTGGGTGATTCCCAACTTAGCAGCTCTGATATTTCGGATACGCTATCAAGTTTATCATAACAAAGTTATACAAATCCTAGCACTCCTACGCTACACGCGATCCAATTCGACCATCAATCCAACTTCGTGAAGATCTCATATACTTGCAGTATATTCTAAATGAGGCCTAACCATCGAAAGATAACATTTCTCTTTGACCTTTTCATCACATTTACCCAGTGATCTTCTAGTAAATCCTAATTTTTTGTTAGCTTGTCCACATATTCCCCGTACGTGTTTAACCGAGGAGAGGTCGTGAGTGAGAGTTACGCCTAGGTATTTAATTGAGTCTACCAATACCAGTACTGGGTATTCCATTTCGGTGTTTCCGATGCAGTAGACGTTCGAGAGGGAATTTTCTTTCCCAAAAATGCATCACTACGCACTTTTTAAAGGTTAATTCTAATTGCCAAGTGTCGCACCAGCGTTGTAGAGCATTAAGGTCATCTGATAAAGCTACTCTGTCCACAGGATTACTGATATCACGGTAAGCCACTACATCATCGACAAATAAACGTATCTTACTAGTGACTCTTGAGTCAATGTCGTTAACGTAAAGTAGGAATAAAATAGGCCCGATAGCACTTCCCTGGGAACACATGAATAAACTTCTACTGTATTAGAGCTAACTCCATCAATCGCTACTCTTTGATCCTGACCATTCAAAATTTCTTTAATCCAAACCCGGATATTTTTATCTATGCTATATGCTTCTAGCGTTGCGAGTAGTTTACTATGAGGTATTTTGTGGAAGGTTTTCTTAAAATACAAAAAATATCGCGTCCACTGGATCATTGATCTCTCCAGAAATAAGAATATCATGAACAAAAGCGGAAGTTGTGTCTCGCAGGATCTACCCTTTCGGAAACCGCGCTGATTTTTCATTAATAACTCCTGACTATCATGGTGTCCCAAGATTGAACTAGGAACTATATGTTTTTTATAAGCCTGCACGAAATGGATGTGAGGGAAATATCTCTGTAATCACTCGGTTCCTCCTTGTCTCCGTTTATAAATATTGGTGTTACGTTAGCCGTTTTCCAATCTCTGGGAACCTTGTGATCTACCAGCGAATTCTTAAATATTATTTCTAGATACGGCGCGATTTCCGAAGCTAGTTCCTTAAATATACGAGCGGGTATTTCATCGGGCCCTGAGGATTTATTAGGCTTAATATTTTTCAGCTAACTTTCTATTCCATTTAACGAGATTTCAATTATGGGCACGGGTTGAACGACACCTTTTGCTAAGCTATCGGAGGCCTTCGGTGAGATATTGGTGAAGACGCTTTGAAAGAAGGAATGCCATGAAATGGAAGGAGCTATTCAGTGCCAAAACTGAATTGAATCAAATGAAGAAAAGGAGAAATTAACTGAAGAAATTGAATAAGTTCCAAATGAAGAAAATATCAAAGCACATGCTACGCTCTTTATCATGATCTTTTTAGAGATAGTGCGGCCGATGCCGATAATGCAACAGTCCAGTCCAGATGATGCTAGAATATCCCTGATACTAACCGACAGTAATAAATTCTTTCTTGTGGAAAAGCTAAGTTTTTGATTTCTTCTTCATGATTTAGAAAATTGCAGTATAAATTGAACTTAAAATAGTTGTCTAAAATAAAGCAAAACCATTAGAAATTTGGCAATCCTTCTGGTTTAAGTAACAACAAACTATTAGCATAAAACTGAAAAAATACTTACCACTGTAACATTTTTAGGGTAAATAAGTTTTACAATACATCCTTTGGTGTATAAATCTAAAAAAAATCATTATTTCACCAGTATTAAGAATTTAACAGAAAAATGGAGGAATTTCGGGCCTATAAACATGCGGTTGCCCTCGACTACGTCTTGATGTAACGATATCTCTCAGTTTCTTCTTAATTTCTCTGGAAAAGACACCTTCGGAGATTTCAAAAAAAAACTGTAAATAATTTCCGGATGACCAATCAAATATATTCTCCGCCTTCCCGTTGCCACGTCAAACACTCGTTCTCGCACGCGGATGAAAGCTGAGGCAAGCAATAAGACCGAAACAATTTACACTACTGAATAGTAATACAAATTAAAATAAATGGATTTAAAACAAACAGTGTGTGAAATAAGTAAGTAGCAATCATCATCATCATCAGTACTTCGATCCTTGGATTGGTTTACTGCAGCCCTCTACTCTTCCCTATTTAGTGTTGATTCCCTCACCCTCTGATAGGTTCCCTGTTTTACGTACTTCTTAATTTGCCCCATGCACTTGTCACTCGGCTTTCTTCGAGGGATCTTTCCTTCAAATTTTCCTTCTTTTATGTTTCTAACTATTCCATTGTGCCTCAAGGTATGTCTAACCCATCTAGTTCTTCTCTGTCGTAGAGCTCTCTATATGGTCCTTTCCTCTTCTGCTCTTCTTTATACTTCATCGTTCCTCACTTTGTCCGTCCATTTTAACTTCAACATTCTCCTCCAGCGCTATGTTTCTAATGAAGCTATTCTTCGTTGGTCCACTTTTCCAATATTCCATGTTTCTCCGATCCGTAGAGTGCCATGCTCCACACGAATGTTTTAACGAACTGCTTCCTTGCTTGCAATCTTATGTTCTTCGAGAATAGTAGTTGCCTCTCCCCAATGTACGCCTTCTTTGCTTGGGCTTCTCTTCACTTGATGTCGATCGAGCTTCCTCCATCCTGAGTTATTCACTGCTGCCCAAGTACGTAGATGAAGGATTCCACTTGCTGCAAATAGCAATATAGAAGGAAAATAGCCATAAATTATTTGTAATAAAATACCACATTACGTAATCAACCGATACATTTTTTATTCTTTTCCGCAATAATGCTTCTGTCGACACATCAATGAAATGTTAACCTGTCGAGTCTCCGGTGTTCCCCCGAAGCCCCTCCCGTCGATTATTTATCAGGCCGTCGACCCAGGAAGGCTGAGGAGAAGGAAGACAGGAGGAGACCCACTTCTTTAGAGTCAACACACAAGTAAAGGGGGCGGGAGGGCCTTGTTTTATATTCTCCGTCCGTAACCAACCCCCCCCCCCTGCGCGCGTGTCGCCACCTCGCGGACACTTCCTCAATGACCCGGACGGGGGGGCTGTAGGAGTGACTTCGTTTCGCGTCGCGTAGGTTCGCCCTCGGCCTCACCACCGCCCCCGAATCCGGAGAATCCACTTTCATCGCGGCCCGAAATACTAATACGGTCTCGAAGCAGGTTTTGGGTGTAAACCACTTCTCAGTGTGTCAAGATCGCCGTCCCAACGAACTGCATCTTTTGCAGCGGAGAGAGATTTTGCGCCCTCCTCAAGCGCGGAGGTCATATGTACATATCTGGTCAAAAGAAATAGAGGTTCAAGGACACGCGGGGCTCCCTCGTATCGAAATCACCGTGCTCGCATTCTGAGCGAAAAATAACGTTTGATACTCTAAAAAAAATATGCGAAATTTTAGGCACTCCTAAATACAATAAAATAGAGTCCGAATAATATACAATATCTTTAAAATTAGAGTTTATTTACGGCATCGTAATAAAATGCAGGAACATGAAGAAAAATGTGTAGAATGGTGATAGACTGATTGGAGAACCCGGGTTCGATTCCGGTTGACGCCTGTGGAAACTCTCAGAATCACTCAAGCTGCGTGATTTTTTCAGGTACAATAATTCCCTTGGAAACCGCGGAAGGTACTTGGAAAACAACTTCAACCCTGACCCCCGCACTGATGTGTGAATAACACTCGCCGTATAGGCCTTGCACGAGGTAGGCGCCACCCTCACCCATCAAGTCAAACTTCAGGTTGATTTAAGTGGATTTATTATAAGAAAATACAGAGGACGTGATGACCTTGTTCGCGAAGCGCTAGAGTACTGTCCCGGGAGGGCTTGGGTTCTATTCCCGGTGACTTTGGACACTTGGGGATGGATAACCAATCCGTACAGTCTGTGTGATTTATCGGCAACCAGATCTTCCTGGGAACCTGTAGGCGACACAAGGAAAGGAACTGGTCCCCACAACCCTGATGCCTGGATTTCTCTCGCCTTAGGGCTTCCAATTAGGCGAGCTCTGCCCTCACCTATCACATCAATTTTGGTGTTGATTACTATGCATGTTAATAATATGGAATGTGCTATTATTTTTTCATATAGAGTGAAAGTGATTTCCAGGGATTTTTCATCGATTTCTAACTTGCTCTTATTAAACCTAATTATCACCCTGAGTATACGATGAAGCTAGATACATTTTATTCCGTTTCTCATTCCGAAGCGCAAGGCCTTGTGTGAGTACAGTCTAGAAAACTTAACTCGGTAAAAAGCAGGTATCATGAGAATACGCTCTTCATTGAATCGCAATGCCCCGTGCTCATTGTAAACTACTCGCAAAGCTAGAATCATATGGCATAGATAAAAAAATCTGGGGTTGGATTAAAGGCTTTTTGAATGGTCGTGTACAAAGAGTAGTCTAAGACGGAGATAGCTCAAATGCAGTGGAAGTTACTTCAGGTTTTACCTAAGTGTCATCGGACCTCTTTTATTCCTACTTTACGTTAACGACACTGACTCCGTAGTCACTAGTAAGATACATTCATTTGCCGACGACGCGGTGGTTTACCGTGACATCCGTGATCCTGAGGACACAGGAGCTTTGTCAGATGACCTAAATGCTATACAACGCTAGCGCGACACTTGTAAATTAAAATTAAACTTAAAAAAGTGCGCAAGGTTGCATTTTTGGATAAAGAGCAATTCCCACCCGAACGCCTTCTGCATTGGGAACACCGAAATGGAATGTGTAGACTGTGTGTGTTATTCCCTGTGTGTGTTTCACCCAGGAGAGATCGTGAGTGAGGGTAACGCCTAGGTTGTTAATTAAGTCTACTCACTCCATTTTGATGTTCCCAATGCAGTAGGCGTTCGGGTGGGAATCGCTCTTTTTCCAAAAATTCATCACTACGCGCTTTTTTAAGTTTAATTCTAATTACCAAGTGTCGCGCCAGTGTTGTATAGCATTTAGGTCATCTTGCAAAGCTGCTGTGTCCCCAGAATTACGGTTGTCTCGGTAAACCACTGCATCGTCGACCAATAAACGTATCTTACTATTGACTACAGGGTCAGTTTCGTTAACGTAAAGTAGGAATAAAAGAGGTCCGATAACACTTCCCTGGGGAACACCTGAAGTAAATTCTACTGCATTTGAGCTAACCCCATCTATAACTACTCAATGTACCCAGCCATTCAAAAAGTCTTTAGTCCAACCCCGGATATCTGTATCTATGCCATATGCTTCTAGCTTTGTGAGTAGTTGACTATGAGGTATTTGGTCGGAGGCTTTCATTAAAATATAGAAAAATGGCGTCCACTTGAACATTGCTCTCTCCAGAAATAAGAATATAATTAATACAAATCCCAAGTTGTGTCTCGCAGGATCTACTTTTTCGGAAACCGTTCTGATTTTTCATTAAGAACTCCTGATTATCCAGTTGTCTCACGGTCTAAGTAGCAACTATATGTTCCATAACCTAGCACGAAATGGATGTGAGCGAAATTGGTCTGTAATTGCTCGGTTCCTCCTTATCTCCGTTTATATACACACGTGTACACACATGCCCATCTGCATCACGAGACAGTGAATTAAGTAGTTGGTCTGAATCATAAAATTTTGTTTCATCGTAATGACAAACACTCGAGCCATTGGAACGGATTTCGTTATGATTGTTTTTGTTGCGTGGGAAGAAAGGTTGATTGAGTCTTCCAGTGGGTGTGTCTCTATTATTTTATGCTTGTGGACGAAGGCATCAATATAAATTGGGACCATTAGAATATCTTAGGTGCCAAAAACAAACTCCGGTGTCCTATACATTTCTGAAAGTGTAAGAAAGCCTTCGTGAAACAAGGGGCCCCTGACCTAATTTCATGGGAAGATCTTGTTGATGCGCAACGTACAAGGGTAGGCTGAAAACTAATGCACACATGCTTGTAGACCACAAACAAAATGACTATCAGAAGCACTCCTGATGGCATGTGCAAGTAGCATTCCCCCTCAACACGCATGCGCAGGTTTGAGGTCGTCACATTCATCCAGTATATTTTGAGAAGCGGAAGTATGGAGACGTGCTCTAGGTCTATGTCAACGTTAAACTGCGTTATGTTTTCGAATTTTTACTTTCACCTCATCGTCCGAGGTGTAATGATTACCTTTGAGATGTCCCTTGATTTGAGGAAAACAAATAAAAATTGTAAGACGCAAGATCGGGGGAATAAAGAGGGTTTCTTTGTTCTCGTCTGTGAGGCGGCGTGGTACCCATCGTGCACAGATTTGACTTTTCCAGGGTTGCAACCACGAAATTTTACTACCCATCGATTTACAGTAGACATGTTAACAGTATTTTCACCATAAACAGCCTTTAAACGACGATGAATCTCAGTAGGAGTCACTTTTTCAGCAGTTAAAAATTCGATAACAGCACGCTGTTCAACTCCTGCGCATGCGTCTTCAGGGGGAATGTTACTTCCACATGCCACTCGGAGTGGTTCTGAAGATCATTTTGTTTTTGGTCTACAAGCATGTGTGCATTGGTTTTCAGTCTTCCCTAGTAATTAACTAATCAAGTGGTTATACTATATGGTTAGAATGATTTATGCGTTTGACCAGTTTTTTATCAATTCCTGCGTAAAACGATTCTCTTTCCTGCAACTCTAGTAAATATCTCGAAGGAGAGGAAGGGGTCAGTAGAATCGTGGCTAGAGAAACCCGCCATCGGCCTGCTTTCACAATTGCAGGTGCTAGGGGTGGCTGTCAATCGTATTCCAGTAAACTCTCTACCCACAGAAAACTCTCGTTTTGGATGTAGAAGACGTAGGATTAAAGCGAAAATAGAGTTGTAGTACTTCAGACATCGTACGTAACGAGTCACATCCCTTCTTACTCCGTTAGCGTTATTGAAACTTTCGGTCTTTCAGGCTGTGAATTTTGTTGTTATTATTGACCAGAGTAGACCTAGCCTGTATTCCGTGACCTCAGCGTTTCGAATCCTCTCAATGAATAACTTTGTTTGGTGTAATTTTGATTTATTTCGATCACTTCTTAAGTTTCGCAATATCCAAATCCATTGTATTTATTGCCTTTAACTCTTTTGTAATTTTGCAATGCTAGATTTTTTCAAGCCCTTCATTCTGTTTGGCGTTTCTACATTTTACTTCGTTCTATTTTCGCAGTGGCATTCGTTTGGATTCACGAGAGCAGGGAAAACTACGGTAAGTTCTGTATTTGCAACAACCTATTAAAGTGCTCTCCATTGCGCTAAATTTGCCATTATTCACTGAGGACATATCACATGTCTTACTCCCTAAAAAATCTCGAGTCTAATAGCAATGGCAGAATAAATATAGCGGATTGATTGGCCATTGGTTACCCTGAGAGGCGAAATAATGGACTGTGAAAGAACGCATTAGTCTGAATTACATCTGTATGATTGGTAAGATTTTGGTTTTCGCATTATTATAAATGCTGCACCTTACAAACGAATAGTGAACTGTTTTACATGACAGTAAAAATAAACAATTTATATCTGTAACTCGGTGTTTTTCGGTAAAACTTCGCGAATTGTACATTCGGGTTGATTTTCCTGACCACGAGTAAATCAAAAATTAATTTTTCCCCTGCAGCCTTCAGGTTCTTTGAGGATACTTCATATTTAAATGTTTTTAACTTCATGGATGTGTCATACTTATTGCAGTAATACAATACGCGCGTCTCGCTGGACTTTTGAAGTTTTCCAACGCTACCTTCACGCAAACTGATGCCGACCCCGTTGGCGGCGGGGTAACGTCCTCGTCTGCCATTCCAAGGGTCGCGGGTTCGATTCCCGCCTGGGTGAATTTTCCTCCACCTAGGGCTTGGGTATTTGTAAATGTGATCATTGTTATCGTTGTTAATAGTTCGATGTAAAGGCCAGAATGTGCTGTTTTCGGACTTATACTGAATAAATAAATAAATAAATAATATCAACGGGAGTAGACTTAATGAAAACGTAAATTCACGCTGAGCAGTCTGAAAATACCCTTGAATTGAAATATAATAAAGGCATCCGTTATTTCTTTGCCTCTTTCCCAAAAACTCTCATTAATTGCGCCTACCATACGTAATTTTATAATGAGGGCGTAAGAGTCCACGTGGCCATTATCGTGTATGCTGAGTTATGGAAACCGACCACTCAATCTACAAAACCGGACTGGTTATGCAATTGACCACGACAAAGAAAGCGGAACGAAGTAAATTTTGGAGATAGAGAGAGAAAAAAAACCTACCAGCGCAGGAAAGCATAATAAAACGCTTGTATTAATTCGATCAAATGCGACCGGTTTCACCTTATTAGGGCATCTCAAAATATGTCGGGATCGTAAAAAGGAGAGGACGCCGGGGCGTTTTGAGGGGCAGCGGCAACGGGGGAGGGGAGGAGGACATTGGTCCAGGGAAAGACGGTAGATGGGGCAAGCGTTGAAGATGCGCGTCGCCTCAGAGGATGAGCCTCTATAAAACCTGGAGAGGAATAAAAAAGTTGATGCCTAGGAAACCAGCACATCTGAGAACGGTGTTTGGGACCCAAGAAATTTGACCACCCTACCCCAACCCCTAGGACGTCAGGAGCCTAGAGGGCAGAGAGGATTAGAAAGCCGGTGGAGAGGGAAAGGCTGCCGAGGGATTGGATAAACATTTCGGGCCAAGGTGGTCTCACGCATGAAAGGTACAGGAAAGCAAGTTGGGAGGAATTGTTCGACAAAGAGAGAAATGTTTGGGACTTTGTACATTTGCCATATTTCATGGTGCTCTTCTTTACGTCCGGTATGCTACCACACCCTCCCCTCCACCCCCCACTCTCTTCCCCAATGTACCCCTACCTCTCCTTTCCCACGCTTCCTACAGGGTTCGTCCGGAAAATAAGTGTACTGATTTTTTCCCGCCGCTCCAGGCGCGCCCAGCACCGCTCTGACGGACTGCGATTGGAGGGGGGTATGTTGGCAAGCGACGCTGAAAAAGGCAGTCGGCTCTGAGCTGTGGTGTAGTGAGGAGCTCTGTTAACGCGAACCTCCACGCTCAACCCACGTCACGGAACGCGATGCCGAAGTTTTTGGAGCAGCGTTATTCCATCAAATTTGCGGTAAAGCTTGGGAAATCGTCTACCGAAACTGTCGGTATGATTAACCAGGCTTACGGGGAGTCAGACATGTCCAGAAACATGATCTTTCGGTGGCACAAGATGTTCGTGGAGGGCAGAGAAGAGGTCGACGACGAACGACGGCCTGGACGCCCATCAACGACACTCACCGACGAAAATGTGCGAAAAGTTCGCGATGTACTGAACTCTGATCGTCGTCTTAGTGTTCGGATGATAGCAGAGCAGTGTAATGTGCCAAAAACAATAGTGCACGAGATTATTAGGCACCAATTACAGATGCGAAAAATTTGTGCAAATTTGGTGCCGAAAGTGCTCAGTGATGATCAAAGACTCAATCGTTTGGAAATCGCGACACAACTTGCGGATCACTGCAAAAATGATCCACATTTTTTAGAGAACGTTGTTTCGGGTGACGAGACGTGGATCTTTGAGTACGACCCGGAGTCGAAGAGACAAAGTGCGGAGTGGCACACCCCATCATCACCCCGTCAAAAGAAAGCTCGCATGAGCAAATCTCGGATCAAGGCGATGCTCATTGTCTTTTTTGACAAAAGGGGAGTCGTCCACTACGAATTTGTACCTGAACGACAAACTGTAAATGCTGCATTTTACGTCCAAGTGCTTGACAGGCTTCGAAAACGAGTCGCCCGCGTCCGGCCAGCGATCAAAAACATCTGGCGGCTGCATCACGACAATGCGCCGTCTCACACCGCGCTTGTCGTGTCGGAATTCTTGGCCAAGCACGGCGTGGCAACGCTGCCGCACCCGCCCTACAGCCCGGACTTGGCACCACCGGACTTCTTTCTGTTCCCGAAGATAAAGAGGAGTTTGAAAGGAACGCGGTACGGGACTTTGGACGCCGTCAAAGAGGCCGTGACGACGTGTCTTCGAGAGGTTCCCGATGATGCCTTCGCGGGAGCGTAGTAGCAAAAAGTGAATTCAAATGGTGAACCCCGATATGATTGCTTCGAGTGAAGACATGTGGGTTGAGCGATGCGGAAAAGGGGAGGTATATATGATCAGGGGATGGAGGCTTGGCGGATGGAAACCCAGCTTCCGCTTTAGCCCACTCATGACGACAGGCACCACTACCGCTTAAACGTGTACGACTCATCCGACAGACGGCGCAGTCCAATCAAAATGCCCTCTGCACAGAACCTGTAGTTTAGATACGACTTAAAACTCCTGCTACCCACGGGAATTGAATCTAAACACCCTGGGTGGGAGGGTGGTACACCAACCCGATCCCATTGATTGCCTAGAGCTGCTTCGGCATAGACATCGGGTTATGTAATTAGTTGGTGTACAAAATAGGGATTGTCATTTAAACATAACAAACATTCTGCGATAAATTTCCTTAAAAGATCAACGGGATTTGTTTACAAACTAGGAGGAGTTGACCTAAAAATAAATGACGTAATTAGCATTTTAAATGTTAGTACAAACAATCGCCTTGTCTATTTAACTTAACTTTTTTTAATCCCTTTATTTAGGTTCGTTTATATTGTATGATTTAATTACACGACTATTTGTTTGATGAATTATTATAGGTATTCAAGCTCTTCAACCAGCGATTGAATCTTTCATTATTGTCTGCACAGCATCACAAGCCCCCGAAATATCTGAATCAGAAGTCATGCAATACATGATCGGAATTTTTGTCACGAAGCCGAACGTGAAGTAAGCAAAGGGTTGAGCGCAATCCATTCAGACACACGTAAATACACGACCGTTATTTTAATTATACTGAAACCGTATTTCACACATAAAGTTAACTGTTGCAAATATTGTGACCAGTCGGAGCCCTTCTCATCAGTTGCACCGTTATTGCGGAAATGATGGTCACGTAAGGAATACACTAGTACCAAAAGAACTTTGGAGTTGTAACACTGTGTTACGAGACCGTACGTTCGCATTTTATTAGGAGAAAAAATGGAAGCCCATTTCCATATCCGCTGGTCGGAAGTAATGACTACTCAGACTCAAATATTACTACACTGTAGGACCAGTGTAGTATTATTGGAGCTTACAAAGAGTCACTCGTAAATGTCTGGCTTATATTTCCAGATAATTCCAAATGAATGGGTACGTATCACTGCAAGAGCATAATTACCATGTAAACAATGCATAATTCTGTTTATTATCGCTCAGGAAATGTAAAGTTAAAATCGTGTATCTTTTCATCTTGCAATTTTTTTCAGAGAATAAACATAAGAGGATGTACGTCACAATCTATACCTTTCTCAATTCCAAAATATTACCTGTACACAATTCAAAGTGTATTTCCTTATTAGAACTCAACTACTCTATTGTGCCCTCAAATGCTTAGGCTCGGGAACCACATGCGAGCTCTCTTTGCACTAAATACATGAAATTGGCATAAGCGCGACAATTAAAAATCGCGATCAACAAAAAAGGAAGGAAACTTGAACATTGAATTAAAGGAAAACAATACAGTAACCCCGGTGATTTTATTCTCGGTCAAATGAAAAGAAAATCATGTTTAACCTATCGTACACTGTCTCATTATTCAACGTTGAGTGATCCGGGATTGGAAATGTATCTTCAGCTCATGATTTCTGCTTGAACTCAAAGGCAACGATTTAATGGAAATACCTCGAAGTTGGCATTTCTATTAATTAAAAAAAAGGCATCGGTGAGAAAGCGAAGACCCCTTTTCAAACTACTGCTTATTCATTAAGAATCAATAGAAAAAACATTCGAATTAATTTTGAAAAGACCATTATTTCCTGGTAATTATATAGCCTTTTTGATGCTATAAAGAAACCCTTTGAACTAACTTATACTGTATAAAGTTTTTACGAGTAAGAATAAGTAAAATCGAATATAAATCAAGCATTCAGCGACGTCATTCCACAGCATATTGGAAAATGTACGCATTTTCTCATTGAATATTAATTTCTGTCTGCCTTCCGCTCCCTACGAAAGTACGCATCACCGCCGTCCCTCGTCATGTTGTTTTGGTCTTTTCAGGGCCTTCACACATAGGCTCTCTCAAACGCGAACAGCTATTCCACTGAAAAAAGGTACTTTCTAATCTTACATTCCTGAATTTATAACTTATCCCCCACTTTTTCCATTAATTTAGTTTTTCCCTGGCTCTTGGATACCTCTGCGTATCCTCAGCTTCTCCCAAGCGATGCGTTTTCTCAGGAACTAGATATTCATGGGACACCCCTGGGGATAAGGAACTGCCCATCCCCTCCACTTACATGAAACTTTCACCCACCGTTGAGGTTAGAATTAGGCAAACTCAAAAATAAAACCAAACTTCCAGTTGATTACTGTGATTTGGTTAGTTTGTACCATCAATCTTTGAGTCCATGGATTAAAACTTGGCCAGATTTTCTGCTGTTGACTAATTTGAAACAATTCCCAAAGTTCCCAAAACGACTGTCTGAGCTAAATTGAAAAGATCACCCTGTTTGGAGAAACAACTGTCTGAGCTAAATTGAAAAGATCACCCTGTTTGGAGACTTATTTTAATTGTATTTCTCTGAAATTCTGATGTCCATTAGAAATGGCTGTGCAAAGATCTCCACTCTTCGTATTCAGCTTCTAACTTCTTGTTACAGTAGTAAGTCATTGATTTGAATTATTTCTTTTTCCCAAGAAAATAAGTGCTTTCTATATTGGTAATCTTGAACTTTGCTCTACGTTCAATTTCAGTTCGTGAAGTTTGAATAACACAGCACTGAAGTGACCTGTCAAATTCCTGCTACCGATATCCCTTTCTTGAAAAATTCCCATTTTTCCTTACTAGGATTCAACTGCCTCTCCTCTCTATGAGTTTGCTCTGCAGCTTGATGATACTCCTTATAATGTTAGGTTTCTCATTACTCTTCATATGTTGTTAATAGAATTAATTTCTTCATTTCAATTTCATTCACATAATAATATACACAGGTATGCTATGTGAAAAAATTGCTACAGTGTATATATATATATATATATATATATATATATATATATATATATATATATATATATATATATATATATATATATATATATATATATATATATACTAACATATATATATATATATATCTTCTAATTAAAAGGGTTTTCTACGGTTTTCCACACACCCCTTCTCTTCGTGGGTGGTTTCCTGCGTGGGTTTTTACTAGGTGAGCAATGCCACGCTCTCCCTAGCTTTTTCCACAAACCTCATTCTTTGCTTAGACTTACCCGATTTTAATGTTCTCTTTCTTCACTGCCATTTACTCTGAGTATGTGTGTATGTTTAGCTGTATTCTTAATTTGTATATGTATGTACACATGGATGTATATATATTTTTTTTCGATGTGCAAAACTGTGCATAATGTATGTCTGTCTCTCTATACATATTTATGTGTATGCATGCATGTAATTATAAATCTTATGGCTAATATAATATGTATTAGACGATGGGTTAAATAGAAGAAGGGACCATTTGGTCTCAATTTCGCGCAAATAAAACTCCCATCTATCAACTGATACCTTTCTGATTCATCTGGTATTTTCATGTATGCCTCTACGCCTTTTGTGGTGCCTATACTAAGTGGTGCCAAATTATTAAATCTTTTTATGGCCGAGGTATTTAAGTATTTTGAGTCAAACGTTGTGTGGCATGTAATCAGCCCGTCTCACAACCTATCGGAGGCTTGCAGGGTACTATGTTGATAAATACATCAAATAAATACGTAAATTGGCCCTCTACCGTAATGAATACGTAAGAGTTCCCCCTTACCGAGTGGCAATGCTAAATTTTTCATCTAAAATTCTTAAAAGACATTTTAGAACGTACCAATGCTTACGTCTCAAAAATCCTGAAAATTTACGGCGGGTGAATTGCAAAATAATGACAGGGGAAAGGTTCGTAGTATCACCAAGAGAGCTTTCGCCATATCGATTGTACTGGTTTCTTGCCTTTTCTAAATGCACGCAATAAAATTCGCAGAGATTTATACACATTTATAGAGAGAGTGCTTGGAAGTTCAATTAGTGCTCAAAATCTGTACATATTAATGGAACATGAAAACTAGTTCCTGTAGTAAATGGTCGGGTTTCTTGTGCTCATAGGAAAGAGATAATTTTCCCCTCAACTGGAAAATGCTAGTGATTTTGACGCGAGAACTAAAATATCAGAGGCAAATGTTGGGGCATGCACGTAAACTGGATAAAAAAGATGTATGTTATAATATATACCTCAAATTCATGACATTTTGAAAAACACTTGACAAATGCTAAAATGGAAACGGTGACAACTCAACATCAAATTTACAAGTATGACCTCTAAAGATCGAAGCTAAGGTTGACTGTTTAAAAACAGTGTGAATCAAGTCCTTCATTTTACAATATCGTATTTTTATAGGCAAATTGATGCATGTTAGCCAATGGTTTTCCAGCATTCGATTGCGAAACTGCAGAACACTCCTCAATGAAGCCAAACTTAAATTTGAGTAAGTCGTTTCAGCGTCTGGTGAATGGTATCGAATAAATTCCCATATTTTCCCCGCAATATAAAATAGAATCCGTACAGATTAAGACAACTGCACATTTTTGGCATTCCTATCCAATGTGCGGTAGTTTCCCGTTTGATGCTACTGCTTGTAAAAACTGATTTTTCGTTGAGATCGGATTCTTTCCCCGAACATTATTATTACCTGCATCGCTCGAACACAAGGCGTTGATTACACATACAAGTACTCCTCTAGGAGGACTAAAAAAATCCATGATGCCCAGAAGTTCTCCCTAGGTTGAGGCGACCTGCTTTCTTTGTAAAACAGTTTGGTCAGAATTAATAAATCAACGCATTCAATTCCATTGCAATGGGAAAATGAGGTGTCGGAAGCAAGAGGTCGAAAATGTCGACCCCTCCATCCTCTTTCTGCAGTTTGTGCTTATCTTTCGCCCATTACATCCTCAATTTTTTTTATTTTTCCGATAAAATATAATTGGTTACTTTATGGTAATCCGACGACTGAGGTCATGTTGCACCGAAGAGATAAACGACACCGCGCAGCTATACAAAAGTCATTCTCGGGGCGAAGTTCGATTCCTCGATCCTAAGATTAGCCGGAAAGCCAGACAACTGCCGAGCTGTCCGGTTCGACTCCAACTACGAGCCGCTAATGGGCTCTGAACATATTGCCTAATGATTAGTTACAGTCTACGTACATTATTAAAAGCTATTTAACCATGGTCGGTGCAGAGGGTGGCGATCCTATGCGGATATTCACCAAAAAGTTCTGAGGTCGCTCTTAATACTCCACCCAATTCCAGGAATGGAAATTTTTATGATGTTCGGAAATGTAATCACATTGAAGTCCATAACCGTAAAGGCACTATCCCTATCCGTAATTCTGTGGCATGAACCATGGAATGAATGAATGGCCAATAACAAGACGTTAGAAATTTCTTACAAAGAAGGTCATTGTGTAATTTCCGAGAGAAAAGGTCAGCGGGAAAAACTACGTGGGCGATTCGAAAAATAAGGTCCCCTATTTTTTTCATGAAAAATATCGTCAGTTGGCTTCGCGACGCGGCGGGAGAAAAATACGACGCTGGTATTAAAAAGCTGGTTACAAGAATGCAAAAAGTGTTGATTTTTTTATGAAAAAATAGGGGACCTTAACTTTTCGAATCACCCTCGTGTTTACGTATTGAAAGACTAAAGAAAAACCTAATTTTACCTTGAAACCTAGGTTACCTCAATTCGCATAAACTGAAATGATTCACGAATTCTTTGCAGATAATTAACTGAAGGATTTTGGTTAGACTTTAAAGTGAAGTATACGAAATGATAATTTTTATTTTATGTATTTATCTTTCTAGCACCCTGCAAGCCTTCGATATGGTTTGTGCCAGGGGATATTAAACACCAGGCTACTTTTGACCCAAAATAATTTCCCTCATAGCGCGGTCGCGGTCATAAAAATATTTAACTAATTTGACACCACTTGGTTGAGACCCCACAAAAGGCGTCGGTATGAATGGAAAATGTCTGGTGAATCAGAAAGGTATCCGTTAAATTATATTATGGCTAGGCACAGGTTTAGGAACAGCGTAATCGGGAATTAGAAATATTGCTAAATGCTAATTAAAATGATTGCCGTGAAAAACGGACACAGTCGGGACTTAATTGTAGGAATGCTTAATAAGAAACGCTCCATCAGAGTAAGGAATCTAATATATTCATTCCAAGGTAATGAGGAAGAAAAAGTTTCACCGGTGTAAACTTCCATATTACGGACACATCTCTGAAAAAAATAGCCAATCTCTTCCCGGAAGGAGTATTTAGGCTTGGATATAACAACAGAAACAAACTGCAAACATTTTTGAATAGGACCAAGGACAAAGTGGAAAGCGTGTAAAAAATTGGAATTTACAAACTTAAACACACAGATTATAGTGCAGTCTCTGAAAGACAAACGGAAGAAATCTTTCAAGCTACACGCCGAGGAACACAAGCGGGATCTCAGGAATGGGCATGTCACCCAATCTCACTTCGCCAAGCACCCATGGGAGATGGTGGACCACCATAGTGACTTTGTTCCGGGCATATTTCACCTCGAGGAGAAGGGACAAAAATTGGACATGCTCGAACAGCTAGAAATAAAAAGAGTGCATTACTGGACATATACATACGAATTACTGGACATATACGAAAACATCTTTGTAAGATACTCACCCCTGATGGAAGTTTTATTGTTCTTCAACAAAGAGTATTTGTAAACTCTGTCTTCCCCCCTGGTTCATAATCCTTTCCTTCCTGCAAATTGTCTCTTCCCCTCTCCCGCCAGCCACCCCATTGTATCATCCCATGCCCCTCTTCCCCCTCCCCCTTCTCAATGCCGCTGCATCTTAACCGATACTTCCCCTTGCCACTCATTGCTGGAGAGAATTCCCTTCCATATCCTTCTAACGAGAATTTGCATGTGTCCTGGCCATGTATGACATTTTATACCTGATGATTTCTGTACCTATGCATCAAAACCAGTAGTGATACAATAAAGTTTTTGGGCGAAAAAATACCAAGTTTATTTATTCAGTGATCATGAATTTTCACAACATAGAGCCTCAAACCATCATATTCAACAGTCGAACTGCATGGAACATTTCCTTCAACATATCCTACCTATTGGAAATGAAAAAATAGCAACTTTGTGATTTAACAGAAAGTTTATTACAATACGACCTGTGTTTTGACGTTCAGCGTCATATTCAGGTAAAAACTCTCACAAACATCCATCTATATATATTACACTCCAGTAAAGGTGAGAGGGTCAGAGGATGGATGGGGGAGGGAAGTGAGCAATGATTGTTGGAGGGAAGGGTAGAAAGCAGGAGGAGGCCCTCTATGGGTAGCACTTCTCCTAATGGCAGAAGAAAGTGGATGGGTTTTTAACTGTTCATAGGCATAAATACAAAGCCCTTTACAAAGCCTCTGAGGTCCAGGGAGAGTGTCGGGGAAGAAGAGGGTTTCTTACCCCTCATTAGTACAGGTATCAAGTAGAGATAGGTTTAAGAGGGCGGAGTGGGAGGTGTACAAAATTATTTGAAAGTTTTCCATGGTCAACGTTATATTCACACTATATTCCTTTCAATTAAAAAAACAAGAACCTTGACCGCCTTCTCATATTTTCTGAACATGCTAAATCTTTATGGATCTTATGTACTGGCTTCCCACCCAGAGGGGCTGGGTTTGAATCCTGGAGACGGTAGATAATTTTCAGTGGTTTCCTGATCCTTACTTGAGATGCTTTGTGGAGAGCACTTTAAGTTAGAACGCCGTCCGTCGAATAGAATGTTAAACTGCGGATCCATTGGCATCTTTTGTTGAAAGTAGGCAAATGCCAACAAAGGGTAACTCTCCACCCTTCCTCCTTCCCCATCCATCCCTAATGGCACGAATGACCTCAGCTGTTAGCCGCCTCCTCTAAAGCTACTACTACTGGTACTGTGAACAAACTTCTGAATATGTACGAGAATATTCACTACATGAAATAAATTATTCCCAAAAATATTATATCTGGCAACCAGGATTAGGGTAAGATGTACGTAAAATAGGGTGGTCTCTATGTACTTGTACTCGTGGATACATTCTCATTTTTTGAGTAAAAATTTATTACCCACAAACAATTTTGAAAATTTTTCATGTGTTCTGCAATTAAGATTATGAAGAGTAAAATTACTATATTCCTTGAACGCTAAGAGTATTTATATACCAATATATTACTATTAAAATGGTGGCAAATAACCTTTAAGTAATGGCTATACTATAGAAAAATAATAATACTAGACTCTACTTCTTTTAGTCATCAGTTATTCTATGTACAATAATTTATTAATATCATTATTTTTTATTTAGCAAATCCAATTTAAAAATGACCAGCTTCAGTGCAATAACAGTTGAGTGGAATCTCCCTTAACATGCACCTTGCATATTGAGTAATTCGCAAAAGCAACAAATATTTCTTAAAATGACTCTTGTAGTGTTCGAAGTTTTGCATAATGAGCAATAAGGGGAATTCCCAATTTATTTTGTGCCTGCTGCTGCCGATTAAGTTTAGCACTGACTCCCCCTGCATTTTAGTACCAGAAGCTAGTGATACTTTTCCAAACTTTTGCTCAGACATATTATTTGTGATTTTTCATGTAAATTTTGTGATAATCATTCCGTGATTAAAGAAAAGATGATTCACAATCCTAAACAAAGTCTCTATTATTTTCTTTGAGTAAAGAATGTTATACACAATATATTTCACAACCATATATCATTTACTTTTTTGGCATGAAATGCATTTCTGGCTTTTCCATTAACTCATTTGGGAAAATTGTTTCGCTCCTTGAGGATTTCACATTATAAGTTTCTGGAATGTATTCTCGCCATTATCTTGTTTTTATCGCCATTTCAGCAGCTTAATGAATGAATTCTTTAAATAAAAGAATAGTGTAATTTGAATGTGATGAGCAAAATGATAACGTTTAAAGAAGAAACTTAGCTGTTGCTGAGCATAAACTGGAGAAGTTTTTAAGATATACTTCTGGATAAGGAAGGAAAAAATAAGCTGAATAAAGATTAAAATGGGTGAAATGGCAGAGAGAAATAGGAAAAGTGATTAGAAAAGATACTATAGGCTAATGTTTAGATATGAAAGACTGTTGCTAAATGATAAATATTATTGGTGAAAGAGGAGAACAAACATTTAAAACTGACAAAGGGGTCTACAATTATGAGAATATGACAAAAGACATTTACAAAATTTTTGCGTACAATTCAAAAGTTCTGGTGAATGTATCAGTATGGGTTGAGAATCTTTTGAAAACTTCCTTTGACTATAGGTTAACTGTAATAAATTTTCATGCAGGCTATGTAACAGCATGGCCTTTTAAATGGATTCAGATGACTTTCTGAACTTTCCAGAATATTCAGACCAAATAGTCACTCTCTTGTCTACTCTTCTCATGGAAGAAGTGAAATTTTATTCAGTTCAGTGGGAAGAAATACTTTGGCAATTCAAATGTTTCATGCATGACTTATCTCACTGAATACCCAATGCATGTACATTTTTCCAAATCACAGAATATTAGAGAAGAAAGACTGATGAAATTGATAATTCAATTTCAAGTGTACTTACGTGAAAATTGCAATTGAAATAATGCTAACCATACCACTTGCAATTAAATCAAGATATCATTTTACATAATTTGAGGTATTTATAAATGAAATTGGTTTTCATATAATTTTGTCTTAATTTACAATTTTGTTCAGTTGAAAATTTTCAGGAATATTGTTGAAATTCCTTGGCTTTTCCAAAAAAATATCAGGAATTTTCTTAAAAAGTGTAATTATTACTATATATAGCTACAGCATATGCTATGATATCATGAGTGTTGGCTGTTCATACATTAGAACTTGAGGCTATTCAATTTTCCTTATGATATTGACAGCTAAACTCCAAATTTTGTAACTTGAATAAATTACTCAATGATAAATTTAGTGAAAAGCTGAGACTTTAACTCATTTAGGAAAAGGCAGGGTAACCAGGTGGGTATAGCATTTGCCTCATTACCAAAGGGTCCTGAGGGATGCTTTAGAGCAAAAGACTGAAAAATCCAAGCGTATCATTTTCTGGTTGATAGAAAATTGCAGAAAACTAGTTGGTAGTACAGAAGAAAAATGTATTTGGTAAAAATAGTTGCATATTATCCTACTAAATTAAATAAATCCAGAGTTTTACTTATAAAAAATATAATTAGAGTTATCAGCAAAGGAACTGTCACCACCCTAGTAGGAAGACATGGAGACAAACTTCCTTTTCCTTGAGGTAATCTCAGAAAACAAAACCCATCCATTTGTTCAAAAGATGCTTTTTATAAGTTTGCATCAAATCAGTTTACGTACTTACACTTACTTATAAATCCAATTTAATCCTCCTTTGCTTCTCAAATATTAAAACTGGCTTTATAATTAGAAGACTTAATGTTGTTGTTAGCATAGCTACATTTACAATTAGCTTTTCTGCAGTTGCTTGAATGTGTTATGATATCATGACTAATCTACGACAGATTTTACTAGTTTTTTTCTTGTTAAACATTTGCTGTCTTGTCAGCATCCAACTAGATTCTATTATACCTAAAGATCATTCATTTATGGTTGATTCTATATAAATGAAGGTTTTGGGCAGACCCTAATAGCTATTTACTACTAAGCACGTGTTGTGAGAACTCTACCTAAGGCTCATTGATAATTTGCAATTTACTGTGTTATTAAGCTAAGCAATATACCTTTCAGTTTGATTACCTGATAGATCGTATAGAAAGAAAGAAAACACAGCACTTCCACATTTACACTTTATTCAGACGACCATGGTTTCACCACTGCGTGGCATCTTCAGGTGGTGAAACCATGGTCGTCTGAATAAAGTGTAAATGTGGAATTGCTGTGTTTTCTTTCTTTCTATACGATGGAAAAATTCCACAGAGTAACGGCTAAAACAGTCTCTTATACCTGATAGATATTCACACATTCAAATTCCAGACATCTTAACTTGCAGGATACCATTAAATTGTTGTCTTTTTTGGTTCTGACTGCAGATAGCCAAGTATTCACACTCCTGCTGTTTTCCATCAAAAGTTTCCAAGCAATGCAAAATAAAAGAATTATTGGTGCCTAATTATCCAATTCATGAGTGATCCTCTCACTTGAGTTCATTTACTTATTCTACACACTCACAAACAAAAAATAAATTGGAATTCACCAGGTGGAAAAGCCCACCCTCTTGCTTAAATGTGACGACCAAACCCCACCAATTTGTAACTCTCAGATTTTTCAGGGGCCTAACAATTTATATCCACAGTATTCAAATGATGATTAGTCCATTTTGTAATTATAAACCTTATCTGTTACACAATGTCTTCACATATGTAAATAAATAAGTAATAGCTTATAGTAAATTTTATTTTGATAATCACGATTTGTTTATGTGGTTTACAGATAAGGCACCAGTAGACCAAATATTTGAGGGGAATGAAGCAAGACTTGGGAAGTCATTTTGTTCCACATAAAATGATCAACTCCATATAAGCATATGGCTATTAGAACAATGTAGCCATCACATCCTGCAAACAAAATACTCATTGCCTAATTCTGTTCATTTGGAGGTAAAGGATAAGGGTTAATTTAATCCATGTGATTAAAAAAGTAATAATTGACAACATTTTATGCAGATCAAACGATTGTCCTTGGTGAGATACAATAAATTTGAGTTTTACAGGAATTGAATGGTTGTTCTTATCCTATCTTTTCCACAACATTGAATGACAGAAGTAATCACATACAATAGATCCACTACTTTGGGATTAAACGATGATGCAAAAATTTCAATTAAGGGTTATGGTTCATGTGTGCATGGCCCTTATCCAGAATCTAAGTAAGTCCCATTTTTATCACTGTGCTTTTCTCTCTTGCAAGTAAATATAAAAACCACATTAAGTAATCCAATGCTTCAAATTTACATGTATAGTTAACAGAAATGCAAAGGCAAAATGTCAACACAAATGGTTGCCCATCACCAGATGGGCGAACAATTAAAATATTACACTAGGTACATAACCTCAAGAGAGTTAACCATATTTCAAATTCATAAAACCGTTAGCCATATCCTAAAAAATTAACTTGTTTTACAGTGCCTGAAAGATACTGCCTTAGTTATCAAACAATCAGTATAGCCATACGGCACCTCACAATAAAATATCTTGGACAGCTCAAATACCAATTTGACAACCAGAGTGGTACCACTGAGGAAGAGCCTGTAAGGAAGTTACCACAACTGAAAACTTATTCCTAGTCAACATAACAACCAGCAACGACAATCATCATGGTCCAGCATCAAAACAGAAAATAGCTATCTACTGTATTTTTGATTATGTCTCAGGCTGCAGAGGGATACTGTTAAATATGTCCCTCAAAAATACTAGGGAAATTTGGAACTTGAGTCCTTCATTAAGCATATATACAGCATTCACATCTATTAACATTTTCTGTATCCCTTAATTAAAAGTTAAGTTCTAAAAAGTCTTAGTCAGTCAGAGAAATGTTTAAGTCTACACAGCCTATACAGTTCATTTTTTTATTATTTCAAGAGGCCATTTTAAAAATTAAAAAAAAATCATTTCCACACTAATTAAAAATTTTTGACATACAATTAAACAGACGAGGTCTCTTAGGTATTAAATTATCATGTCTATAAAGTGTTTAGGTGCTACCACTAAATCAGGCTAAAATCATGCCTTCCCGTAAATTATTTCAATTTTTGGAGAATGCACAATAGATTTTGGAAATAAAATATAATAGAATAAACCAAAACAAATTAAGTGGTAAAACCACAAAAAGAACTGCAGTAATGGCATTTTTGCTTACGAATATCTGACAATAGCAGGAGACATAAGACAACTCTAAACATAAAATACATCGATTGTACAATATTCAAACTCAAAGTGGAATCTGAACTCATGAACAACCATACAGTCATCAACTCAACTGATTAATAATAATAAATACATTCATTCATACATATTGTTATAAATGTATGTATATATATACATATGTACCTTTCTTGGGTATGTAGACACATATGATGCATTTTAATTCAAAGGAACCCTTGAAACCACTTATTCCAATGTGAGAACACGCATTTAAATTAGGTTTCACACACAATTGTGCACACCTGTGTACTATTTTATGATAAATGAATAGAAGTGACCAATGAATAACATTTCACACCAACACTTTTGGAAATCAGTGAATAAAAACCTCCATTAGAAGAATGTGGGCATGTACTCAAACACACTGAGGGATGGCCGCCAACCATGATGATGCCAACCAACAATAGGTAATTAGGCTTCAGAAATTTGCAAGTGGTTATAAATACTATTTGTTCACATCAGAATGAACTTGATCTCTCAGCATGTTGATATTCTCCACATTATAATTTGTTGGCAGAAGTTTAAATAGCACAATTTATATTACTATCAGCTCTCAGTATGTGTACTGCAGTGAAAAGTTAATGGGCACAAAACTAAAAACCTGAGAAAACATGCATGATTCACAGTGTAGAAAAGAGATAGGATAAAGCAAATGGGCAACAATGGAAGTTTCCACCATGACATAACATCACACTCACAAAATATTAGATCTTCTTCAACTTTTGTCAACATGCACCAAGGAACTATTAAGGAAATTAATGTTGCCACAAACATTGTAGTTACAAGTAGTTTGATGTCGGCAGTCTTTTTTTGATTACAAGCAGGCAAGAACTGTATCTATCTAGCCTGCCTGAAATATCGCACTTCATTCTCATACATCTTATCCTATATCACATATGAAGGACTTCAACATGACCTATATATGTAAAAATCTTGAATCAAAAATCAGGTGAGCAAGTGTTGGGGTGATTCCCATAGCACAAGATTAAAAAAAAAAAATAGAAAAACCAAGAAAACAGAGGAAGCACACACATCCACCAATGTTACAGGCAAAATTTATTTTGCAATTCCTTTGGATTTATACTAACAACTAAAAATGTATGAAAAATAATTATAAAATGGAATGTAAAAGCACTCCATTACATTATGGCCATACTATGATAACTGAGAAATAAAAAAAATTGATTTTTTAGAATTAAAAAAAATATCCACTAATAAGAAGCCTTATTGAAAGGAGAATGTTGGGAAAGAAATAAAGAACATTTTAAGAATGAGTAGACAACATTCAAAAGCACATCACCAGGGGTCTGTGAGTATCAAGTTCTTAGCATTCGAAAGATTCAGTGGGTACCCATCAATAAATTAGGGCCTCACATAATTTAAAGAAATAATTTATCCAGACATTACATTTTTTTTTAACCATACAAGTACCTCGTAAAATCCAGTAACCATAAACACATTCATCAACCCGAAGGTCGATTTGGTAGGTGGTGATAGAGCTCGCCTAGTATGAAGCCCGACAGCATGTGAAATTCACACACATCAGGGTAGGGGAGCCTACATGCCTTTCCCTGTGCCCAAAAAATTACACAGGTTGGGTTGAGCTGCAAGTGCCCAGAAAGGCTTGCCCGGGAATCAAACCTGGGTCCTGCAGTCAGCAGTCCAATGCTCTAACCCTGGAGTATATACATGTATATATAGACACATGTACATATGCATACATACATATTAATATATATACATATATATATATATATATATTATATTCATATATATATGTGTATATATACATATATATATATATGTATATATACATATATATATACATACATATATATACATATATATACATACATATATATACATACATATATATAAATACATATATATACAGATATATATATATATATATATATACATATATATACATATATACATATATATATATATACATATATATATATACATACATATATATACATACATATATATATATATACACACATATATATATACATATATATATACATACATATATATACATACATATATATACATACATATATATATATATATGTATATATATATATATATACATATATATATACATATATACATATATATATACATATATATATATACATATATATATACATACATATATATATATATATATACATATATATATATACAGTAACACATAATATAGAAGCACAAAAAAAGAACACTCACACGTTATTTCTTGATATATCGACGGAAACACTCCGTCTTCATCTGAAGATATAGAAGTAATCATTACTTCTATATTACAATGATCATTACTTCTATATTACAATGATTACTTCTATATCTTCAGATGAAGACTGAGTGTTTCCGTCGAAATATCAAGAAATAACGTGTGAGTGTTCTTCTTTTTTTGTGTTTCTATATTGTGTGTTACTGTGTGTTGTACTATATATATACATATAAATTTATACACGCACACTCTCATATTTTTTCATGGTTTCGATTGTGATGTATATGTATATACACGAGTGTGTGTGTATAGAGATATACACACACACGTGTATATATATATGTGCGTGTGCAAATATATAAAAACACAGATATAGAATTTTAAAACATGAGAAACACAGAGAAAGGACACACACACATGTTGTTTTGACGTAATGACAGTTATATCTCGAAACTACACACGTGCCCTTTCTTTGTCTTTCTATGTTTTAAAAATCTATATGTGCTCTTATACGTGTGTGTCGTAGAAGAGTGTTTTATTTTGAAGATATTATATAAAAAGCAGAGTGAAAAAACACACTTAAATCCCTACTTTACAAAAATTATAGCTATCAAAAAAGGCAAATCATAACAAGAGGATTATTAAAAGTATATTATGGAATCTTTATTCAAAAAGCAATTAAGTGCATAAACATAATCCTAACAGAGGTTAAATTGGATGTGACATTAGAGTCTTGATCATGGCCCAAGTGGATGAAATATCAGAAGCTAAAAAGTAAATGAACAGTTTAAAAGCATAAATGCACATCATCTTTGAAAATACACTTCCTCAATTGCCGGCCCTACATTTATTTGGCCTGGAGAAATATTAACCTCCTGGGCTTAGGCAAACACAATTACCCAAATTTTAAGTAACCCACAGACCCCTAGTCATCACCTTAATAATTTTAAACCATAACACCTGAAAAACTACGGGAGGATGAAGGTGAACCTCTTTTAAGACTCAAAAGCATAACTCCACTTGAAACATATCAGAGAATAATGATAGCATTTCATTCAACACATACAGGGTCATGCCAGTTGAATATATCATACTATGTATTAAAAATAGGTTTCTAGTCCAATAGGTGTGGTATTTGATTTGAACCATTAACCTTTTAGGGAAACTATGAGGCACTCAAATACAAACCCTTCCCAGCCAAATTATATGGAGTAATATTTTTTTAATACAACCATTAAAAAAACAGGGATGTCATGTTACAATCAAATGAGTAAATGGATTCAGGGAAACATAATACAACAGTTGAAATTTATACATAAATAAAAAAGTCCTGCATTACAGACAAAATATTTTATGAACCATGAGAAAAACAGCAGGGAAAAGTATACATCATTTGTTTCATGCAAGCACAAAGAATTGGAAAAGCATTCCCTCAGCTGATCTTTTACTTGTTGGCATGTTACCTCCCAATAAAACATAAAAACAATTTCTACTCTCGTACCAGCGGCTGACACAAGTTTGGAAAGAAAAGCTGAAAGTCTTTTTCCATTCCCATTATCACTAATGAGTTCCGAATCAACAAAAATTCGGATAACTGACAAACAGCATAAAACGTTTATGCTAGCAAAAGTGCTGATAGGCATTTTAAGAAAAAAAAAGAACTTTTCAGCACACAATTCACAAAACTATGTATTCTTTTGTCTGAGCCATAGTTTCCACATCAACAGTCTGCAGCAAATCCTCATACTGAACACTGCCAAGTTGACTTTTCAATTGCATCACCTGCAAAAGTAATTTTTCCATTTTCATATTAGGATTGATAACCATTAATCAAGAAACACCAAAAAAATGTTTATGAAATTATTGACCTCTAGACTGAATACTCATAACTATCATCTTAGACTGGATACAGTACACCAATCAGTAAAAGTTATTCACTTTTAGTGATCATCCTTTAGTACAAGCTTCAGAAATCTCCTGATACAGATTCATTTTAAGCTATTTCATACACAAGAACAAAGATCATGAATCCAAAATGTAATATTCACTATATCAATTAATTATAAGTGAAACACTTCATTTCAAGCACTGAAATATGTACTAGCTAGAACTGCTTGAAGGAAGCCACTCAAGAGGAGGTAATTTTATTGCACTCTCAACAATGCGCATGAATACTAAGTTCGATTCACCTTTAATGAACATCAGGTTCAAGTTGGTTATGTTAATAGTTTAAGTGAATTAATGTCAAATGCCTGGGAGTTCAGCATGCATTAAATTTGCCTTTTTTATATTCTTCTTCAACATATTCGTGAAGGTCCAAGTCTTGCTAATTGATACACCACAATAGTAATTGATAATTTACACTGGTCACTAAAAGTCATCGTACTTAATAAGATTTAAAATATTTATTAAAATATTTTAACTCAATGTGTAAAATTTAATATTGGTAGATGAATGATGGTGGGGTGGCCAGAATTAGGCAATGATAATGTTTATTGGTCCCAAAAATACATTCATGGAAGGAGAAAAAAATGTATTAGTAACTTCGGGGGAGTAATGGGAGGGTGTTGTAGGCGTAGAGAATAAGAGATAAGTAGGCAGAGGATGAATTACCTACATTTTAAGTACATGTTTGCAGTAAAATTTGCTAGTGCATTAGAAATTATATCAACAAAACCTGTGGTATATGACAATCAACATTACTCCTGATAACCGAACAACTTTTCACTTACAGTTCAATTAAATACAAAGGACAATACTAAGAAATTATTATACAAGATTGAAGGCATCAGCAGACACTAACATGCATTATGCTCTCTTCCTTTGAATCTAAAGTGAAACAAATAATGGCTCATCTTTTCTGTGGGCAGCAAGATGCACCGGAATTCCAGTTTTAGATAAAGTTAATTTGAGGTTTTAATTTCATTGAATTACTATTATTAATAAAATAGTTACAATTCGACCATTTCGTCACGTGGTAACATAAGATGACAAAATAGAGAGCTGTCAAGACTAAATATTCATTTAAGAATTATGGAAATTCAGCATCTATAAAATTGAAGCTTCACACTATTATGTAACTCGCAGCTAATGACTTAAGAGAAAATACAATTAAGCTTGGCTACAGCTTCTCTCACCTCCTGGGAGGATTCCAAAGTCTCTTACCTCGATTATGAGCTTAAATTTCTTTTCCTTGAGAATAATGGTCATCAGGCATAGAATTCAAGGGGAGGTATAAGGATATTCAGGGGAAGAAGTGGTAGGGAGAAGAGAAGTGCCAAAGTTCGTTCCATACATTCCTACCCTCAACGCTTTGCAAACATCACTCCAATTGTATTTCATGTTACGTATGTGCACTGAATTGTTACCTGCTGCTGGAAATAGTCCCTCAAAACAACCGTATGCACAGGATCTTGAGTGGTCAATCTCTTCCTTCTCAAATCATGTTCTGTATGCTGTTCTACTTCTTCATACGGAAAAGATCCTGATGCATCCGATATCATCAACGAACTGAAATTGATTCAACAGATGGTGAACTATCTTTTCGGAGGAAACATCAAGACCAAATTTAATGAATTTCTGATATCAACAAATTTAATTGAGCTTTAAAATATATTGGTCAGAGTAAATTTCTTTCCATAAAATGTCACTCATGACAATATACAAATGCCACTAATCAGCAAAACAACTGAATAGTAAATAAAAAGGTAAATAGCCTATTTTTTAAAAAGTCACCACAAGAATTAGGGAAAAAATGCAAAAGACTTCTTTAAAATATATTGGTCAGAGTAAATTTCTTTCCATAAAATGTCACTCATGACAATATACAAATGCCACTAATCAGCAAAACAACTGAATAGTAAATAAAAAGGTAAATAGCCTATTTTTAAAAAGTCACCACAAGAATTAGGGAAAAAATGCAAACAACTTCTTTATGGTGGGCATATGCTGGGGATATAAGTTCTAGTTTTGATTATAACTTAATTAGCCAGGCCTAAAAAACCAACAAGTGTGGTGATACTTACTCTAATTGGGCACCCATCTCATCTGCTTTTATCACATCATTCAGTGCTTCTGTCACCTTGAGCAATATTCCACAAAATTTTTCCAAAACAACCCTGAAAACACAAGAAGATTAAACAAAAATGACAATTTTGAAACATAGAATGAGGGAAACTATTCCATCAAATCAACAAACAAGCACACTACAAGCCCAGTTCCAAAATTATCCAAACTGAATTTTGCACATTTATAAAAATGAAGCATGAGCTCCAGCAGTAGGGTGGAGGGCACCTTGTTTCCCTCTTGGCCAACTGTGGATCACCTCTATTCAAATCAGTATTTTTCACCCACCATTCCTCCACCGCCTCACTCTCGTATACCCATTGTTTCCCTATTGCAAACCTCTTGAAGCCAGTGCACCGCTGTTTCCCCATTCTAAATGTATTTCAATATTTCATTGGTCAGTGTTCCCTGACCCATTTGGTAGAAGTGTCTGAAAAGCATAGCTCTTCTTTCTCTGATTGCTGCCTGAGATCTTTCCCACCCAATTGTATGCATAGTCTATCCAATAAATACACGAATTTGGTGCAATCTGGCGGCCATGATTATAGCCACACCCACTAGAGGCGCTAGTTGCCTGAGACCCAATGTTTCAGGCAACTAGCGCCTCTAGCAAACCGTCTGTCATTGGTGGATCGACAAGGTGTGCATATGGTGCTGGTTACGTTAGTTTCTCTCATCCTTTTTTTTTATTGTTTGTCCAAAATGGAAACTGGTGAAATCACAGAGCAATGAATCAACATCAAGTTTTTGGTGAGGTCCCTTGTCCTTATTGATCTTCGAAAAACTGACCGAGTGATAGCTGATGAACTGAATTCAGGAAAATCAACAGTGCACACTCTTTTAACTGAACATGATGGATGGATCCTTCACCATGACAATGCACCTGAACATTCAGCATTGATTGTTCGCCAATTTCTGGCAAAAAATTCAATCACCATCCTTGAACATCCTCCTCATTTGCCAGATCTCGCCCCCTGCGACATTTTCCTATTCCGAAAATGCAAAAAAGTGAAGAGGGGACATCACTGGGTAGATGTGGACACAATAAAGCAAGAAACGACGAGAAAACCAAAAAGTCTAACTGCCAAGAGGACTTCCAAGGGTGCTTTAAACAGTGTAAAAGAAGATGGAAAAGTGCATACCCCACGAATGGAGAGTAATTTGAATGGAAAAAAATCATTGTAGACTAAATTTTGCGAAATTAAGTTTTTACGGCATCAGTTTGCGTATTTATTGGACAGGGTAGGACTGTGGTTTTCCCATTCTAAATGAATTTCAATATTTTATTGGTTAGTGTTAATTGACCAATTTGATGGAAGTGTCTGAAAAACATAGTTCTTCTTTCTCTGATTGCAGTCCGAGATCATTCCCACGCAATTGTTTTAATTCTTGGTTCTCCCACCTGATACACAGATCAATTAAGGCGCTGTTTTAATGTTTGTCATACACAGCATCATCTTGAAAAACATCTGAAAACCTGCCTCACTCACCTGTTTCTGGGATTGTGTCACTTGTTCACCTGTTTCCTCTCATGAATATGACATGATCACAATGTTGTCTGCAATGGCCAATCAATCTGAATTCGTTTATCCTCATAGCCCATTTTCTTATGTTTCCATTCTCTGAACACCTAGTCAAGGACACAGTTAAAGAGCAGGGGGGACAGCTCATCTCCCTGCTTGAGTCCACCCTTAATCTCAATAAAGTTTGATTGGGCTCCTCCAAATTGACCGTGGATGCCATATTGGTCACCATCTGCTAGGTCAGCTATATAGCTTTCCTGTCTCTAAATCTTACAGATCTTGGATCTGTGTTTCTCCAACTGCCAAATTGTAAGCCTTCTTTAAGTCCACAAATATCAGCACCTACTTCTTGCTCATATGCTTTTGCTGACTCTGGTGGTGGCGGGGTAACGTCCTCGCCTGCCAATCCAGAGGTCGCGGGTTCGACTCCCGCCTAGGTGGTTTCTCCTCCACCCAGGGCTTGGGTGTATGTAATTGTAATACTGTTATATCATTGTTTAAAGTCCGATGTAAAGGTCGAAGTGCTGTTTTTGGACTAATGCATAATAAATAAAATTAATAAATATGCAATGGCCAACTGTCTTTTCAAAATCTGCTCCATGCATGTGTCGGGCCCCTCCAAAAACTCACCTGGTACTTGTCATTCTTTGGTTCTATGATGATGGTCTCAAGTGTGTTGTCTGTCACTCCTACTATTAACATTCACTTGTAATTCCCAGTGTCTGGCTTATTTCCCTTTTTGTGGAGAGGGTCTTACTACGCCAAACTCCATCCATACAGGAACTTGTCTTCCCATATATTATTTAGAATATGTCAGCTTTAAGATCACCCTGTCATGAGCATACTTTCAGAGCTCTGAAATGTTTTATGGTGCTTCATATTCATCCAGATCTTTGCAATCTTTTTCACTTCTTCCTTAATAGGGGGCTGCTGAGTCTGGATGCGGTTCTCATTGGTTATGATCAAATCTTTGGGATTGTGTTATCACAATTAAGGGATTTCTTTCAAGAGGCTGCCAGAACCAGTCTTTCTATATCATCATATGTTATCTTTTCTTCCTGGTTTTTGAAATTGAGGTTTTGGGGGGGCATGCCTACTCAAGTTGGTCTTGAATGCTCAATGAAAATCCCAATTGCTGTTTTTTTGTAAGTCCAGTTAGTCCTGAGTGAAGCATTTTCTCTCAACATTCCAGATGGTGTTAGTGGTTGTTTTGCTTCACTCGAAGCATCGATTTCCATATTTTCAAGTGTTTTCCAGGATCAACAATCCACTCAAGCCCTCTGATACTCTTCTAGTGCTGCATCTCCTTCCATAGGCCACCAGGTCTGCCTCTTCCTTTTCTCCACGCATGATGTGACTATAGCAGAACTAATCATGACAAGAGGGTAACTTAGATGCATTTGTGATTTTTTCATGCCCACAGTTTTCATGCTCATGTTCATCAGCGGAGGGTGGCTCACATTCCATTGGCCTCTCAACATGCTGAAAGGGCATAGTCTTCGTCCAAGTTTGAACTTTTGTGATTCCTGATCATAAATTCATATTCAAAGAAATTGAGGACAGGAAAAGGGTGAGTTCTGGTTCCACTCATATCACTCTAAGGTAGGAATTGACCTAGTGGAAAACGTCACACAAAATTTATACCAAACTGCTACCGATGCAACAGATGAGACTCTGTCTGGAAGTCACAAATGATATGTTGGGCTCCACAAAGAGTGGGTGACCCTGACTTCAGGAATATGTACTATGATTAAAGGTGATGCCTAAGAATACAACCAATGTGCATGTTCTCAAGGCATTCCCTAGGGACAAAATAAGCATAGCAGGTGTGGAGCAACATCGAAGTGATGTTGAGCATTTTCTTAGACTAGATTGGGTTGGCATACCATGAGAATGAACCACAATGTCAAAACATTACCAATAAGTACTACCTAGAGGTCCCCCGCCACTTTCATCACATCATTTGGTGGAAAAGCTGGATTTTTGGAGAGAAGGTCAATTTGACAGATGCATCATGACAATGCACCATTTTATTCCTTACATTTGATTCAGTTTCTTAGCCAAACACAGAACATCTGTGTGCAGCCCAACTCTTTACTCTCCAGCCAGAGTTTCTTATAATTTCTTGCTGTTCTCGAAGCTGAAAGGGACCTAATTTAAGTCACGAGAAGAAATTATACTAAATTTCATGGCACAGCGGTGCTATTATTCCCAAAGAAGCATTTCAGAATTGATTGACACAATGGTGTGGTCGCTACTGAGGAGGTGTCGTCAGTACTGAGGAGACCACTTCGAGGAGAATCAGGATTTCATATCATTAAAGATATATTTCTGGGCCGAAGGTTGAACACATTTTGAACATACCTTGTACTAACAAGAAAGAGCTTTTTCCTCCTCACCCAGGAAGAAAATACAAACCTTGAGCCAGCAGTCAACAATGATGATAAAGCCAATCCTAAAAGCTTCCTCCTCTCCAGCTGTGTGACTACATCCATCTTATCCAACCAAACATCCATCAATTTATCTAGCACCTGTTCCTGAGGCAAACTAACATGTTGAGAAACTTTTTCTACCATCTGCAATGAGACATCCACATCAGGCCAATTATTCAACATGAACTCAGATGGTGTACTCTTTACTTAAATCGTAAATTCACCAAAAAACCAAAAATAATATTTTTTTATCAATTCAAATAAATTTAATTTAAATTATTCTAAATTATACTTTTTTTTTTAAAAACTTACCTCCCCAAACACATTTCGAGACCCAAGAAGAACTCGGGCCACTATTGATAAATACACTGACATAACCATGGGATACTCTTCTCCTCTATACACAGCCCTGAGGAGATAATTACAATTCATGAAGGTACTTCCATTACACAATTCAAGTAGAGCGATAGAGTGAAAAATAAGCACTCAAACCAAATACAACAGTTAAAAGATTAAAAAATAATATGAACATAGTTCCTTACTCAAAAATTCGAGGAAGCATTGGTTTCAGCAGCTCCATTGATTGGGCAGGCTCGGCCCTCAGACATAACTCAAGCAAGTGCATTGTCATGACTATACCCTCCGACCTCATATCAGACAGCATATCATTGCATGCGCTCACTACTGCAGTGCCATACTCCTGAGGTACAAGAAAAAAGCTGTAATGCCCTCTCAAGTGGATGTACAAACGAACAATGAACACCCTAGTGCTGACATACCTCACTATTCACACACAAAATGTTTTATACAAATATCTGGCAATGGGCCAAGTGATTACAGATTAAGTGAATGACAACTAAACAATCTTCTGAAAGAGGGCATTAAAGCCCTAAATTCATCAAAAACACAGGTTTTTTAACCTTTTCCTGCTGCAAATGTACATTTTCATCCCCTATGTGCTGCAATATTATACTTAAAAGTTTTATAAAAATTCAACAAAAAAATTTTCATTAACCAAACAGTGAATCTTGATTATTTTTATTATTACCATGTTTTTATTATTTTATTATTTCAGGAGCAATAAAGGTTAAAAAGACATGATACCTTCCCTATTTGCAGCAGTTAAGGATTAGGATTCCGGAGAGAGAACAGCAGTGAAAGGGTTAACAACATTGTCTCACAAGATTAGGCAAATCTTTACATTTTGACTCACATTGACAGTTAAACAGATCACACATTGCTCTCTTACCCACTCACATAACTCTCATAAATAATATTTTCATCTAATATCTACTTTAATGGAAAACACGAAATAAAAATTATTTCATAGGGCCATACCTTTAAAAATTCATTTGGTGCTAGAAGGACATATGCTTGGATGATATAGAAACACGTACGAAGGTTTTCTGAGGAAAATTCTGAAATTAAAAATATCAATCATAAATTTCGATAAATCATCAACATTAAAAAGGCCAACAAATATTTCCATTGAAAACTTATCATTTCCCAACACACTTATAATGAATACTCATTAGAAAAATTTAACATGAACTTTAAAGATTCTCAAATCGTAAGACATGTTTTAATATGTAGCCTTATTACATTACACAAAATACCATTGTTCATAAATCATTGACATTATTACATTTTTGCTATACATACAAACCCAATCAATTTTTCTCATCTGATTTAGAAGTGACAGAGATGACATGGCACAAGCAGATGGCAGAGCGTTAGCATCAAACTAAATATTAAAATTACTAAAAAAATTGAAGATATCATTTGAGGCCAACCTAAAAGGGGAGGCATATTTCTGAATAGCAGCATTAACTCATTGGTGATGTAAGCGGAATTCTCAAGTACAGCCAACCACAGATCAAGTCCATCTTCTAGGAGGTATACATGGCAATCCTGAGTGACATCAGTGCTCAAACGTATAACAGGCAGCAAAAATGGACTCAGAGACACACATTCAGATCCCATGGCCTGCAACAAGAACCAATACATGATGACTCAATAAGTGGCATATCTACGGAGTAGAGAAAACTCTGTGAAAAGGCAAAAGCCTTATCCAACTGCACACAAAACATGACTATTGGTATATGCACATGAAATACTATGAGGGAATATAGAACTCAATACAACAGGCCCCTAAATTAACAGCTGTCATCCAGCCAACATAGCCATTCATACTGCTCAAACATCATGAAGCTAACCAAATGATCACCCATGAATTGGTGATGAATTACTCAAGATAATGCTTAATTTGAACAAATGTAAATTGAATTTTATATTGCACAACTGCTTACAAAATGCAGGGTAAAATAAACAAAGGTTACATTAAATTACTAAACATATCTTGCAACAGATTAGTTATGATCCCAAATCAATCAATTCTCAGGTGGATTCCCAATGCCTAGCATCATTAAATTGAATGGTAACAATGAGAAGGAGAATCATTCAACCCATATTTTGATTGTACGCACAGTTTAGTGAACATTTGCAGTTATAATAATTAAAAAGACAATACAGAAACTGTAGTGGATAAAATTTAGAGGGATAAGATTATGCATGGCATCACAGTTAAGTCTATCATTGCATTTCTGCGTATTGATGCTCTAGCTTTGAGGACAGATGTGATATATGGCAGTGAGGGGGCAGAGAAGAAATTAAGCCAGGAAGATGGAGTCCCAAGATGTCAATGCAACATCCAGTTCCCAAATGTCAATGATTGACACAGCAAAAAATAATAAGAAATCAAAGAACAACGGAATCCAGCAGAAACCAAGACTTCAAAAGTAAAAGATGCCAGAAACAACATTGGGCAAGAGAATTACCAGCGTTTGGCAAGAAATGTTTTAAATGTGGTTTGTTAAACCACTTTCCTGTGTCATGTCATGTTCTATCTGTTGAAAATGTCTACAACAGACATGGTTGTAGTTCAATGGCTGATTTATCAGTATGTTTTTATAATGGTATAACATTCCAACACCCAAACAATAAACCCCCAATGAACACCCAATCAAACAAAAAATATTTGTCAAAGTTGAGGAAATCTTAACGCAAGAGATTAAGGAATCTGAATGGTTCAAAGTTATAAAGGTGGAAGACAATAAAAATCTCAATAAGAAATTGGGTCCACAGTCAGAAGTAAATACTATTCTTTTAAAGAGCTTTGAAAGAGGTGATACAAATTCCAAGAAACTGCGGGAGATGCCGCTACAGTAACTTTTAACGGAGTCATCCGCTAATATGCATTCCAATGCAACAATTTCAGTGTCATTCGCTTGACCAGGATACAAGCCTGGATCCTTCAATGTCTGGCGGACAGCTTTAGCCAGTTAAGATATCGAGGCGTCCTCTTAAACTCTGAATCCTGGTCAAGGCAAATGATTTTTACACTATGAACTCGTTGCATTGAGGTGATACAAAGTTTGCATTAAGATCCCTGCCTATTTTTCACCTGCCATTGAAAATCAAAGCTCTTACTTTACAAAACTGTTCACCGGCCAAAAATTCATTACTGGCATGGAATACAGGGAAAATGGTGATAGAAGCACTTAAATCTTATTAGGTGTGAACTTTCTGAAGAGTAGCACACTCGAAATGCAGACATCATAAAGCGAGCCACGAGTTTTTCACAGCACATATCATAATGCAAATTTAGCCCAACCATGCCTCATTTTCATAGAAAAATGTAATTACTCATTAAATGTGTAACTTTTGCAAAATTATTCTTGGGTTAAATTTATACATCCCTCTAGTTACCTAATTTGCAACTGGTTTTAGATATAATTTTAAAATAATATAATATTAAATGGTCAAGATTAGAAGCATGTGTTAGTACTAAAGGCATAGATGAAAAGGGTTTAATGTTAATTATTTAGAGATGTGTCTCGATGGGCTTCAAAGAATGTTAGTATGAGTTTGCATTGCATAATACTCTACACAAGTGCTTCTCTTGTGTCATTAGTTCAGTGCATATGATTAAAAATATACTATAGTGCCACAATTGATATTACTAATTAAAATGAAGCTATTACCTGAACTAAATGCACCAGAGTGGAAACAATGGCACACCTGAGCATATTATGTTCAGCAGATTCCTCCCAAAGTGAAGGCAAATATCTAACCAAAGCAGTTGAATGGGGCCTCACCGCAGCCCCAACTCTCTCAACTATGAAGGATAAAACATATAAAATCTGCATCTGAAAGCAAAACAGGAGAGAAAATGTATAATACTAAAGGCATACGCATTGGTACAATCATGAATGATGAACCACACATACAATTTCACCATTAATTATAAATTTGTGCACCATCATAGAGAAAGTGTGCTTGGGAAAAAGTTTCGCTTATTAGTCAAAACTTAGTTCTGAATTTAAATTATTAATTTTTACATGATGCAAGAAAATGAGCCTACATAGTTTCAAAATTGACAGTGAAAATAGAAACTATAACAATGCACTTAAACATTTTTAATGTATATGTTGATTTTTGGCATAAACATACAATTGTGGACAAAACATGAACACATCACTACACATCACAGACAAAGGAACGGTCGAAACAGTAAGTTTCTTTAGGCCATACGGAGGGAGGCCAAGATGGTGAAATCGGCCAACAAGGTTATGGCCAGTTTTTTTTGCTATGTATGCGGAATTATCTACATTGATTAATTGCAAAAAGAACAAACGATTGATGGAGAGCATTATGCACAATTATTGCACCAGTTGAGCGATTGACTCAAGAAAAATGTCCTCATTTAGCAAGGAAAAATGTTCTTCCTTCCATTGAGGTAACACACATATGTGCAGTGTTTTGATGGCAAAAATTATGAAATTAAAGTTAAAATTATTACAGCATCCACCATATTCAGCAGATTTGGCTCCCAGGGACATTTTTTCTCCTAACTTGAAAAATTGGCAAGGCAAAAAATGATGCACATTGAATGAGGAGGTCATCGCCAACACAGATGCACATTTTGAGGACCTTCCAAAATCCTACTTCTTCGATGGCTTAAAAAGTTAGGGAAATGCTAGGAAAAGTGTATGAAGCTATAAGGATATTATGTTGAAAAAGAAAAAAATCTACCAAATAAAATATTTTTCTCTTTGTTCCTATTGACTTATTGAATGGCCCACAAATGAGTAAATCTAGGGTATTTTGAGAGGTTCTCTCACCACCAGATGTCAAAACTAGCACAACAAGTTTCCTGCGTAGTAATAGGTAATTGTTTATGAGCGAAGACGTAATGCATCAGTGCCCCGGGAAGAAATCTGTGGTGAGGTAGTCGCTCTGCTGTTGTTCCCTTATAGTGATTTGTGAAGGTGGAAAAAATTGAGGTCCCAGAAATTCTTGCGAAAGTGCATAAAATGTTGGGGAAGAATCACCAACCGAAAGTTTGAAAAATCGCTGAAGCCGTAGGGATGTCATCTGAATGGGCATGCCATGTTTTAACAGTGGAATTGGATATGAGAAAATTCGTACCTGCTAGATGGGTACTCTTGACGCCGGATCATGAATGAATCAAATGGAAATTTTCAAACAATGTTTGACCCATTTTCAGAGCAACCAACAAGATCTTGACAAGGTTTGTGACTGAAGTTTGTAACATGAGTTAACTACTATGCCCCAGAGACAAAACAACAGTGGAAACATGTTGATTCACCACCAACAAAGTTTCTTCAAATTAAGCTTCCCATAAGTTTAAAAAATGAGAACTCACTCTTATTTTTAAAAGGAAATTGTTTATGCACTTCAATGAAAATTATTTTTACAAAGCAAATGCCTACATCAATGCTGGATAATTTTGAATTTTATATTGTGCACATAATTGTGCATGTAGACGAAATTTCATCTTTTTTTGGGCTATTGATTATTAAGTGACTGTACTTTTCGACATACCCTATATCATTACACAATGTATGACATTTTGTACAGTACTATGAATATTTCAATTGGGGAAAATAAATTATTATTACATAAAAATGATTAAAACTAAAACATTAAATATTATTGACAACTTTTGATTTGGTGACGTTAAATACTTTTAAGAAATCCACGGTATTATGGGAAAAACAAATTTGCACTTTACCACGGATTAATTCGTAACGTACCTGAAGATGGTTAGATGAGCTGAAATGCATTGCACGTCACAAATAAATCTGTGGAAAAGTGCAAATTTGTGTTTCTCATAATGACTAACATACACTACATCTCCACTACATCTCAAAATTGGATTAAGAAGTTAGTTGATCAATAGAACCTACAACTTAGTTTGGCAGCTTTTCCCATGCACCAGTTAGGAACTGGTTATAAATTATGGAAAGTCCATGCAATGATACCACCATTGCCACCACATTAATTCATCCCTGTGGCCTTGAAGAGACCAATGAGATATGCTTAAATAGCAAAAATTATATCATTGCCACGAAACGCTTTAAAATCAGCTAATTTCAATGCACACACAGTGAAATAGGGTCCTGCTGCAATGCAAAACTTATTGGGTGAGCATAGTGGTGCTTGCAAGGTAAACATTCATTCATCACTCTACCTACATATTTGATGATTCATGCGAGAGGATCCTTTGGAGGTCACCAGTACCTTTGTATCACACTCATTTGCTTCTCTAAGAACAGAGAAGAGTAATCCAAAAGCTGGCTCGAGGAAGGAAAGAAACTGCTCGGTGTTGAACTCAAAATCATCAATCGCTAGCTTGAGTGTATTTGCAGCAGCTATGCGCACGGCCATATCTTCATCTCTAGACAAAAGAGGTAAAGTGGCAGCATATAGCATAGGACGCAATTCCCTTGACATTTTCACGCCTGCCCAGTGACCAACCAACCACGCCACTCTCCTTCGGATTATCCTGTAGTTGGGATCCCTGATGCCCAATTCCGTCACTAGAGTCGATGTGAACCATCTGTCAAAGTCAACCTAAAGAAAGAAATTATACATCCATTACAATTCTCCTGAAATTTATACTCAACTTTCCTAATCTAAGTTGTTCCCAATGTTAACACACACATGCATTGCAGACACCTTGGAATTGAAGACATAGGGTTAGAACCATAGACAGGTCACGTTTTACTAATTGTAAAGACAAATAATTATAATAATTTGATTTGCCCAAGGATAGGTGTACAACAACAATATAGGACAAATCATAAAAACATAGATATTCAGAGCATCCATGCACAGAGAAGACTAAAGAGATACCCACATATGTATGAATATATACAGACACCCATACAGGGTCCATCATAAAAATAATACACATTCTCTGAGAAAAATGAAAAAAGATAACATTTTATCATTAACAAATTCATACACACTGTAATAATTTTTCTTAGAAGTTTTTTTATTTGTCTTTTAAACTGTGATATGTCTTTGTTTTTCTATGGTAATTTATTATACAGGTTTAATCCCATTGACTTTGATCCTAGACTTGCAACTTTGGTTCAATTATATTTTACATGCAAGTTTGACTGGGATCTGGTATCATGACCGTGGTAGTGAGAATTTGCATGGATATCTGACAGATTTGGTTTCATGTTTCATACATCATCAGCTTATAGAATGTTTTAATCCCACTTACTCTCATTAAAACTGACGGCAGACCATTAATAGAAATTAAGTACTGGACCAAGAATCGAGCCCTCATGCACTCCTCTGGGTTTGGATTTTCCTTTGGTAATGTATTCAAAACACTGATTATTATAGCGAATGTATACTCACGATCTTTTAAATATGACTGGACCTACAGCCTTTGCACTCCTCTAATTCCATAGTACTGCAATTTTTTGCCAAGAATGCTATGATCTGTTAAGTCAAAGGCTTTGCTTAAATCTAAGAAAAGGCCGGTTAGCTCCTCCTCCTTTTCAAGAGAGTTCAGAATGAAATTAATGGTCTCGCATGTGGCTGAAATGGTGGACGTGTTTTTCATGAACCTATGTTGATGACTTGGTGATAAATTATTTTTACCGAAGTGGTATACAAGTCTATTTAGAAATATTTTCTCAAATAATTTAACACACGCTGACTGTTTTGCAATCGGTCAATAGTTATCAGGCTTGTTCTTGCTTCATTTATTTTTATAAATAGGACTTACTTTGGAAGTCTTGAGAGGCATTCGAAAAATACCTTAGGAGAAAGATTCGTGAATTAAATAAAGAAAAGGTTCTTCAATGAAAGGATAGCAGAATTTAATCACAGAACTTGGGACTCCATCAATTCCAGGGCTAAAGTTTGTACGCAGTTGATTTACTGCAGTACCTAACTCTTTTTCCAGACATGGATATAAGGAGGACTCATTGCTCCTTGGGATGTGGGAGTTTTTATTAACATAGGCAATAGAGCTGATTTGTTTACTGTTAAAATGACAGTATTTAATAATGATGATATATGTGTACGATTGGTGACAAAGTTTCCGGGTAGATCATTTTATTGAAGTGGCGTATGAGGGATTTGAGGGTCATCCGAAACTATTTATTATCCTCCAGGATTCTTTTGATTTGTTTTCTGCAGAAACAATTCTATTATATCTGTAGGTATGCTTAGCTATAGCCAATAAATTTTTATATTTCATTTTGCAAGCTTTATAATCTTTCAATAAACCTGGTTCACTATAAAATTTGGTTTTCACAACCACTTCTTTTTGATAATTCTAGATTGTTGTCTGATTTCCTCAGTCACCAAGTTATTTTTCAAAGATTTTTCAAGTTGTAAACTCTGCTGCCACCTGCTGCACCCCTAATAGAAAGAATACAGCAATGTTGAGGTTTGAGCTGTCACTGTTCAAGTTGCGCCCCTCAAATTCATACACCGGGTGGAGGGAGCTTTGTAAATTTTTATCCAGTACAACGAGTTTTGATGCATCAGTGTCACTTTCCAGTACAAAGTTACACATAAAGGTCAGTTATTTATACACATGGTGGAGGAGAGTGGGTGGCAGTAGTCCAGTGGGTAAAGCGTTGGACTGCTGACCGGAGGGTCCCGGGTTTGATTCCCGGGCAAGGCACTCTGGGCACCTGCAGCTCCACCCAAGCTAAAGTGATTTTTCGGGTACCAGGCCTTCCTGGGAAACCATAACCGGCACAGGGAAAGGAACTGGCCCCCCTACCCTGATGTGTGAATTTTCACACGCCGTATAGGGCTTAGTACTGGGTGAACTCTACCATCACCTTCTAAACCGACCTTCTGGTTGATTACTGTGTTTTTATGGTGGAGGAGAAGAGGGGAAAGGGAAGAGGGATCCTCCATCATACATATATAATCAACCTGTACCTGTTAATTTGTACCAGAGGAAGACGCTGATGCATTGAAACTAGTCGTACCAAATAAAATTTAGTGGAAACATACAATGGTATTTTTTACTTCAGTGATAATGGATTTCCACAAAGTTAGGCCTGAAAAAATCAAGATGTAATGATCCATTTAAAAAGATATTAAAAATCATACTTGAATTGAATCCCTTGAGTAAGGGACGATTGGTAAGGGCAGAGAGAGCACCACGAAAAAGGGTGACTGAGGATAAGTATACATACCTCATCATACAGATCAAAAGCAGCAAGGCCAACAGCATTGTACACAGCATCCTTGCGTAAAATACCCTCCAAATCTGATGGCGGCACTGGATCATGATTATTGCGAATCATTTCAAGCAGAATAGGAGACAGGACATCTCGGTATTCATGGAAGATTGTAACAAACAAAGTTTGCGTGCAGGGCTGAAAATAAAATAGACATTTGAAGAGAGCAACTGAACAGAGGGCAAGATTGAAGAGACAAAATTGAAAAGAGCCCAAATTTTGCAATAAACAAAATTATTTAATGCAATAGTTAAAGTATTAATTTATTCTCCCATGAATGATGATGCAAGATTGTTTTCCTCACTGTAACAGTTAAGTCAGGCATGTTACAATGTTTACCTCAAATAAAGCAACTTAGGTCTCACTAAAGGTCCAAACTTTCATTTAGTAAAATGAAGGAATCACATTTTTGCAATTTAAACTAAGAAGTCAGTTCATAAGAGAATGATAGGGACCTATTGTTCTATCATGGACAGGCTGATTGGTGTAAACTTAAGATTTTGCTGCTATTATTGTCATTCAAAATATTAAACTGGCTTTTTTTAATAGGCTCACATCCAGCCAAATACCCATTATAATATATGCAACGGAGCCAAATAAATATCTTGAGGTGTTGGACAGAATAAACCCCCTTTATTTCAAATTGATGACTTTCTTATAGTCCATTCCATAGTCAATGAGTTGTTAACCCTTCCATGACTTTTAATGTACTTTTTATTTTTGTCCATTTAAGAGGTAATGCATATTTACATAAGAATCAAAAATTTAAGATTAAGTATTTCAAACCTAAAATTGATACATCTATTAAATGTCTTGTTCAATATAGATAAGTAATTCAATAATGCTTGTCATATAAAATGGGTATGAGAGCATGCAAAAATAATTCAATGATTAAAAAATATGTTTAAGCTTTTGGCAATAGTGCCAAGCAGACAGAATTCTTTCAATAAAATTAAGTCATTTTTGAATCATCAAAATTGACGTGTAATTTCTGCTTACGCATAGAGAAACATTTAACTTCCCCAAAACCCAAAAATAAATTTATCCCACAAGCCTAAACAAAAAGATGATAAGAGTAAATATAGAGACGAAATGTGGTTAGATAATATCCAATGATTTATTTCTAGGGTGTATTCTCTTAATGTAAAATTAAATGCATACTCTTAAGCTGTACTTCCAAGATTCTCCTCCCTCATCAGTTGCTGTAAGAAAAATGCAAGAGCTCATTGAAAAGAGAGGACATTTAGGCATCAAATAACTTCATTATACATCTTCCTTGCTCAACTCACCAAATCCTTCTGGATTGTCATCCCAAAGCCTCAATTCCTCTCGTGTAAGAGGGAAGTACTGTGTCACCAACTTGTGACACATTTCAGTCAACGTGGGTGGTACAAAAAAGGCCATTTTTATTTGGTGAGCTTCCACTGTGGCAGGCTCTTTAGTTACTGGAAATAAACAGTGCCTGTTCTATATATGCAGTGCCATCTTTAACGCAAAATAAACTGAATTGATCACCTGCATTACCACATGCCACTTTCGAAATTACAACAAAAAAAAATACTATAATGTAAAACAAATTCACATGCATCCCTTGGAAATAGGGAAATTGCCCAAAATATTCATATGAAAAATATATGCACCAACTCATAGCAAAAATTATCAAGTACTGCTTGGTTTACAGCAGGAAGGGTAAAACTAAATGGGGAATGATATGTCCCTACAATGAATTTTCACTGATCGTAATGCCTTAGTTTAGTTTCACGCTGAAACTCATCCATCCCATCTGGATTTATTTTAACTGTAGATTGGATTAGGGTGGGCATTATCAGTTATAATAATCTTTCAAGGTCCCCTAAGTGGTAAGGTGAAAGGTTCTCGGCCTGACGATGAAATACTGTGATTTTTAGTTAAAAATGATATTATTTTTCTACATAATCACCCTTGACTTCAAAAAACTTGGCCCAGCGTTTCTCCAACACCAGAATTCCTTCCCAGGAGTAAGAGTGTGTAAGGCTGTGAAAATATCCATCTATGGCCCTCCCAATTTCTTCATCTTGGATGCGAAGTGCTTCCCAGGAACAAATTCTTCAAATTAGGAAACAGATGGAAGTCTGAGGGTGCTAAATCAGGAGAATAGGGGGGATGGCCGAGCAAATCGTACCCCAAATCCCATAGTTTTCCCATCACCAACCCACCTTTGTGAGCAAGTGAGAGCAGGTTGTCCCGGTGAAAGATGATTTTTTTTTCTTCTTCAAGCCAGGCTCTTCTCACGAATTTTGGCATCAAGCTGGTCAAGAAGGTTGGAGTAATACTTGCCCATAATTTTTCTTCCTCTCCCAAGGTAATCAATTAACAGGATCCCTTGTGCATCCCAAAACACACTCGCCATGACCTTTCCGGCAGATGACATCGACTGCACTTTCTTTGGTACTGAGCCACTGGCTTCCACTCACTGCTTCGACTACTGTTTCATTTCTGGCTTGTAGTGGGGGACCCATGTCTCATCCATGGTGACAAATTGTGGCACAAAATTGGTCGGTTCCCTCTTGAATCAGTCCAAACATTGCTGCGAAAATCATTTGTGCATTTGCCTTTGATCGGCACTGAGCAAATGCGACACCCACCTTGGACACGGCTTTGGCATCCCTAATTCTTAGTGCAAGATGTTTCGCACCCTTTCTTCCAATGTATCCCCCACATGGCCTAAACTATCTCACTCACTTTCACTCGCCCATCGTCCAACTTGATAACATGCACCTTTTTGATGGTTTCCGGTATGGTCTTAGTTTTTGGCCGTCCTTCAGATAGGTCATCTTCAAGAGATGTGCGACCACATTGAAATTCAGCAGCCCACTATTTAACGGTTGATAGTGAAGGAGCAGAGTGCACTTTCTCCTGTCAACTTCGGATGAATTTCCTTAGGGGTTCAATCAATCCAAAACGATGAATTTTATGACCACACGAAGTTCCAAGTTTTTCCATTTTGATGAAGAACATGAAAGACCTTGACTGCAAGAATAGGTGTACAAAAACTAATTGAGAGAACAAGTCAAAATTTGTCTTACGAACTAATGACTCATGAACTCGGGTAGGAATCATAAATTTTCGCCGATTGTAATGGCATCTTGTGTCGGGCCGAGAACTTTTCACCTTACCCTCATAGTAATGAGCTGATCATTCAATTTGTTCTTTCGTTCCTGCAGGAATGCCACTCAATTTCTCTTTTCTTAAACTTTCATTGTTTCCTTCAACTCCTTGAATTTAAGTTGACTTGTCATGAGTGCTCCGATTAGTTCACCGCCAACATCTCTTCCCGAGTAATATTTTGCCATCCGTAATTCTTAAAACTGAGTCTCATATGGATGTGCTCAACATCTAGTATCGCAAAAGATGTGCGTAAACAAATGTAATAATTAACTCACCTTCAACAACCTTTGATGGTTTATACTCAATACAAATTAAAATTCCCTTAATTAGATTAAGTTGTTGAATCACAAATCTTTCAAAGAGCAATCCTTCTCCAGCTGGGGTGAAAATATAATAAACAGAGAACTCCAAGGTCATTCGAATAAATGGAATGAATGAGAAAGGATGATGTTCCAAAACATCAGCTAACACTTTGGTCAGATGGATTATGAACTTCTCACAGAGTTCAGGTGATTGACTCTTGTTCTGAAGAGACTTCCCTGCAAATTGGACGAGGAAACATCATGAGCAGTGAATCAAACATTCTTCTAGAATAAATAAAATGACAACTTTACACAATCCCTGTACACTTACGGCATTCCAACATTGTTTTTGCGCGGTCAAACACAACTTTCAGGAAAGTGACTGCATCTACAGATTCATGTGGCCTCTTGAATCCGTGAACTGTCAGTTTCCTCAGGATTCTCAGGGAAAGGAGTGCCTTCTCCAAGGATGATACCATTCCAGAATCATCTTCAGACATCTGCAGAGTAAACAGGCAAAGACTATCAAATAAGGAGAGGCTATGCTAACATTGAGAATGAGAATAATGAAGAGAGGATAAAATATTAGTTCTCTAGAGACCAAAATGTATCCACTTTCCACTTAATTCTGTTTATTGAAGATGGTGAAACTTTAAAGTTATTTAACAACAACTGTGCCTTTTTTTAGCTGTTTTAACTGAACTCTTCCAGCACAAAATTACTAGGGAAAAACAAATAGAAACCATATAAATGACAAAAAATAAGGAGAAATATATATAATATAATATATAAAAATGCAACAATTTCAGAGTGTAAAAATCATTCGCCTTGACTGGGATCCCAGTCAAGGCGAATGATTTTTACACTCTGAAATTGTTGCATTGAAATGCACATTAGCGGATGACTCCGTTAAAAGTTACTGTTGCGGCATCTCCCGCAGTTTCTTTGGATAATATATAAAGAATAATAAACAAAAAATGAAAAAAATAGCAACCTCGTCCTGATATCATTCCAAGCTTCAATGATAATTATGTATTACAGTGATAACTATGCATTGCCAGGAAACTTGCACACTAACTACCTAGAAGATTAGTCAAAATACAGAGACCTTTTCATACTTTCTGTATCAACTTTTCTGCTTTACCAAGAATATACTATTCACTGGTAATGCACCAAAATTTTAATCCCTTGACAATTTTTCTAACTTTTGAGGAAATTCGGGATAGTTTAGGCATAGGCGAAAGAAAATATTTAGACCAACTGAATTCAAGCAAAAACTGCCATGACATGACAAAATACAACCAAATGTAAATAAGTACACATCTGGATTAAGCACCTTAAATACATGAAAGAATCAGACACGAATGAAACATTTTTTTCAATTCTTTTAAAACTTTAAATAACTACAGCCTTTCCTAGCCTAGTTGCCTCACATATACCAATACACTAACACAAAGGACAATTTAGAAAGACTGAGGACATTACATACCAGCTTTAAAAAGGTTTCCAGATGATTATGCCATAGCTCGTAGACAAATGTAAAAACAGTCCTGGTGAGGTCTTCAAAGAGCCTTCTGTCACCCGCTAGTCTTTTAGAGGAGAGTGTCTTCACTACATGATGAAGAGTTAGGAGGACTCGGTGCTGAACAAGTTGGTCTTCACTCCTCACGGCACTCAGCAGAGTTGGGACCAACTCTGGCCATTCTCTTGGGCAATCAAACCTATGAAATAGAATATTCTATATATTCTGCAGAATAAATATATATATGTGTGTGTGTGTGTTTATATATATGTATGTATGCATGTATGTAAGTATATATGTACATATATATATATATATATATATATATATATATATATATATGTGTGTGTGTGTGTGTGTATATATATATATATATATATGTGTGTGTGTGTATATATATATATATATATATATATATATATATATATATATATATATATATATGTGTGTGTGTGTGTGTATGTATATATATATATGTGTGTGTGTGTATGTATGTATATATATATATATATATATATATATATATATTATCATGTATATATTATATATATATAATAAAAGTTCTGCAGGGCAAATATGCACTCTTTTGTCATGGAATGCTACATTAATACATAAATAGATAGGTAATGCGGATCTAAACCTTCCAGTATCTCGCAAACGTGGGTGCATTTTCTAGAGTGTCACTTTCAAGAACACAAGACAGCTACAAAGCATACAAAACTATGCGTCTCAGCCTACACAGAGCACACCTGGACAGGTCCACCACACAATATCAACTTCAAAGAAACTAAACTGGAAGCTAAAGAAAGCTGTTATTTCCCACGACTCATTCATGAAGCTGTGATAACAGCAAGTCCAACAATTTCAACAATGAAGAAAGCTCTCTGGAAATGTGTTTTAGACAAAAAATGTAAGTCGACCCATAACAGCTCATCTTCTTTGATGGGAGGCCTATATAAGACGGGTGAAAATAAACATCAACCACTTCTGCTCTGAGGACACTGACTGCAACACCGGCAAAACTGTCCACCACAAATGGAAAATGGATCCACATGGAAGAAATCGTGGAAGATTTGGATCTTCAATTGCTACACAGCATGGAAGACTTCACGGTGAACACAGGTTTGTACTTGAAATCTCAATAATTTGTAACCAACTATACAATTAGAGACATCACATGGTATGGTATTGAACTATTCGTGGTTGAATGTTCATTACCAATCTGCTCGTTAACAAATTAAAATTAAAATTATCTGAGTACACACGTGTGTCACTTAATTAGTGTGATGATGCCTATGAATCATTCCCTTCAATCTCAAGATGCCAAAGCAATAATGAGGTCATTGAAGGAAAGGAATATAAAGCCAAGATTTGTATTTTCCATGGATATAGAAAAGGCATTCAACAAAACAAATCTGGCACAAATAATGAATATTTTGCAAAGACAGGTCTAGAATGGAAAGAAAGAGGACTTATCCAGAACCTGCGAATGTCCCAGAGAGCACAAGTTTGGATAGAAAATGGAGTCTGGAAAGGGGAGTGCTAGGCAGAAGAGCAGCACAGAGATGTCCATTACCACTTTTTCTTTCTAATATGCATACATTTGAAGGAAATGGCAAAAGAGAGTCATGGCAAAAGGGCTGGGGTGAATGGAGGTAGGAAATTCATTATATCAGAGCTGAAGATGATTAAGCATCAGTTAGCTAGTCAGTCAAACGATGCAATCATTACTTAGGGCACTATGCATATTAATTCTGGAGACACTGTTGTTGCCAAGAGACATCCTGACACGGAATGCCTGAAATCCTTAACCATTTTATGACTTCTCTTTTTCTTGAAAACATTCTCCTCTTCTTAAGCCTCCACACTCAATTCACCATGTGGTGAGGGCTCTGTTCTCGCCGTTGTAAGCTTTTGGGGCATGACCAGACAATGCCTGTGATAGGCGACGGACTCTTTGACGTCACGGGAAAGGCCCGGAAGACCTAAAGCGGGAAAGCCTCGGCGAGGTCGTAGGAAGGGTTTCTATAACCCTAGCGGTTTCTTGGGCACCGCCAAAGGGCCTCGGGGGCAATGATCCTTCCTACGCCTCCAGGGAGGGAATCCCAGGTGGGAGGAGGGGCTACCGGGCCAGTGACCAACGTCACGGGGAAGGCCCTAGGGAGGGGTGCCGCCGCGCACGGACCAGCTTGGGTCGGAGTGTGGTGTGGGGGTGGAGAAAGAGAGGACCAGGGAGGCGATCCGGACCGACGCGATAGAGGGTCAGTCGACTGATATAACCTGCTGCCGAGACCCTGTGTTCGCCCGTTGGTCGCCGCCGCATTGGAGTATCCGAGGGACTCCCCGCTAGACCACCGACATCGGACTCCCCGCTAGGCCACCGCCATCGACGAAGCCCCGCGTTCATCAGTCGGCTGCCAGCACGTCTGCGGATGATTCCCGCCCGAATACTTCCTTTCCCCTGTAAGTTCCCTGCCTTACCCGTTCCGGTGCTTGATCGAGTCAACATTACCAATCTGACCCCTCTAATAAACGGCTGAGGATCGCAGAGTGTCTTGCTGGCTTCACTCTTACCCAAAGTCGGGTCGTCCTTCCCATGTCTTTAAGACAACCATATGCACCTGAGAAGACTGAGATCTGTACAGGTTGCAGACTCTATTATTTACTCCTATTTTCTGCAATACATTCATTAATTCTACCCACTTTCATTATTGAATGCTTTCTGGAAATCTATGAGAAACAAAATTATATTCTGTGATCCTCTCTACTGATGACTTCATTACTACAAGGGCATCACAAGTGCCTTTACTCTTCCTGAAGCCAACTAATTATCCACTGAGAATTTATTTACCCTTCTCTACATCCTCTTGTTAATGATCCTGAGAACCATTTTGGCTGCATGCTAAATCAAACTTATTGATCTACAGTCTACATATGGCTGGAGTGGAAACAATGCCCCCAAAAATTTTCCAGCCAAGTTATTCGCTCATAAATGATATGCAGTAGTTAGTCCATAAAAACTGTCCCTCTAACATTTTCCAAAATCCTTAAGTAATTCTGTAGGAATGCTATCTTTGATACAAAACTTAACTAGGAGACCCACATCAAACAGATCTGAAATAAACTGAGGAAAGCTTTTTACATTTTAAGAAAGCTCAACTTTCTCATTTCAAATGAGTATCGTTTAATACTTTATCATGCCTTCTTTCAATGTCATTTGAATCATGGTGTTGAGTTATGGGGTCATTCCGCACATGTTAAACAAATTTTGCTACTACAAAAGAGAGCTATTTGCTCTCTTGCTAATATACCACCTCGTGATTCCTGCAAACCTTTTTTTATTAGGTATGGAACCATGACTGTATTTAGTTTCTATATCTTCAAGGCTCTGATTCATGTGAAAGTTAATCTAGAAAACTTACCAATTAAGATCTAATATCCATAACTACACCACAAGAGGTAAATCAAATCTAAATACTACATATTGTAGATTGTCATCAACTTACAACACATTTCATAATGTGAAAATATGACTGGATAATTATCTGCCTACTCAAATGAAAATTGACTGCATCCAGAGTTTCAAGAATAGGGTATATACCTGGTCACTTGGTCACCCACTTTACTCATTTGATGAATTCTTTTGTGACAATCTTCATCACATTTAAGAAATTATTTTTACATTTTAAGTAATATTTATATTGACAACATTTAATATGGTTGTACCATTTTTCAAAATGAATAAACATATTATTATTATTACACCTTCTTTGACGTAAATCCACTTGATGGCCCTTCTTTCTTGTCATCAAGTACGTCAGCTCCTACACTACCCTCATCTACATCATATTCTCTTTCTGTTTCTGTGTCAAAGCTTGCTGGCCAAATGCATTTACCATTCAGTTCCTCTATATGCTCCTTCCATCTATCTTGAATCTTTCCTGGTCCAATTAATAACCTTTCTGACTTATCTTTGATGGTACGGATCGATTTTCTCTTCTTCCTTCCTGATAGACCTGTCACCTTTCTATATAGTTCACCCATTTCACCTTTCCTTGCATATATGTTTCCCACCTCAGTTTAATATTTAACTATTTATAGTTCCTTCAACCTACCTCTGTTTTTACTTTCTTCCGTTTACTTCTCTTATCTGTTTCTAATTCCACACCTAACCCATGATTTTCTTGACCTTTTCCTATTTACTGCTCTAATTTTTTCGTCTATAGCTTTCAATGCCCCTTTTCGTAAATGTTCTCATTTTCCTTCTATTGCACCCATTTCTTTTTCCTCACTCATGATTTTCCTTACAGCCTTAATCCCTGCTATTCTTCTATCTCACCGCGCACAGCCTTAAATCATCTATATTTCCACTCTTCATCTCTCTCTTATATTTTCTAACTTTCCCATCCTCCATATCATCATAAAATTCCTATTTAAAGAAAGTTGGTCCTCTTCTGTTCGTCTGCTGCTGTTACTTTCACTCTACAAGGATTTCGTGTGATGACAACTTCAGAAGCTTTGCCCATCCCACTTCCAATCAGGTTGATTCTCACAGCTGCCACGACTCATTTTCACTATGGTGCCAATCCTTGAAGTATTGAGATAAATAATGGAAGTGGTTTCCCATTGTCTTCCTTAATAGTGTTGTAATGTGACATCAGGAGCATTTTTTCTTTCGGAGGAGCATCATGAAGCACCATAAAGCCTGGGCCCAGCAGGACAGGCAGCACCATAAAGATCATGAAAATCCAGTCCAACTCAACCGGGTCTGATGTCTATGATCAGAATCCTCCAGTAAGCTGTCTAGATCATCCCACACAGCTGTTCCAACTGACATGGTTTGGTATAACTCCAGAAATCAAAGGCTGCTTGGCAAACCATCACTTCTAAAGCCCTATAGAAGTAGGCATCATCATCGTGTCATTTTCAGTCAGCCATGTGAGATAATCAAGTCAATAACCAGTTCATCCAACATAAGAGAATATAATAAGTCGAAAATCAAAATTCTTTTCCGGCCTTCAACCCTGATTTTCTCATAGCACAAAACCAAGAGTCAAACCAGGATACAGTCTCACTTTGAATCCAAAGGCTGATTCACTAGGAGATAGCCCAGCAATTTCATAAAAAATGAAATAATCTGATATTTACTCATTCGAATTAAATGTCCAAAAGTTATCTATCGCTCTCATGTCATTTAACTTCTTCTATTTGCCTACACATTCCTTCCTGAATGTCTAACTACACCAGTGAAAATTAAATATAATCAACACAAATCTATGCTCTTTCATAAGAGCAATAACTTTCTATATTAAAAAACCACAGTTAACTACCCGCAGGATGGTTTGTTTAGAGCTCACCTCGTACTAAGCCCTATGGCGTGTAAAAATTCACATGTCAGAGTGCGGGTGTGGGGGCTGTTCCATTCCCTGTGCAGCCTATGGTTTCCCAAAAAGATCCCAGTCCCTGGGAATCGAACTCGAGCTCTCCGGTCGGTAGTCCACCCACTGGATTACCACGTCCTCAATTACTTTGTTTTGTGTGATTAACTAACAAAAATGCGAGGAAAACAATTACTGACAAACTAGCTAGGCAATAATTTCTCAACCACTCCACCGAATGTCAACAATAATTGATTACATAAATTCAGTAGATATGATACTGGAGCTGAACAGTTGACACTAGGAGAATAAAGCAGAAGGAGAGAGCTCAATTTTTGCGAATATTAGGCAAGATGAACAATTCTTCCAACTAAAATCACAATGTTAAATAACCAAAGATTGGGAAATTAAAACCATCTCTAATAACAGAGCTTGCATAAGGCCCAGGCAACCCAAATTAACTTCTGAAGGAGAGGGAGGCTTCGTATTACAGAAAAATAAAATCGCATACACACTGTTAGCAACGGATATACCACCGCATTAAAAATAGCATTTTTCACGACGCAAAAAACAATTCAAATAAGAGACAATATATAAATACTTCCTATTACTTTAACATGGGAAGATGACCTGACGATAGTCCTTCCGTGAAGCAATTACTCGCGGAAAAAAATTTCACTCAGAAACTTAAAGGTAGTATATGAGAAATCTTTGCGTTCTCAGAGACTAAAGTTGATAATATCTTTAGAATACACATTAGTTTTTCAAGTGTCGCTGTTGCCCCAGTGAACATGAGAGCCGATTTCATAAACAAACCAATTTCGTCGCAAAAATTGTTTTTTAACAACAGCACTTTTAAATCGCTACTGTTAATCTAGATTTCATATTACCAACAAGAAGCCCAAAATCCACAATGGAGCTTGCCTCGAATATTGTAACTAATACATACCTTGCGACTTTAGAAACCAAAACAGCTAGTTGAACGGCAATTTGATTTACTGGCTCCCTGAAGTTGGACACCAGACCTTGTCGGAGTGTTGATTTCTCCGCCTCGGATATGGCACTGAACAAAATAAAATACATTCCATCATATATGTTAGTAAAGCAACAACATGTTAGAAAAATATTTTAATGAGATTACTTAGGTGCCGTTTTCCTCCAATAACGATCCACACCGTTTTTAAAATATAAAACAGCAAGCCACCTGGCGTGGACGTCTATGGAATGATCTGAAAATATGTTCTGTAACGCATAAAAAATGTTATAAGCCTATAATTTAAAATAAACAATAAGCATAGTGTTCATATTTGCTGTAAGTCTCAGGATCTGTTACCAGTAGAATAGCATAAAACCCTGGTTCAGTTTCCCATTCTTTCAACTTCGTCTCCGCCGGTTTGAGAACCTCACTACTTTGACTCGATGCTCTTTGAAGAGCATCCAAGACCATTGAACGAGCAATATTTATATCCATATTCACCTATGGTATTTACTTAGAACAGTCATTAGGTATTTATCTTTGCTACTACTATGTATTACGCAAATTTTCACCGTCATTGTAAATTCATTATCATTAAAGAATTGGGTCCTGTCTTCTCTAACAGACTTAGGTCGAAAGCATCGACACTATCGACACATTGAACCTGAAAGATCTCGATTAGCTGTTTGCGATGCAAAGTTGATGCGATATTCTAAATCGAAATTGATTACACTGTGCACACTGTCAATGAAATTCGTCAATTGCGTTACCTGACACGACAGGTGTGGGTTAAGAATTGATCCGGACGAGAGACTATTCAGATAATTCCTCCAAGAGAAAACTGCCGGGGTGATAGTCTTCAGGCCGTTCATTGAACTTTGTACTGAAGAGTATTTTGGTAGTTGCGCAAATAAATTCATTTTAATGGTTATTAGCGTTTGCAATGGCCAGGAAGGCGAGAATAACATGAGTGAAGGAGACTGTAGGGAACCCAGCGATCCAACACAACTAACGCTGATCCTGGCATTGTTTATTTATCCAGAATGTTTTCTCATGAAGGGGTATGAAAGTATCGATCTCAGTACAGTTGACGATGTGAAGTCCGAGGCATCCAGATTATCCAATGTCTCGAAAGATGCCCTGGGTGAGTAACGTGACTCTAATGATAAAAACGCCGCGTTTACTCAGTTTTTGTGAACTAAGGGGAACTTGCACTTATCAGCTGTAGTTATTTGTGGCATATGGGTTTTTAGTCACTCATCATGATTGTTTATGTCTGTCAAGTATTTAAGGTTAATCAGTAAAGAATAAGCAACTATCTGGTTACCCATAACTGGAATATTTCTGGTAGGTCATAGATAATTGATTCTTTGAGAACATAAGATGTCCTGAATTCCATATGCACGAAGATGAGGCCTTTCTAAAAGTCCCATTAGCTCTCCTCTAATTATAATACATGTGTGTACAAACGAACATTAATGGTTCCAAATGACTACTCTGAATACCAAATGTTTTTTTTAGTGGTGACCCACAATGAGAGAGTCCTGAGAGATGAGGCTTCTCTAAGATCATATGGAGTTAAAACTGGAGACACGTTGATGATAACAAGAGCATTTGTGGGTAAATATTTTTTCTAAAATTATGATATAAATCTGAGCTCACGGAGTTGATATTAACTATTGAGATTTTATTTTAAAGGAGAGCAGCCAGCAGAGCCAAAGAAGTTGACTGAATCTGAAATTCAAACTATCATCAAGGCCTACAAAGGTTATAAGAAGGATCCCAAAAGTAAAGCAGTGTTTGAGGTTCAGTATTGAATGTTTAATATGCTCCAAAATACCTATTTTTTAGATTTAAACATCTAGACTTAACTTAGTTGTCATTCCTAAGTCAAAACAATCCTCAAATCCAATGTTTGAGACATGACTATGACAGATAAGACGATTTTTTTATGTTTTTTGTAATGTTAATTAAGTAGGGGGACGTGGTAGACCAGTGGCTAGAGCGTTTTACCACGCGTTAGGGCACCACGACCGGGTTTACCCAAGCAGGGTGATTTTTCGGGTTAAATAGTGAGATTGTTCCTGTGAAATCATAGGCGGCGCAGGGAAAGCAACTCTACCCCGTGCACTCATGTGTGAATTTTACGCGTTGCTGAGCTAAATATTTCGTGAGATACATCCTCGCCTGTCAAAATAATCTCCGGGTCGATATCTGTGGTTTTATTTTGGTATATTTTGTATTTAAATCTGTTTTAGCGATTTCGATGATTTTGTATAGCTGGGTAATAGAAAGTATTCGGTTCGTATGTTATGTTCGTTGTTGCTATCCTGTTGAATCTGACGTTGCAATTCATTAGTACTAAATGGTGGCCGGAATTTTTTGCTAAGAATTACATTTATTCTCTAATATTTTTCCAAAAGGTATTTGGGCAGACAGTATTTTTTTTAATGGATAAATGTAAATTATTTCTGATGCACATAGGTACATATTTTTGAAAAACAATGAAGGATTTTTTGATAGCCCCCAAGCACATATATATTTGATGCAGCCCTTGCATACTATGCACTTCTGGTCTTTGTTTTGATCTACTATCTGTGACCATGTTTACAGTTTTTGCAAAATATTTTCCTAAGGCATCTGCCTTCCTCATTATTATCCTTCAAATTTAGGGATTCTTGAGCATTTCTCTGTATTTCTTCAGGGGCTAATATGCTCTTCCTAAGTATATTTGACACATCTATGAAAGTTGAATTTCAAAGCAAGAATTTTGTATGGCTACACGTGGAGGCATATAAGCTTTTAACGACCAACTCCAATATTTTTTGGCATCCATACTTCATGGACAAAAAATATCAGACTCTCATACTGACCACATAGCTTCCACAATGGGATGATCCCCTCAAGACTAATGTGTACCTGATGCTGACCCTCATACTTTTGATACCCATTGTCCAGTTATATGAAAATAAGTGGGCATTATGAAACATTTTGTTTTGAAGTTTCTTCATCTTGATTCTTTTCTCATGAATGAACATTATTTTTGCCAAAAGTGCCTCAGTTTTATGGCAAGCAATATGTGTGTGAGAAAAAATTCCGAGACTATCTGTTAGAACATCTGAAGGTACACTCTTTTGTCTTTGTCTTTTTTTTAACTGTTTTTAGTACTTATAATATCACTTTTTCTGTGGTCATCATGCAGTCTGATTGGCTCTTTTTATGCCATTATCATGTTTTCTTATAATCAAAAAGAAACACCGGAAGCCAAAAAATAATCCTGAATTTTAAAAAAATCAGGGAAGATACAGATACATTCATTGTTTACCCCGAGGGTGCCAGGTATCATTATTTGAAATCAGTAAGCATTTTTATCAATTTCATTATTTTCACTTGTAACAATTTTATTTATGTAACTAGTGTAACTATGTAAATATTAGTGACTAAGTGGCTACTATGGTGCAAAGGCTAACGTACAGGCTACCTATGGAGAGGGCCCGGGTTCAAATCCAGGACACAACAAATATTTTTCAGTGGTATCCCGATCCCTGCTTGAGGTGCTTTGTGGAGAGCACTTCGAGTGAGTACAACGTCCATCGGATGGGACGTTACACTGCGGACACCTTGGCACCTTTAACAAGAGTAGGCTAATGCCGACACCAGGTTTCTCTCCACCCTTCCTCCTTTCCCATCCACCCCTAATGGCAAAAATGACCTCAACTGTCGGTTGCCTCCTTGATAAAACTACAAAACAAACTAAGTGGCTACTACCTTACAGAGTGTATTTATCAGATTTGAAAAGGGATTTCCTTAGTTATTCTTTGTGATACTTTCCAGGTATTTGTGGATTACATAGGTAGACAACTAGAATTACTGTTGAAATCGAGGTATTACTAGGTAAATATTGTTTCAATTTAACTTTTAGAAACTTCATGATGCCAGTTTTCTGAAAAAACTCATTGACACCGTTCCTGGCTTGGAAGATGATCTTTCTGGATATTCATTGGTTGCAAACCCTCGTTTGTTTATCCAAATGGGAGATGCTGACGTTATTAGGAGGTATGTTTAATGTGTTGCTAGTAAGTGAATATTAGTGGTAAATCACCATGCATTTAACTTTGCATCTATGTTGTCCCATTATTCCTGCATCAGTGCCCAAGGCTGTAATTTAACTGTTTTGGCAATCATACTTCCCATAACTTATTAATGTTCTTCATGTTTTCCCTCTTTTTTGTAAATTTTAATTATTTTCTTAGAAGTTTTTGGTGAGATTTTAAACTCCTCTCAGCCCAAAAGATGATATGGTGCACCTAAATGTCTTCCTGGAATTGGTTTTGTGGGCTTCAAGTCAACTTGGCCATCAAATCACCTTATTCACCCATTTATTAATATTCCAATATTCTGTACATGTTGTCTTGAAGACGTGATTTAGCGTCGATTGAGTGGATATGTCTGGGAGGATGTGATGATTATTTTTCATTTCCACAGAGCAATTCAGCATCACCCGTGGGTTGCTGTGGCCGCCTGGAATTTCATGGCCATTGTGGAAGAGGAAAGAGTCAACATGCCTGACGTACCCGAGACTGCCAACAACCTCTTGGGTTTCAGTGACGATGAAGACAGGGATACTCCTCGGGTGTGCTGGTGTTTAAAGTATCATAAACAATAAAATGCTCAGCCTAGTTGTTTTTTAACAGTTGAAGAACTGGAATATCACACTCAAATTAGTGCCTGTGCTCTTAAATGTTGAATCTTAATTTTTGTTTGAATTTGAAAAGTTTTATTTAACTTAAATTTACAAATTTTATTATATGTAATCAGTTCTGATATTTTAATATTAATAACTTGGCTGTGCAATATTTATTTTGCAATAAGGAAATTCAAAATAGCATTCACACTGATGTTGCAAGTGTATTTCTCAAGTATTTTGATCAAAAATTCCAATATCCTTGGACACATGATAATTTCACAATGTCATACATAGAGCTAAGTTTCTTGCAGCTAGGGGTTCAAGATGGTGAGGTGGCTATTCTCACCCAGAAGGCCCGGGTTCAAATCCCGGCGGTGTTGAATATTTTAGTGTGGTATCTTGATCCCTACTGGAGGTGCTTTGTGGAGGGCACTTCGAGTGAGTACGCCGTCCGTCGGATGGGACGTTAAGCTGCGGACCCCTTGGTGCCTTTCGTAAAGAGTAGGCTAATGCCAACGCCGGGTTTCTCTCCACCCTCCATCCTTTCGTGCCCATCCCTAATGGCGCAAATGAACCTCGGCTGTCTGTATCTCCCCTAAATACTACTACTTCTTGCAGCTATGTCATCACTTGGACAATGCAGTAGACCCTTGTACAATGAGCATAATTCGTTCACTGACGTTTCTTATAAAGCGAAACACTTGTATAGTGGGACGACTTTTCGCTTATAAATTAATGTAAAATATGATAATGTGGTCCATGCCAAAAGAAGAAATAAATTATGTAGATGGTTGATTCAAAGGAAGTTATGTATACATTGTTTAGAATCGTGGATCTCGTTAATCTTTTCTTCTATCGCAGAGTGAAGCAACCGCAAATGCAAACTCCATTTGTAAAAGCAATAAAGAGTCAAAATAAATGTTTAATTCTTTATGATACGTAGCTAATTCCTGTTAACTAGAAAGCTGTCTAGAGACATTTGTTTTCACCATCGCTCCAAAATTTTGTAAAAACGTGGCTCAGAATTATCATTACATAAATTTCTCGTGCTAATCCCGGCTTCCTTATAATGGTGATGCCTTGTATGCATGATACGATGCAACAGCTTCCCATGACATCTACGTTACATTTAGCCTGTTGTTGTGGGATTTACACTTCTTGTAGGCTCAAAGAGTTTCTAAATGGTAAACAAGTCAAGGTTTAACAGCGTGAGACGGCCTTTCATTAGCTTGTGGCTGGGCTCTTCTACTGTTGCGTGTACAAATATAGGTTCATCTCGACATCTTTTTCCGGATGAGACCATCTGGTGATTGTAAATCGTTGATGTTGACTGATTGTTGACATGCACTCTTGATCAGCTGTTCTCACGCCATGTGCCCACTTTTACTTCTCATTTCCCCGTTATCATTATTCTTCTATGGTTGTCTTCTTGTGGATTTTTCTTTGGGGACATTTTTAAAGCTATGATCAAAATATTACTAAGCCTTGCACAAAAAAAGCACATAATATGTCTGAACACAAGATTGAAAAAATATATGATCACTACCGACAGGCGCCTCATCACTCATTAAGCGAGGCAATTTTGGGACCACTGTTTTAACTCATTTTGTGAATTATTTACTGTGCAAGGTTCCACTGTATAGTCCATATTGGCAATAATTTTTATTGACAGTTTTGTTCTTAGTAAGATCAATAATTATTATTATGATGTAGTCTACTGTTTACTATAGGTTTTAGACAGACTGAACAACAATGTCCCCTGCCTCTTCTAACGAAACACAGCCTGACTCTCAACAGGACAGGAACATACCCTTCTTCAAATCCTCATACTTCCTGTTTCTCATCATTCCATCCAACATCCTTTTCCTCCCCATCCCGCTTCCCCAACATTCTCTTCTCTTTATTAAAGTCTTCATCCCAGTGCAATCAATATGCTCAGCAAATACCTTTCATGCTTCCTTTGACTCTCTTCCACCAATCCCCTCTCCTCCCCCACCATGCCTTTTAATTAATTTTTTTTCCTTTCTGTGCGTTTCACCTATTCCATCCTTCCCCACACTCACATTTCAAAGGTCTTCATTGTACACCTATAACATTCGTATAAGTACCATCTTTTCTTGCTGTACTGCTGAATAAAACCGTGCTCCGTTTCAAGGTTTTCACTAATCTTTTCTTAGCATCCCTACTCCCTGTTATCAATTCTTCCTTGTGAAAGCTTCTCTGCTTAATGTAATTTTTCTCATGTCCCTGACATATCAACTATTTTGGTACTGAGCGCTTCCTTTGTGGTAGGTAAACTTTTCTGCCTGCTGTAATTGATGACCTATTTAAATGTATAACTTGGTCATTCTCTTTCTCAGGAACCTCATTACCTTCACTTTGTTAACAGTGATTCTTATCCCATACCTATTGCACCGAATTTCTAGCAATTCTTGTAACTTCTTAGCTGACTGATAAGTTAAAACTTGACCATCTGCTGACCTGATTTTATGCATTCCCCTGCCCACTTTCATTCCTAACTCCATATCCTCCATGCATATGTTGAAAAGCGCAGGTGATAATGGACTCTCTCTACACCCCTCTTTCTGACTCTCCCCATCCCAATACTCAGGGGGATCGAGGGGTTGCGGTGGCTAATGCACAGGCTTCTCACCGAGAGGATCCGGGTTCAAATCCTGGAGACACATTTTTCAGTGGTATCCCAATTCTTACTTGAGGTGCTTTATGGAAAGCACTTTTGAGTGAGTACGACGTCCGTCGGATGGAACGTTAAACTGCGGACCCATTGGCGCCTTTCGACAAGAGTTGGCTTCTTCCGATGTTGGGTTTCTCTCCACCCTTCCTCTTTTCCCATCCATCCCTAATGGTGCAAATTACCTTACATGTCAGTCACCTCCCCAAAAAAAATTAGACTAAACCCCATACTCCATCCAACAAATGTTCCTGAGCAATCTGATAAATGTTGTGTCCAGATAAAGTTGCTTATCACTCTAATCTACTCCTATCATCTCCTAAGTCTTTTATTAATTCTACTCGATTCACTTTTTTGCACATGTTCAAAACCACAAAACGAACGCATCTTGATTTTATTGTATGTTCCTCTGTATGAGTGACCTCATTATTGCTGTGGTATCACTCGTGCCTGTCCCCTTCCTTTTGATAGTTGCTGATCCTTTAAATATATTCTACAATGACTGAAACCTACATATTTTTCACATTGGTATGATACGAGGGAGGTCCGAAAAGTTTCCAACCTAACAAAGATACAAGACATTCTCGTACATTTGGTTTCAATATAGGTATCTCATTTTTAAGTTTAACTTACATTCATGAAGTCCCTACATGAGTCACTCACATGAATGTTGCTATAGTTCACAAATTTCACTGCATACTTTTTGAATAAGTTATTGTTCTCAGTTAACTCCCTTGACTCTTCAATGGTATGTTTAATTTGCTTGTAGAATTTTCACATCACACATTTCATGTACACATTCACAATGATATACTCATGACTCCTATTTTAGTAATTTTTCCCATATTATTGCCCTATTGCTCTTAGTGTACCTTTGGTTTTCCATCAACATTCTCTCATTTTTATTTCCTAATTTTTGTATAAGTATAAGACTTTCATGATCAGTTTTATTATTTTCATCATTTACATTATCATTAAGTCAGTATTGTTAATTAGTTTCATATTTCTGAATTTATACAAATTCTTAGTTCATAATGCTTCTTGGAATGTCAGATAAATTTTATATTAACTGGGAATAATTTTGTAATTAGAAAGGAAAATTTCAAGGAAGCAAGAAGTCAATGTGGTCCATTTTTAATATTACTGATGGAAAAAATATAATGAAAACAATGAGTTATCAGAGGCAAAGAATTAATATAAAGAATGATGATACAGGATTTTATGACCAGCAGTCAAAATTATCACTCGGATGCTGTTAGGTACATCAGAAAATATTTCATAAGCTGATAAACGGGGAAAAAATAGCTTTAAAGATAGATGTAAGGCTGGAATTCATCAAAAGTCCCCAGTTATCACTGATTTCTTAGGAGTTATCATGTAGAAAAAGACTGCTTGAGTAACAAAATCTGTTAAATTGACTACTCTGGTGCTAGTATTGTTACTTGCATTCAGCAAAGGTGAAAAACTTGTCTATTATTGAAATTATTTTTAATTTTTTACTTGATGTGCGTTTACAAAAGGTGGAAGAATAGTTTTTTTGGATTAAAGGGCATTGCAGATGTATGGATTTGATTAAAAAATTTAAAAATGGGTAATTTGGTAAATGCCATTCATGATTACGCAATTACTCTGCTGCAGGTCCCCGATCACCTTCCTTCCCCGGCCCTTGAGTTTGGTCAGCGGTTGCGAGATGAGCCCGTCGTCACTGCCACCCAACTGGCCGCTGCACTTGCCGCAGCACTTGGTGGGCCATCGACCTCAAGGTCTTCTTCGTCTGAACTCTCTCCAGTAATGCCACCACTCTCAACTCGCACGCCAATGTTCCACCCACCATCTACCGGCCATGACTTTGTGACTCCAGAAATGTTTAATGATGCAGTGCAGCGTGCCTATGCAAACATGCCATCTCGGTCTCATGAGGTACGATACCAGGAGTTGCATGTTTTCTATTCGCTCTAATGCTTCAGTAAAGCATCCTTTATGAAACTCAAGAGAAATAGTTGTTGCTTGTTTGCTACCCTGAATTTTGAAATTAAATTTAAAATACTTCGCCTTTCTACATAAACCACTTTTATTACTACCTAGGTTTCGTTATGGTATAACATCATCAGGTGTTGATGATGATGTTATACAGGGTTCGTCCGGAAAATAAGTGTACTGAGCTCAGGAAAAAAAATGTATTGCACTTTTACATATCTTAAGCTAATATTCCTCAAAATAGGACCCTTGTGAGTCGATACACTTGTTCCAGCGGCGTTCCCATTCCTGGAACGCTCCCGCGAAGGCATCATCGGGAACCTCTCGAAGACTCGTCGTCGACCTCTTCTCTGCCCTCCACGAACATCTTGTGCCACCGAAAGATCATGTTTCTGGACATGGCTGACTCCCCATAAGCCTGGTTAATCATACCGACAGTTTCGGTAGACGATTTCCCAAGCTTTACCGCAAATTTGATGGAATAACTCCGCTCCAAAAACTTCGGCATCGCGTTCTGTGACGTGGGTCGAGCGTGGAGGTTCGCGTTAACAGAGCTCCTCACTACACCACAGCTCAGAGCCGACTGCCTTTTTCAGCGTCGCTTGCCAACATACCCCCCTCCAATCGCAGCCCGTCAGAGCGGTGCTGGGCGTGCCTGGAGCGGCGCGCCCAGCCCAGGAGTCAGTACACTTATTTCCCGGACGAACCCTGTACCATAACGAAACCTAGGTAGTAATAAAAGTGGTTTATGTGGAAAGGCAAAGTATTTTAAATTTAATTTCAATATGAAGAATTTCCACCAAGTGACGCCAGAAACTGTTTCATTTACCCTGGATTTTATCGATTTGAATTTTATTTATCACAGTCGTGCTTCGTTTAGTGAGGTTTTGCTTTAGCATTAATTGCTTTTCCACTTGATTGTATGTCTACGTGCAGCGTCTGTATGTATCTGCGAGTGAGAGCTTGACTCGTAAAAGATATAGTGAATCGAAACTGGTCGTGAATAAATTTTAATTGAGTGGAAAATTGTGGAAGTCTTCACATTTGTTATCATTCATGCTAGTACTTCATAGGCAGAAAGGGAACACTATGAAGGTGAAAATTGACTTTGTCAAAAAAATGGGAAAATTCTTTTGTAAAGAGTTATTAAATACATTTTACTCTATAGTGTAGAGTATAACTTTGCAACAATTAGATGCTGCTTTTTATGATTTCAGGGAAAATTGTCTTAATTTTTTTAAACCCATAGGATGTATAGTTTTCCTGCCATGGAAGGTAACTTATTCAATTCCATAAGACTAATGAATCCGCAAATGAGGATTCGCATAATGCGGCAAACCCATGGAGCATAGTCCTCGCAATCTGGAAAGATATCCTCCTTGTTCTCTAGGATAATGTAAATTGTTTAAGTCGACCGCATGCTATGTCCATGCTACCAACACTGACATCTTGTTCTCCCTATTCAATGACTAAAGGGTAACTAATTAAATGAAGTGTTTATTCACATCTTCTCCATTTTTTTGTACAGACCTTGTACTTTTCATTTAATTCATTTGAAATTTTGCGCTACGAGGTCTGTTCAAGAAGTATCGCGACTTTTGTGTTTTTTTCAAAAATTATTTATTTATTCATGAATATCTATTTTGTCCCCTTCAAGGTAATCCCCATTAGATATTATGCACTTGTGCCAATGGTTCTTCCAATCCTCAAAGCACTTCAAAAAATCAGTTTTTGTGATCTTGTTCAGCTCCTCCTTCGATGCAGTCTCTATCTAGTCAATCGTAGTGTAGCGTCATCCTTTCAGGGGCCTCTTTAGTTTCGGGATCAAGAAAAAGTAATGGGGGCCAGATCTGGGGAATACGGTGGCTGTGGCATGATTGGTGTGTTGTTTTTGGCCAAAAATTCATGCACAAGCAACAATGTGTGAGATGGGGGCGTTGTCATTGTGCATAAGCCAATATTTGTTCTTCTACAAATCTGGGCGTTTGTGGCGGATTGCTTTGCACAAATTGCGCATAACTTGCAGGTAATATTCATTATTTATTGTTCTACCCTGTGGCAAGAACTCCAGATGCACCAAGCCTCGATTGGTAAAAATCGAATGGCACGTGCCAATCGATATGTTTAGGTCCTCAGCAACTTTTCTAATGGTGATTCAACGATAGTCCAATACTATTTTCTTCACTTCATCTATGTTTTCGTCTGTTGTTGATGTGCTCAGGTGTCCGGCACGCTCTTTGTAATTCGCATCTTCTCGGCCCTCTGAGAACATTTTGTACCAACGATAAACGTTGCTTCGGTCCTAAGTATATATGCCATATATGTATAGTCATAAGTATGTATGCCACATATATACATATGTATGTATGCCACAAAGTATATAGTCCCATATATGCCACAGTCAACATTCGGAATGCGTCGACGCACTTAATTTTGTTTTTCACACTGAAGTAGATACAGATTCTTTGATCCATTTTTTGGAACAGGCAAATATCAAAGACAAGCCAAAATACGTCCAACCCAAACAGCTTTCAACAATTAACTGAACTTTTCAGCATGAGTGAGAAACATAAGTACCAACATATCGCCTCAAAACAATCAAAAATAAAGTATACGCCACCCGCAGAAATTCAAAATTTGCGATACTGTTTGAACAGACCTAATTTCTGGATATTTTTATATTCCTGTGGCTATCTTGTGGTATCTTTTTTACGGGGACATCTTTGCCAAGGTTATTAAGTTTTACACAAAAATTCGCGTATAATGTGTCTGAACATATATGTTTGAAAAAAATAGTAAAAATATGCTAGCAGAATGAGTGCTGTGCACAAACTGAAGTAGCAGGTGTGCAATCATTCCAGGAATTGCCTTCATTGTGCAAAAATCCACTCAATATGCGAGTCATTTTTGGTAAAAATATTTCTGCTCATTTTACGAATTACTCACTATGCAAGGTGCTCAGTAAGCAAGCTTCCACTGAATCATTTTTTCATTACTTGAAATATGATTATGAGAAAATTGACCAAATTTGTTATTCCTGAAGAATGGGCCGTCCAGTTTGAGCCGTAGGCAGCCGGAAGGTCCACCCGAGTTGTCTAGGGAGCAGCTTTCCCACCAAATGGGCCAAATGCAGGAGTTGGGTCTCGTGGATGAGGCTGTCAACCTTAGAGCCTTGCGCATCACTGGCGGGGACGTCCAAGGAGCAGTAGACTTGATTTTTGGTGGTCTCTGGCTTGGTGATGAAGGCCCTGAAGTGGAGCTCGAGAGTATGCAAGAATCAGAGTAACTTGGTGGTATTGCATGCATCTTTTGTTTTGTGACCTGTGGGAAAATCATTTTTCCTATAGCAGGGTCTCTTTAAGTGTTTAGTTTGTCTCACTGATTGGTGTAGTCAAATAGATACACTTTGTATCATTCTCTAAGATCTGGATGGAATGAAATACACACTTAAGATTGATTATATTGCAAAAGGTGGAGGTGTGGTAGCCCAGTGGGTAGAGCGCTGGGTTACCGACTTGGAGGGTCCCGGGCCAATTCTGGGTGATGCCCCTGGACATCCTCAGCCTCTCCCAAGCTAATTGATTTTCCTGATATGTGAATTTCACGTGCCATATGGGGCTTACTACTGGGTGAGCTTTACCCTCGCCTATTAAACCAACCTTCGGGTCCATAACATTAAATTGCAAAAAGTAGCCTTCTTGAAGTAAATCCTTATTAATTTGGTTTATTTTGAAATATAGCTGACTCAATTTTGCCATTGATCTCATAATTGTGCACTTTTATTTTGTATCCTTTGTGTAATATGAAATACAGTTGGTGTTTTGAAATAAAAATGTATATTGCTAAATTTATTATTTCAATGCCCTAATAATAGGGAGAAAATGTATGTCCTGGGACAATACACGCGGTGGCCTATCTTCCAGGGGCAAGTTGTTTGCAGCATGACTTCTGTCTCTCTGTCTCCGCATTGGAAATAACAAAAATCACGTATATATTGTCTTTATTATGGAAATTTTTCGGAAATTAACACTTTTATACGATAGAGAAGCTAATTTTATGTAAAAAAGGCCCTCATCACTTTCTTGATAGCATTTAAATTAGCCCGTAAAAAATTGATTAAAGTTCTCAAGACCTAATTTTGAACATCCCGCTTATTCTCTATAATTCCGCTTCACTATTCTCTCATTCTATTCCGATTATCTCTCCTTCTCGTCTCCTTCTTCTATTTGCAAATTGACATTTAAAGTGGGGGTCATGCAGAGAGATACAGAAGTAGAATTGAGTTAACTGGGAAACATCCATTCCTCACCCCAGCTTTTTCCCTTTCCACTCCACCCTCTAAGCAGTATATATGCCAGTGCAGAGCCGCATTAAGTTGTCAGCAGTCTGGGAACTAGTCCCAGGCCATCGACCCAACTGAATCACCGAGTTGGTCCTTAACAAGTGAATTCTGGAAGAATCTTCAGAGCCCCATACATCAATGGAATCTGCTGCAGGAAGGTATTTGTGGTCTGTAAAACTTAAGTTTTTTGGATTTGTTTATATTTTTTCTATAAGCTCTAGAAGCAAGCAAATATAAGGATGGGTCACTCTTGATACCCATCTTCAAATCCCAGCAAGATAACCGGACACCCTTTTCAGGGTATCCAAGGGTTTTCAGGGTATGGGTTTATCATTATCGTCGGGACACCCCCTATGTACCCCTAAGGGGGTTGAGCAGGGTAGGGGATATCTCAGTACTACCATACTGAGTATTTTCCCGAATTTTCAGACTGATTAGAACAGCGGTTTTGGCCCTATGACCAATATTCCTGAAATTTTCAGGGATTTTGCTCAAACACTTCTTTATTTGACGAGATAAAAATAAAGTTTAAATTTGAAAGTTTATCAGGGAATAATTAGTTATTGATTTTGCATGGCATTACCTGCAATAATATATGGGTATATCCTAGGGTAATAAGGGTATGGTAAAATCCCTAATTGAGGCACCCTTTTAAAAACTATATGATACCGGGATAAAGTGTATACTATTCCCAATTTCTAAAATTTTGATATACCAAATAGTTGGGCCAATACTTAATTTAATTTTAAGTTTTCCTAATAGGAAAGGATAAGAATTAGGAGGTGGTGTTATACAAAAAACCCTTATAACTCCGTTGTTTGAATAGATAAAAATATGGTTTAAATTTGAAATTTTATCAGGGAAAATTTAGTTATCGATTCTGCATGGAAATACTCGTAAAATTATAAGGGTTTACCCTATGAAAATAAGTGAATAGAAAAATCCCAAATTGAGGTACCCTTTTAAAAATTCTCTACGATACCAGACAAGTGTATACCATTCCCAATTTCTAAAATTTTGATATACCAAATAGGTGAGCCAATATAAAATGTTTATTAAAAGGAAATATATCTAAATAAGGATTAGGGATACAAAATTGTTGCAATTCATATATATTAAAACGAACATTGGTTTCAAGCAATTTTTATTTGGTTCTTCTCTTTAAATCAGAAAAACTTCTTTGGCATAATTATAAGCCATCACCTCCACCACTGTCATTGTAAACATTCGGGGGAGAAAAATTTTCTTCTCCCTCTCCCGAAAAAAAATTGTTGCCTCTACCTCCACCTCATATTGGGTGGTCATCCTCCCAACCTTCTCCACCTGGTAGCATTTTTCCTACTCCAAGTCCTTCAGAAATGACCCCTCCTGCAGCCGTAGGAATCTTTCCTGGATGCTAGCCTGCTAGAATAAATATATACCATCAGTAGATATTATTTACACATCAAACTTAATTAGAATTTGATATAACCAGTTAAAAAAAGCTACCACATAAGTTGAGGGAGAGGTCAACGCTTTGGGTGATGTTGAGGTGGGGTGGTGACACTGACTAGCTATTTAAATAAAGCTATCAAGGCGTCCTCTTAAACTCTGAAATTTTGGGGCTTTTAAAGGAACAAGATGTTGTGACAAAATACCGTACATACAATGTCACAGGCATTCATATTCATGCGCGACGTGCCACAGTCCACGAGGTTAAAGCCAACTTTTAAACACTCACGGTGTTTGTACCTTGACAAATTCCAAAGAAACTGCGGGAGATGCCGCAACAGTAACTTTTAACAGAGTCATCCGCTAATGTTGTATTGAAATGCACATTAGCGGATGACTCTGTTAAAAGTTACTGTTGCAGCATCTCCCTCAGTTTCTTTGGAATTCATCAAGAGGACTCTTGAGAACCTCCTTATAACTGGAGACCCTTCTGGCTCTGCTTCTGCTCTATGTGGAGGTAAAAATGCCAGGGCAGCAGCTTTTGCCTGAAGTATATGAGAGCATGGGATGACAAAGCATATTAACCCACTGGGAGCAATGGAGGAGAAACACAATTAGACCAAGGAGCCTAAGTATGGTACTTGGATGGTTCCAAGATTATTGATAGGGTTATAGCTGGGGTATATTGCAACAAACCCTGCAAGAAGCTCTGCATCATATTAGGAAGACAAGTGAATGATTACAATGCTGGCGTTAATGCCATCCAGTATGTGCACATGTCATTAAAGAGGCTGTTCAAGACCATAGACCAATACACATATTATCCAAATAACATTAAAAGGCCTTAAATCGCGGTGGTGTCAATCACATCTACTATTAAGAATGCAGAGAATGGCTCCATGATATAGGCACCTAAATGAAGGAAAGTATAACTTTTCTGGGTAACAGGTCATAAGGTATAACAGGAAATGAGAATTGACATTCCTTGGCGCTTTCCACAAAAAAACAGATGGGTGGTCAGACAAGCCAGGATCAAATACCATGGCATGAATATTGTGTTTATCAAAATCCATAAAAACATTATCTAGAAGTATTTGGCTGTTAGCAGTTACTCTGGTTGGTGTATTGACTAATGGTTTCAAATTATATGATAATAGATAAGGTTTGAAGGAGCTGTTTTTATTTATTCATCAACAAATTGCCATTAAGAACGCCAGTAAGAATGACTCTTGGCCTATTAGAATGGTTAGTCACGGAGCATAGCTAGTTATTCACTTTTTCTTGGAATCTTGAGGAACTTCCTAGCGGAAATCTGTATTCTACCAACACCAAAACATTTTTGTCTGAAAATGAGCACTTTATTGGTAGAGCATTCAAATTTTAGCTCTTCATTGAAAATCTGTGATGCCTGTGACATATTTCCAAGCACATGAGAACTTTTAACATAAACCATCACTCCACCATGATGGCGATTCTTCAGACAATTTTCATCATCCATAAAATAACCTGGAATTTTTATATTTTCTCATTTTTACATCTCATCATCATTAATCTTTCTCATCCATTGTTCACTAATGGAAATCAAATCTAGTTTTCCACTGAATGTAACTCTTTATAGTTCAGCAAGCTTATTATTTATACATACATTGAATATTTATCACTAATATTTTAAATGACAGTCATTGAACCCTCTATGTTTAAATAAAAAAAAGCAACCTCGGCAGTTGAATCAGCTACAGAATTTAACTCGGGAGCCAATTTTCGCTGAGCTAGCTGAAAAGAATACCAATCGAAAAGGACATTTTTGGGTCTAATAGCTGGGCTTCTCAAAGAATGTATTTGGCTGTAGAGGGTGGAGCACAATGGACTACCTAGTTTTGAAAAATCACTGAAGAGCGCACAGATAAGGTAGCAGAGTAGGAAGTAACTAGTGGTGTTAGCTGGGGGAAATGATGTCATTTTTAGTGGTAACTACGTAGTGGTCTGGTGAGCATCAAGGCTTTAGGAAGAGTAATAGTGTGGTAGGGACGCAGAGGGCCCTGTGGTCTAGCAATGAAGCACATTTTTACATCTCCGGCTCAGTAAATAAACAAAAGTTTCACCACTGGGCAACTGAGAACCCTCATTAACTTCACCCAGGACCTCTTAATAGCCCCAAAGTGAGTTTGGTGCGGAGTGTCCTCCATAGGCATTATTGGGCCTTAGTTTTTGAATATTCAACTGTTGCTGTGAACTCTGCATGCAATTGTGAGATGCTGGATAACTTTTTATTCCCCAAAATGGATAAGTATGGTAAGGAATATGACACAGAAGCCTTTTGGTTTCAACAGGATGGTGAAACGGCTCATACCGCCATCGTCCACACCAAATCCCGCAAGAATAATTTCCCGGCCGCCTGATCTCCTTACGAGGGGATGTTCCAAGGCTCCCTTGCTTCCTGGATTAGAGCCCATGTAATTTTATTCTTTGGGAATGTCTCAAAGCTGAAGTTTACAAAGTTCGACCACGGACCTTGTAATCTCTTAAGGAGGAAATTGCAGATGTCATCGCTGGAATAACGCAAGATATGCTGTGAAGAGTTTTCGAAAACTTTTTTTAACGACTCAGCATGTGCATCACTCACCAAACTCGTCAACTGGATGAATTAATTTTCAAAATTTAATGAAAATAAAATAGCATTGGATGCAGTTTTCAGAAATAAAAACCTTTTTTAATTATCTTCGTCAGTGTTTCTACAATTCAACCATCAAATCAGGGAGTCCATTCTGCTTTACCATGTAGATAAGATAAAGAAGAGAAAAAATCTTTACCTCTCATTCTATATGAGCCATGACCATCTTCTAAAAGCAAACTTTTCTCCTTTCAGCCATTTGGCTCCATTCATTACTGCTCTCTGCTATTCCTCATATGCTGTAACACCCATAATGCTTTCTGTGTCATCCTCTAATTACATTCTTGGCCTTCATCTTCCTTTCCATCCAGGGAGATTACCTTTTATATGCAAGTGTCCTGGTATAAAACATGACTTATTTTTTTCTGGGGCCATTAATTACCTCAAGATATCATGCCCATCCCACAATAGGGATTCCAATTTCAACTGGTCCATATGACACTGCTACGTGAACTCATCATTGTGGATAAGAAATGGACTGGCCAGAAAATGTGCCCAAGGAAAACCTTCTATGCACATTATGCCATAGCTCCAAAAACTTTCATTGCGTACCCAAGTTCATTTCTCTGAAAAAAAATCTCCCAGTGGTCACTTCATTTTTATTTCTGGGATAAAAAAATCACATTTCTTTAATTTCTCCCGGCAGATGATGGCAGTGAATTCTTCTCGGGATTTCATCCGGGTAATCTCCTCCATCTCCATCGCTGCCGACGTTTCGATGAAATCCTTTTCCATCGTCATCGGCCCTGATGACGATGGAAAAGGATTTCATCGAAACGTCGGCAGCGATGGAGATGGAGGAGATTACCCGGATGAAATCCCGAGAAGAATTCACTGTCACATTTCTTTGTTTTTCCTTGCCTTGAGAGAAACGTAGACTATGCATTAGTTTTTACAGTAACACATATCTTGAGCCATTCCAAAGGAAAACAGAGGAAGAGGGGTGTCAAACTGATTTCCTTTTATTTAAATTAATAGTTACTGAAATCCTCTCAAAATATTAATTTTTTGCCCAATTTTCTAGGCATTTTATATTTAGTATATGTAATATTAACAGCAAATCATTACGTGGTCAAATAATCCCAAATTCAAAATTATTCAGAACAATTTATTAAATAGAGATGTTACATTTCATTAAAAAAAACACTCAATGTGTAAAATGTGAGGTCAACAAAAAAAACAAATATAAATATATCCACAAGTGTTATTGCTGCATTTAAACAATGAGCTGTCATGGTCAGTCATTACAGCTGGTCATCCATCTCCTTAACTTCAATAAAAAAAGAAAATTCTTAGTTGATTTCTTAAAAAAATATTGTCGGCTTACTTAAAGGGACTTATACCCCAACAATCAAGATACATATCTAAATTGTCTGAAAATTTAATTCAACTCCTTACCATGCCCAATTTGATTGATTAAGATTCTTTCCCAGCAACCCAACTCGGTTGAAAAAAGAAAATGGAGAGAGGAAACAAAATATACTCCTTGGAAGTAAATATTCTTATTTGGAAATAAATATATCTTCATAAACATATCTAGATAAGTCAATATTCGAATATCAATGCTTTGAAAATCACAGATAATAAATACATAGAAAATGTATTTGGAAAGCATCCAAAACTGATCAATAACTTTGATGCAACAGAAATTGTTTAGTCCTTTTTTTTTGAAGCTTCACAGCAAAGCAAATAATTAATACTGCATAAACCCTAACTTGCTTCTTATCTTCCACGTTCTAGGCCAATCAAAATTAAATAAAAATCACAAAGTAATCATCATTAGAACCTACTTTGATAATATCTTTACAGGATTTGCTAAGTATCATACTTCCCATTGCATACTTCTCATTCCAATAAACTCTCTTCATAGCCTTAGTGCATTAAATACCATTAAGGAACATACAATTAGTAGGATGAGAGATGCAAAAAAGCCACAGAATATCAACGAGGTACAATTGAATCATTAGTCAATAGAAACTGTATCACAAAAAATAAACAAAAATTCATTCGTATATAAACATTGATGACCGATTCAATTATCTAACATAATGGCACAACTTTGGATGGACACTCATACCGGATGCCCTAATAAGGTCCTGGGCTTTTTAAAACAAAACTGAAATGTGTTCAGTGTTGCCGTCCAAAGGAATCAGCATTACGAGTCAAAATGCCCCCACCCCCAACCCATCCCGCACTGCCCATATGGCCCCTGATTGGCCGTCCATGGTGGACGGAGCGCTCTGGTGGCCTTGGTAGATATGACCCACCCATTCCGTGGGACGGCGGAGAAGAATGGGGGCCGGGAGAGGCACCGAGGCGATCAAAGAGGGTTGCTTTCGGCACAAAGGGTGGGACCTTGTCCCACAAGCTGCACAGCAGATTGCCAACACTGGGCTCTATTTCCTGTAAATATCAAGGAGAGACAGGCGGAGGAGATGGATCAGTCAGTTACAACGCCTGGTACAAGTCAAGAGAGTGACTTCATCCTACTTACATAAACCACTAGTTTAACATCATGAACAGGGAGCATCATTGGCTAGAGGTTAATAGGATCACATATTGGAAAGATTTGATCGTGAAATTTATTAGTTCAAACACTTTGAAAGATTTAACTTTTGTCCACTTTAACTGTAATTATTAACCTGTTCAAAGTTTCTCATGAGATGATGCATACTACTACCATTTGAAGTCATTTCAGGAGCAAAATTATCTGTATTTGCTAACGCTGTTGCACATCCATTTTCAGACGGAAGGAAAGCAAAAGTTGGAAAAGGAATTCAATGAAACCATACCAATCCTTCTTTTCCCCAGGTAATTTAATTTTTGATGATCCTCGAGAATAACTGATCCAAGTTTTGATGATACAAACACAAGGGAAGAGTTCCATAATGTTTACACTTACAAATCCTACAGTCTCACTTCTTGCTTTTTGATCCTAATGCAAGGCACTTAAATGCTTTTCAAATGAACAATACCAATTCAATTACAGCGTGTTGCTGTTATTATCATTACAGATTATCTGCTGATTATAAACTTGCACATTTTTTATGGTCCCTGACTATTAAACACCACTTTGGAATGAGCTTCTGCAATAAATGAACAATTAATTCATTACCAGATACCCTAATTTTTGTCCTCGATCCTTTCCGTGAAAATAAAATTACTAAAATAAGCATTCGCAACCCTATTTTCACCATTAACTTATATTGTGATGTGCTTTACACATACCTGCCCATCGCGACTACTCTGCACTTTGCGATTCTCGTTAAAGGGATTGAGAAGATGACGGCAGGCCTGGAATGGGATGTTTGCTCGCTTGAGCCACTCAACAGGTCTGGGTGCTCCAAGGTTTGGCGCCGTAAGCTCTGGACACCTCTCTCCTTCGACTGTTCCTTCCCCTCGCAAGCGGGCAAATCCTTGGAAGTGGCCACTGCCTTGCACACTGAAAATTAGCAGCACTATCTTCCCTTCCTGCAAGAGATAACATCAAATCAGTAGGGCAAATAATGTTCAATGCAGTGACCTGCAAATCTTCGAGATTCCATTCACTTGGCAAATTGTATCATTTGATATGAAATTTGAAAATTTGATTAATTGGATTTGAAAATCATCTGCTTCCATTACCATTTGGTATTTAATCAATTCTGCCCACATTTACTTACAAACATTTAAAGATTACATACAGAGCATTAATGCAGTAAGTGCATACTTACATACAATATACATGGCATGTATTATACTTGATTTCCACTTGCGAAAAGACTGTAATTGAATGCAAATTTTCCAATATTTTTTTCATATGGTACCAAAATATAGAACATTCAATACATTTTCAAATTCAAGTAATTTCAATTTGAGGGAAACCATTATCATTAGAATTATTTCGGTAATTTCTTCTTCCTTATCTAGGATATTTTACAATATGAGAAGTAAATCATAAAACCAACAGCAGCCAAGTGGAAAAGATAAGGTTTTACATCTTTCTCCAAGTTTAAGTAGAACAAAAAGATTACAGTTCATCTTGAATGATAGGTCTAACAGAAGATAGAATATTCAGTCAATTTGTATTTCAATAGGCACACATAACTAAAGAATTAAATACTAAGAAAAGCAAGTGGGAACTCTTAAACTGTTCTGAACATATTAGCCAACATTTCATTTGCATTACTCTACAACTTCTGTGCTCTGCTTTCATTTTTTGCCCGACAGCATGGCTGCATTGATACCGTTCCATTGATATCTATCGATATACAGTAAAACCCATTATTTGCACTCTTTTAGGGACCACAGGAAAAAGTGTAAAAAGCAGGAAAAGGAGAATTTTTACTTTTACATGCTTAACTACTGAAGTCGTTGCCTATAGCATCATCATTACCACAAATAACTTCAACAGGAATTTCTTTATCGCAATCAACATAAAATCCTACCCTCTCAAGCAGTTATATAATGTGGAATCCTTGACTTGCTTCCAAGCCCATTACGCGTGATGTATTGCATCCAGTACATTCAATATGATCGCCTTTATATCCCTACCACCCACAACCATGCAGGGTTATCAATTTCTGTACAAAAATTCTTCAATGATGCACCTTAAAATGAGTCAATTACACCTAAATCCAGTGGTTGGAGCTCACTAGTAGAGTTTGCAGGACAACATTGCATCTGTGCATTTCTCAAGCGTAAGTACATCGGGTGGACGGGCTGGACACAGATTGATGAAGAGCTGAGTTTTCCAGTTCTGAGGGCCCATTTCGGCATCCAGCGCATTTCGGCCATCCTCAAATATTTTGGAGGTCATTCATCCCTTGGAATTTGCTGTACATCTAGGGGGCAACGTTTTTACATACTTCACCTACGATGAACCCAGGACTTTTTGATTAATTAACCAACCACTAGTGGCCGAAGTTTCTCACTTCCATGCGCATCTTTGATTAATAAGATAGTACGTCTTTGTTTGCTCAGCACCCCTCCATGATATTGTTTCCCTCTGAAGCACAGTGCTTTTGCTGGAAAAACATTTAAAAAATAATCCTGTCTTATGCTTCAACAAATGCTTGCACATAAGATACTAACATGACCAATATTACAGTATGCCACGAATGCTTGGGATCCATATGATAAGGGTTAAATGAATTAGTTAAAGGGTGGGGAATGGCAGTTATGCATTACATGATGAACAGATGCGGAGGAAACGATTGTTTCTAAATTAATACACTTTTTGTGATGAGAATCTTCAAGCAAAAGAAAAGAAGTTAATAGATAGGTAGACATGAATTGGGTGTACGTGGGATACGACATGGAAATATCTTCGAGCAAGGTTAGAAAAAGACCCTTTATGAGAGAAAATGATAATTCATAATAAATTAAAAGGAGAAAGCCATGGACAAACATTAGAAAGTATGAAAGTATTCTTTCATGAAATAAGGTACACACTATATTCACTCACTGAATTTGAACAGTTTATGAACATGAACCTCCACATAGTTGAGTTTGAAACCATTGATTTCAAGTATTCCTTTGCTAATAAGGGTCAATTGGCACAGTTAAACCTGTCCAAATCAATTTAAAACTGTTTAAAAACAGAATCAAGTAGCACCATAATTAAAACGCTTAAATGAATTTCAAAATGCATTTCAACCTTGCCAGCTGGTGGTAAGTTTATCTGCAAATGGTTCAGGATATTTTTTTTTAATAGTCAAGGAAATATCTTTGAACCAATCAATGAGGAAATATATCTTTGAACCTCCATCAATGAGGACCTTGATACTGCAGTATTTAACTGACTATCCCAGGCAAGGGCAAAACTGATTCCTCTTTTGGGACTTATCTGGCAAGAGCAGGTGAGGTCAGAGGAACTTAATTTGTGGTAGGTTCTTTTTATAATTTACTGAGTGATGGCGCATTGAATGTGAATGAAGAGGCCTCTTGAGGGAGGGTGATGAGCAAGGGGTGTTTCACTGGGATATTTACCACAAAATCCCAGTTGGCTCTGAGACTTTATTGCCACTGGTAATTGGCAAATAAGAAAAATTCACAGCTTTAATTATGTGAGACAAATGCCTTGCCCTCATTTTAGTGGGAAAAATGCATGGATGACTCCTCCACTATTTGGGCAATGGTTAGCCATACTGGATGTGCACATGGGAGGCCAGAGTAGGAAAACTGTCCTTTTCGTCGAACAGGTGCACAACACACAAGGTGGAGTGAGTATTATTGAGGAATGTAATGTATGGAACAATGTAATATTCTTTCCCCTTAATTGTAAGAGTCAGTCTCAGCCTCTTACTTAGGGAGCTATTTCTGCAGTATGAAAGCATTACCACAGAATGTTGGCCAAGTTTTTGCTGGGCAAGATGGAGAGTTACAGCAAAGTGAAACATTCTCCAAACAATGCCGCAGCTGTCGTCTGATGTCTAGGAGAAAATTTTGGAACGAAGCATAGCCAACAGTTTCAGAAGGGCAAAATTTGCTCTAGATCGTGAAGGTGGGGCCCAGTCAGAGTGACTTTTGGTTAGGTTTGTCTGAAACTACAGGCATCAAATTCACTTTTGATGATCATGTTGAAGTTGATAACAATTTGATGTGTAACCACGAGGGCCACAATGGTACAATGGCCCACGAGGGAACAATTTGATGTGTAACCACGAACTGTAGGGCCAGGAATTTCCACGGCAGAAGTGGAGGAAGATGTGGAAGTAGTGTCCCCAAAATCTGCTGGTGTGAGCACAGCATTGGCATAATAGAGAAGTGCATAAGGTATTCCAAGGAGAGCTCTAAATTTACGGATTAATTTTGGGAAGCGGAAATGGCAACAGTAAAGAAGATGAGAAAAAAATGCCAAAGAAAAGAGTTTGTCTTATTACAAGAAATATCATCATTAGAAAAATAAAACCATTTAAAAAGTTATTGTTCACAATATTTGCTACCTCACCCTGCCAGGGCCACTACTTTTAACTCGGTGGTCATTAAGTATTTAACAACAATAAAGGACAAGTGAAGTATTGTTCACGCCAATTATCTTTGCACAAAACATTTTGACCATTCATTTGAGATGACAATGGAAGATAATGACTTTCCACTCACATTAATTCATTTTGACATTAATCATCATTAACTCAGTAGTTTCCTAGCAAGTTTTTTAACTTGATTATACTTGTATATAGTTTAACTGCAATCAGTTACTAATGGTAAGCTTGGCATTGAATGAGCTGTAACTTAACCATACTTACTCAACTCTTACAGAACATATTTTTCCCGTGGCATGGTCATTGGTGAGTTTCATAGCAGTATTTACTTAAATTGTACAGTAAATTTTTAGGTCTCTTTCTGACCGGCTTGGTATATAGTTTTCCATAACTTATGAATGACAGATCAGTCCTCAAGTCCTTATTTGTTCATGAGTTGGCATAATCAATGCATTTTATTGTACCCTTAGCTCGCATTGTGCGATACAATATTTTTACTCTCGTTTAGAAATACCTTTGTACCTTAATGTTATCAAAGATGACCAACCAGTAATTGCTTACCTGGATAAAATTTAATCACCATGCGCAACCTCTGGAGTTATGCAATGCCTACATCACCTCAAACCAAAGAATTGGCAAAAATTTGGTATCATGAATTTCATTGATGAGAGGTTTTACTGCATTTGACAATTATGATAAATAAATTTCAATTATGATAAATACAAGTTAAACACTGCATAAATTGTAAAGAAATCCAAAATTAAAAGCAATTACTTTTAGAGGCTTCAGCAGCTTCCGTTCAGTAGTTGGTGTGAATGCCCAAACACCTCGGCCAAGGGATGCCTCAATGGCCTTCTGACTGTTGGCTTTTATCACAAAGTACCTCACAGCTGTGGATATTGTATTTCCTGAGGCCATATCTTTTGAAAAAATAAATAGAACTAAATTAATTGAACCATATACCAAAAATATAAACACGACAAATGGAAGAAATAAGATAATTTTCATTCATGTGACATGAAAACACCGGGGAAACAAAAGCAAAAAACTGAGAAAATTAGGAGATAGCCCCATTGCCCTTGGATTTTTTAACAAAGTTATTTTAGGGTCATTTCAAGCAAATATGAGCATTGTTTGAAATTAATTATTGTTCCAAATTCATGGAAGATAATGACTTTACACTGACAATGATTCCTTCGGATATAAAGCCTTAAGTAGTTTCTTAAGAAGAATTTTAGCTTGATTATATATGTATAATTTAATCTTAATACACAGCAGGCATTTACAACCCAATAAGTTGTCATTATTCTGATAAATATTTTTAATTCATGAAATTGTACTTCTAGGAGGGGTGTAGATTTATTTTAAAAATCCAAAGAAAATATTAAGGAATTATTGTTAATAGATATTTGCATTTTTATAGATATTAAGTTCATAGATCATCATCAAAGATTAGCCTATGCACCTTTGCTAATACATTCCTGCAAAAATAGGTTCACTACAGTTCAGTTACACATGACAAAACATCAATCATTACCGAAAAAATTCCTGAGAGTAGGAGATAAGAAAACCTGAGGCAAAGGTAATTAATCAGAGTGGGTTCCAAGAACTGGAGAGCAACAAATTCAAAGTCTGCGGAAAAGTACAAAAATTCTTTTAATATGCTCTTCAAATATTTCCACCAAGTGAAGCCTAAAACCATCGTATAGAAGTATATCAAAGGACATACATTACTGAAATAATGCAAGAAAAAATTTGGGAACTAAAATTTAAATCTGGCAGTAGGAAACTCAGAAATTCAAATTCTGTTTTTGAATGTTAAAAAGCTATCTCCTACAGGATTCTGTCAAAATGAATCAAAAGCATATAACTCACCTTCCTTCTCTGAAGAGCCATCAAATGCACTGTTGGTCCTTATCCTAGATATCCGACCACGATCGCCATCTTCATTCTGGCCTCTTTCATCACTTCCATGATTGTCATCTGAGAGAACAGCACGAACTGGACCTTGAGAACAATATTCGCAAAGCTAGGACAATGTATGAGGGGCAGTCAAATGAAAAACTAACAGACAAACACACTAGACCAGTCCGCGCACCAACGAGGACACAACCCAATAACTGCATGCACCGGTGAGTTGCCACAATGGAGCTCACCTACCAGAGCGATGGAAGTATTGATACGTAACAACAGTGTTTCCACCTTTTGCACGGACTGCGTGTTATGGAAGGTGCTTGGTTTTCATTTGACAGCCCCTTATAATCTAGGGCTATATTCTGCATCATTCAATTATCCCTTGATGTTATCAAAAAAGGTTCACTGTTAGTTAAGTTTCATCTCTCACTAGACTGCTGTTAAAGTTTTAGCTCTATCTACTGCGTAGTTTCAATTTCATAGTCAATTTAAGCAATAAACTTTTGTTTATTTAGAAAACAACGAGTTATGAAAATCGAAGGAGTAAATATTTCTATTTAACATGTTTAACACTGAAAGAGATCAATGCCGAGTGAGATGAAGTTCATGATGCATCTGCTCCTGAGTTTGTGACTGTTTACAGTACGGCAAATTAGCTTAAACGTGCCCCTACATCCATAAATGATTAACATTGTTTGGGACGTCCAGTGGAAGTGACTTCCCCCAAAATAATTGACATGATTCAAGATATGGTTTTGAGTGATTGACGAATCTAAGTTGGTGAAATAGTTGAGGCCATCGGCAAATCACAAAGCACAGTGTTTTCAATTTTGCATGAAAAATTGGATCTGAAATAAATCTTGGCAAGATGGATACTGCATTTATTCTCAGTGGAGAATGAATTCAATAGTGTGGTTGATTTAAAGGTTGGTTGGGTGTTTTTCCTTTGCAATTCTGTTGAGTTTCTGTCTAGACATGTAACTGTGGACAAAACATGAATACACTACTACACACCACAGACAAAGGAACAGTCGAAACGGTGGATTTCTTAAGGCCACAAGACTCCAAGGGAGACTAAGATGGTGATATCCGCCACGAAGGTGATGGCTGCAGTTTTTTGGGATGCATAAAGTATATTCTACATCAATTGATTGCAAAAAGAACAAATGATAAACGAAGAATATTATCCATCATTATTACACCAATCAAGCGAAGAAATCAAGAAAAAACTTTCCCATTTGGCAAAGAAAAGAATTCTCTTCCACCAAGACAATGCATGGGTGCACACCTGCGCAGTTTCGACAGCAAAAACTATTGAAATAAAGTTTGAATTATTACAACATCCACCATATTCACCAGATTTGGCTCCCCAGTGACTTTTTTCTCCAATTTTGAAAAAAATTGCTAAGCAGAAAATAATTCATATTGAATGAGGAGGTCAACGCCCAGATACATGCATACTTGTGTATTTTGACGAATTCCTGAAATCCTTGGGCGGCTTCGTAAAATTTGAGAAATGCTGGGACAAATGTATTCAGCTAAAGGGAGATAGATTATGCCGAAAAATAAAAAAATTCTATCCCAAATAATTTGTCTTTATATTTTTCTAGGGACTTCTTGAATGATCCATACAGATAAATAGCATTCAAATTAACTCTTAAGAAGTCTTTATTTTATATTGGTCTGAGGACTTGTGTGGGTTTTTCCAATTAGCTTGCTGCTAGAGTTGAAAGCATGAGAAAGAGTTATGAGAAAGTTTACGGAGAAGTGAAAAAATTTAATGCCAGACATGGGGTGGGAGACCAAAATATGTCATCAGGAATTATGAAAACTTTGTTCAACCAAGTCAAATAACGGTTACAGATGAAAAAAACTTGAGTGTTAACTTTAACTGGAAAATTTTAATAAAAAGGTTTACTGAAACTGAAACTAAAATTTTGCATATCCTTTGATAAACAATGCATTCAGTGTTTTATCAAATAATAAGTGCAAAGGGAACCGAGCACACAGGCATCTAAGTAGTGCATGGAAAAGAATGAAGAACATACCAATACTAAATTGAGATTCCGGAGGCACAGGTTTTGGTCTCTGTCCAATTCCTGGAGGCTGCTGGATACCCAGCGCTTGCTCTTCTAAAACCAGGACGCCCACAAGAGATCTTAATACTGATTCATCCACCTTTCAAAGGAACAAATTAAAACAATCTAAAAATGATGGCAAGTATAAATTATAAATTTTTAAAATTTTAAATCTGAAATACTATCCCATTCGTTTGAAAGGCATTTCTCAGACTAAATATCATTTATGACCTAGGCTGGTCACCCCAAGAAACACCATAATTACAAACCTGACTTCATACAATAAACACAGTAATCAACCTGAAGGTCGGTTCAGTAGGTGATGGTAGAGATCACCCAGTACTAAGCCCTATTCGGCGTGTGAAATTCACACATCAGGGTAGGGGGGCCAGTTCCTTTCCCTGTGCCGGTTATGGTTTCCCAGGAAGACCTGGTACCCAAAAAATCACTTTAGCTTGGGTGGAGCTGCAGGTGCCCAGAGTGCCTTGCCCGGGAATCGAACCCGGGACCCTCCGGTCAGCAGTCCAACGCTCTACCCACTGGACTACCGCGACCCACTTCAATATGAAGAGCAAAATATACAAGGCCACTGTTTTCGAACCACAGACTACAATATTTCATGTACAACAGAGCTATTATACTTTCAACAGAAATGTTATATGAAGACAAAATAATATAGACAATAAAATTTTGATATTTCCTACCAGATACATCAATAAAATAACCTTTGTAAAGTTTTGACAGCCTTATTCTCAACACAATTCCTCACAACAATGGCCTTAATGATAATGCCTCATGCTATCTTGTACAATGATATTGCAAAACAAATAGCTTGCATTAGAAAGATCTATTAATTGTTTGCAGCATTGAAATTCATTATAGGAGTAGAGATTATGACTGCCATTCTATCATATTTAACTTAATGTCTGAAAAAAATCTCAATATCTTTGCCCTCTTTTTGGTGTCGGAGAATAGTAAGTCAAACATGATCTTTTATTAAACGCAACATATCAAAAAACATGTCCGGTCTCCCCGCCACTATTACATCATTGCTTTGAACGACCCTCAAGTGGGTAATTAGGGGTAAGTTAGACAAAGGAGAGGGGGTTGAAAACTCTGGTGTCAGCATTTAACTATTGAAATACAACAGAAGTTTTAAAGTTCGACATCCCTTTTGAAATAGCACCTGTTGAATTAGAAGTGCTCTCAAAACAGCGGCAAAATTGGAATCAGCATACCACACAAAAATATCACCACAGCCTGGATTTAGATTAAGTCCACTGTGTTTTCAACACATGGTGATGAACATCCAACCACCAACCAATCAAAGGTTATTTGGCAGCACCAAATGACACGAGGTCAGGCCAATAAATATGCGAACTTGTGCAATCTGTCGGCCATAACGTGGACTATCCCCGCCCACTAGCGGCGCTAGTCGCCCTAAACCCAATTGAGCCATCTGTGCTTGGCGGATCGTCGAGCTGTGCGTACGGTGCCAGTTATGTTAGTTTCTGTGGTCCTTGTTTTCTTTACTGTTTGTCGAAAATGGACATTGACGAAATCATGGAGCAACGAATCAAAATCAAGTTTTTTGGTGAAGTGCCGTAAAATGTATCAAGAAATTACTGAAATGTTGACGGCTCTTTGCGGTGATGATGCTCTGAAGAAAACATCCATTTTCAAGTGGATTAAGCATTTTAAAGATGGCAGACAAGGCACCACACCACGGATGATGCAAGGCCGGGACGACCTTCAACCACCTGCGTTGGCGACAACATTGATCGTGTGTGGTCCCTTGTCCTCAACTGTAAATGCCGAATTATACCTTACAGCTCTCAAGCATTTGAGAGATTGCGTGCATCTTGTGCGACCAAATTTGTCTCAAGGCGATGGACGGATCCTTCACCATGATCCAGCACTGATTGTTCGCCAGTTTCTAGCGAAAAATACAATTTCAATCCTTGATCATCCTCCTTCATTCGCCAGATCTCGCCCCTTGCGACTTTTTCATTTTCCCAAAATGCAAAAAAGTGAAATGGGGACATCACTGGGAAGATGTGGACACAATAAAGCAATATTGATAGAAATGAGCTCTTACGGCTAGTAATATATAATAAATGGGAAACTCCAATAGCCGTAAACAGTTTACCTTTCTAAACAAAGTAAAATTGAAATTAATTGGCTAGCGCCACAAGTCAAGAAGGGGTAAAAGGTAAAAAGGAGAGGAGAGGAACGTATTCACCTTTCTTATCCTCTCCTTTTTACCTTTTACCCCTTCTTGACTTGTGGCGCTAGCCAATTAATTTCAATTTTACTTTGTTTAGAAAGGTAAACTGTTTACGGCTATTGGAGTTTCCCATTTATTATATATTATACAATAAAGCAAGAAACGATGGGAAACTAGAAAAGCCTAACTGCCGAGGACTTACTTCCGAGGGTGCTTTTAACAGTGGAAAAGAAGAAGATGGAATGAGTGCTTGGCAACGAATGGAGAGCACTTTGAAGGGGACAAAATCGATGTATAGACTAAATTTTGAAAAATGAAGTTTTTATGGCATAATTTCGCATATTTATTGGACAGACCTCGTATTTTCCAAAAGCAACAACATCTTCAATGGAAATTAAAAGCTTGGAAGAGGGGGCTTTGAATTCATATCCACAAACCTGCGACCAAGGCCTCGTGGGGGCCCTGAGTCTCCTCAGCAGGAGGGAATGGAACTTTTGACGGAGTTGCAGGGCCAGATGTGCAGCCTCGGCATCAACGCGGAATACAACCCAATCATCTATTTTGAGGATTGTTGACGATCCATCACTCCGCTCCTCTGCTTCACTGTCACTCTCCATCTCCGCCACTCCATCGCCAGTATACACTGTGGGCGTTGATTTTCTCATTACTTCTGCATCATTTGAGAACCCTGCACAACTTGACTTCAAGAAGAGTTATTTATGACACTACATGGCAACTCTTTTCCGATCATTTTTGTGCTACCTACCCCCCCAACAGTTCACAAGATAATCATTATCTATACTGACTAAAACAAAGTTTGAAACGAAAAAGATTAAATTACAGATGGGTCTAATACTACGAAAAGTGAAGATTCAGGCGTGATATTGTGGAATCGAGACACAATAAAAACTTTGTTGCAATTTTCCACAGTTAAAACTTTATTTCCGACCATGGTTTTGATACACTGTAGACCTGATGATGATACAGTGTATCGAAACCATGGTCGGAAATAAAGTTTTAAATGTGGAAAATTGCAACAAAGTTTTTATTATTGGGTCTAATACTATTTTTATCCATTCAAGAATGCCTAGCTAAAATATCGAATCTTGCCTCAAATATGAAAAGCACATTATTATGTCCCGTGCATCAATCCTGTCATCCACCTTACCATCAGCCTCTGACAGAGCATCGGGTGGCAATCTCGATGAGCCGGCAAAGAGAGCAATGGTGATGGGGCTGACCAGGGTGCAGCCACGTGCCAGGCGAAGACGACCCATCTGACTCATCTCGTCATACAGCAGCCAATCCGATGGAAGTTCTGCCACGGCAGATTTATGAGATGCGGCCACAGTGGTCCGTGGAGATTTTGGGAGAGCTCGCAGTGTTGAGGACTGATGGAAAATCACTTTGCTTTCTTTCCTGCAAGTTGGAAATCAAGGCAGTAACGCATGGGGATTAACTAATTGACTGGATTTTAATTTTCATTTAAGGTTTTGATTCCAGATAATGAAAAACAAATAATAACAAGGTGACAATCCTAATTGTACATGAAAAGTCATCTCAAAAGCTAGAATAATGTGTTTAAGTGGAATAAAACCACCGTACAGCCTAGTGACAAAGTAAAGCAAGTGTGTATATACATGAGTAAAGTATGCATATGATTAGATGGTCTTTGGCAACTCAAAACACAAGGTTCAAACAATAAGGAATATGCATTTATTTAAAAAAATAAAAATATGCGACAGAATTATTACAAATTTAAACTAGCTGAACTATGTGCATATATTTACTGCAATGATATTATTATTAATAACTGGACATTTTTTATTGAAAGTTCAAAAATTCACATTTCATACTAAAATAGGTTTTTAACATGGCCTTTCTTAACTGTGACTGGGATTCATATTGATAAAAAAAAATAATTTATGAATATTCAGAACCTAAAATTACATTTCATGTAAAAAATATGTTTTTCTGGAAACTTACTGAGTCCTCAGTTGGCAGTGCTCACGATCCACACGTATGAGATTTGGATACAGGCCAGCACACAGTGCAGCCTTTACAACAGCCCACTGCTCAGAGTTAGTATTCAAGTCACGTATGTCACCTCCACCTCTGGCTCGGACAAAACCTGAAGCACGCAACTGTCCAAGAAGACGACTGCGCAAAGCAACCACCATTTCCATTGTAGATGAAGATATTGAGTTTTTCTCACAGAAAACTTGATCCCGGCCCAGACTCTTGGCTTGTTGCCAAACCTGATAAAAAGTTATTATTTACAAAATTGGAGGAAAAAGACTTTTTAACGCTATTTAAAAAAAAACCAGAATTCAGTTTTAAAATTCAATCACTGCAGAATAAAACAAGAATGCAAAAAATCCACACAATAACAGCATTTTTCATAAATTGGTTGCCATCACCATAGAACCAAGACATTGGAATAAAAATGAGATGGTCTTTCTGAATTATTCACCAAATAATAAAGCAATAAGAATACAATAACTTTTTATTATTTGCTTGGTGTCCAGGTATTTAGCAAAGTTGGGACTTATGGTTCCCACTCAGGAAACAGGCTTAATGCTCCTTCACCCTTTCCTTCAACATTCTCCCGGTTTCGTCCCTTCTGGACACCCAAGCACAAGAGAAACTTCATACCTGAAGTTTTACATGAGGGAAAGAAGGGGCCTCGGCTTGATGCCCTTGAGTAATTAGAAATAAGGATGGTTTCAACTCAAAATGCAAAATATTTGACGACACATTTTTCACCTCCGAGTCACTCCTACTCAGTCTCCCACGATACCACCATCCTCCTCCAACAGTCACAGCCAGGTGCCTGCAACCCAAGCACTACGGTTCCTCCTCCCCCCTTCTGAGACATTCCAACCAGGTGTATAAGCTTAAATTCGCTGTTTACTCACAGATGGCGATAGTAAGCTATCAAGTTACTATGGACGTGTAATTCTTTTGTTTTTTATGAAATTGACATCTGTTGACAAAATAACCAGTGCACATTATCAGCAATTTCATACAACAACCTAAATTTTTCGTACGGTAGTGATGTCAAGTTTCTTGCCCAAAAAAGAGGCAATTGCAGGCTCTTTCTGACAAAGATGACAAGCAATCGTAAAAAAATGCTTGCCGAGCAATTGAGACCGAATCACTTTGGATGAAAGATGCTGTGTGTTTGGTGGGACCAGCAGGGTGTCATCTACTGTGAGCTGTTGAAACCTGGTGAAACTGTCAATGCCCTTTGTTACCACCAACAATTGATTAAATTGCACCATGCTCTGCGTGAAAAGAGACAGAAATAAGAGCGAAGACATGAGAGGCTGATTTTCCTCCATGACAACTCACCATGCCATAAATCAATTATGGTCCATTACTATTTGGAAACACTCAGCACTTTGATACTTACGCAGACATCCGAAAACGGCTTGACAAATGGTTTGCATCGAAAAAGAAGGAACTTTTTAGGCATGGTATCCAAAATTGCCCTAAAGATGGGAAAAATGAGTAGCTGGTAAGGGAAATATTTTAAATAAATAATTTTTTCACTTTCTATGGGAACACATGTGTTTTTCTGGCTAAAAAACAGCAGATTTAAGCTTATACACCAGATATATCAACCTTTGCCCCCCCCCCTCCCCTCCCCCTTCCCAGCACGCACCAATGACCATCCCCATCCACAACCCCCCACCCCATCCACCTAGGATATACATTAAACATAATATATTCAACAGATTCAGGCAAGATGTAGTTGAAGTTCCTCATTATGAGAAAAACAAAATTAATTTACACATTTCCACAGATTTATTGGTAGAATCAACAATAAATCTGTGAAAAAGTGCAAATTTGTTTCTAATAATTAAATACAATGCCTGTATGAACACCTGATGATGACGCTGTACATTGAAACCTAGGTTGCTCAAATAAATATTTTATGAGGAAGTACAAAGTGTACTGCTGAATAAATTAACTCTGTATTTTTTCACAAAAAACTTAATAATACTGCCAGTTTTGATCTGATGTGATGTCCCCTACGCATCGAAATGGGTAGCGATATAATAAGTTTTTCTGTGGCATAATAACAAGTTTATTTACTCAGTGATCATGAAATTTCACGACGTAGTGCCTCAAACTGCCAAATACACAAAGAGTACTCTTGGAGTCAGAACTGCAAATGTTGAGGCTGGAATATGCCAAATTAACTGTGATGAAGGGATTATAAGCACTATCTCCTATGTGGAATATGAATTGCCCACAAAATACAATTTCCAGCATCAGCTCTAAATTGCTTGCCCTGCCTGACATGCTCACTTTCCCCTCTGTTCCTCTATTGTTCCTCTATGTTAAGGTAAGCATTGAATCCAACTAGTCCAAAAATGAGATTTCACAAGTAGTCCCAGTTTTATGAATTCATTAATATAAAGATTAAATTTCTAATACCTGAAATGCCCTCAACAAAACCATATGGTCACTAAAGGATCCAGCGGCAAGCTTCTTCCTGCTTGAATCACTTGCCCTTTTTTGAGATGGTTGGCTTGGAATCATGAATGGGTCCCTGTAACAAGAACAGATCACTTAAGTCTACAAGTGGATGAACAAAAAAAAAACAAGTTTAAAGATAAATAATACTTTGATTATTTCAACGTCACTAGTTTTGGAGAAGAAATGCTCTACTGAAGAATGATTCAGTGTAACCCAAGGGGCTGTTGTATTTAGTATAACATCAAGCGTTGATAAGAAATGCTATACTCTTTGAGGTCACCATGGTAGTCTCAGGATGCTTAACCCAGGTTGGATTGATAATTATTATTTTGGATTAACAATCAGTTTACATTAAATTTACACTTGGTTCAATTTATAAACCCAACTTAAAGTAATACTTGATTATCCAGGCTGTTTTCAAACTTTTAACATCGATAAGAGCACATCCAGACGGCTACCCAGCAATAACCTGAGCATTAAATAGTTTTCAAATCATCCTCCTCTACATCATTTCTCACTTTATCACTTTCCTTTGCTCCAGTTTGAATGTTAATGTTTTAACATGTATTTTAACATTCCTGTTTGATAGTTTAAAAGGTAATGCATGCGATGGTGTTAACTTTTGAAGGAACATCCACAACAACATGTTAACCGAACCTGTGAGCCATGCAGGTGACTATGGTGAGGACTGGGTCCAGGCACTTCAAGACGATTGAGTAGAGGAGCATTTTGCCGAGGTGAGGCTCCAAGGGGAGGTCTGGAAGGTGGTGCCCCAACTCTGTCAAATCCTCCCATGAATCCAGGGCATCCATCATCTACAAAAACAAGGCATCACTTCAGTTTGTCAGATAATTCATAACATAAAAACGATCAAGGATTATTTATTACATTCATAAGGACAACTATGAAAGTATTTTTTGCTTTGAATCGCTTTTCCGAGTTAATCCAACACACCCATTCTACTCTTGCACATTCTAAAATGGCCAATACTTAAAACTATTACTCAGTATTCCAACTGGAATTTACAGTAATTGAAAGCACTGAAACATCCACTCCAATTCCTACTGTGTGTATAAATAACATGTATCATAATTCATTTGCCAATGCAATTATAATTAGCGCCTTGTCAAAATGAATGAGTGGAATTACTTTGAGAAATGACCTCTTGCTCCACATATCGCAAAACAGTCACCAGAAGACAAGAGGGTCTATCAACACCTTGCAATTTTAAGCATAAAAACTAATGATTTATGGATAAGATTCAAAATTTGATCAAACAAGAATTTCAAAGTGAAATCCTTACCATCTTTGAATCTTAAATGATCCTTTTTTTCATTATATTTTCAATTTTGATTCTTTTTTCTGAATTTTACCTCTATTGAATTTCCAAAAAAGCTTTACATTATTATGACGCTATTAGTAGTTTTTACCTTTTCTCTAATAATGAAAACTACAATTTTTTCAAGAAATTAATAAAAATTAATTTGTTTTATTTAAACAAACTTAGTCATTCTTGTAATATTTATCACTACTATTACCCATTTTCACTTTTAGTCACAATGTAATGCTAGAATTTGTGTTTTCCCAGCAAATTCTACCGCCAAATCATGCTCCTGGCACAATTAATGCAGACTTAAACACATGGTTTATGATGCCAGATGTACAATCTGTATAATCATTTGAGTGAGCCCTTAGGTGACATTTTTTATGAAACTTCACTATTTAACAAACCCAAAGAACTACTCCAACGAACTTGTTCCAAGAGCATTCATAAAGGGAAATTTTACAACTTGGTGATGGAAACAAATGAAATTCCTCAAGACTTCCATAATTTTCACATCTGTTTAAATTCTAAACCTATTTTGGCAGTCTCAGCTCTACTGATGAATTAAGGTATTCCTAATCTGCAATTGTCATCAAGTTATTTTCAGCATACAGGTCATGTTCTTTGGATATAGAAAATACTTCCTAGGCATATACCAATTGCCAAACATGCCAAGAATCTTCATGGCCAATTGAACATGAGGACCTTAAAGTGAGATATTTAAGGAGGCAAAAATTTCATCCTTTTCTAATTCTACTTGTTTTCAAAATATATTATGTATGGTTGAATTGTCTACGTTCTAATGGTGGTCAGGCTACCTCCAAGGATATCCTAATTTAAAACCAATTTTGGAAATTTCCCACACCTTCATTAAATTTCTTATAATGTTTCTACCAGGAAGAAAAATCATTGGTGCAGTTTATGTAAAATAACGATACTGCTTTTATCCAGTGAAAACCATCACAACCTAAACATAGAAAAGTATCAACTTATGCCAAGGCTTGAGAAGTACAAGTAATATTATCTAAAATATTAAATATATTTCATAATTAATTGAAATGGTAAACATATTCCTTGAGTGATTACCTAACTGTTCTCTTTATTATGAAAATCAGCTATTGTCACATAGGATGGACACCATCAATTATATATTATGAGAGACAATAACATGGACATTTGAAACATTTTAAATGATCAATGTACTTAATGCATTTCTATTCCTAATACACCCATGTCAGATAACATACCTTCAACATCTGGACAGAATGCCTTGTTACAAGAAATGGAGGAGGTTCAATAGCTTTGGCCAGAAAATCTGCAATTGCAATATTTGAGGGAGCCAAAAATTTTGCATTTAGGCAGAGTTCCTGCAAAAGTAAGAAAATATAATAATAATACATTTTATTTGTCCAGCGATCAAGTTGTTACAACTGTTATACATAGGATATAGGACACGCCAGGGTAAAGTAACAAAATACATACAATGGATACAAGACACATACCAGGCATAATCACGAAATTCAGAAATTGAATAAAACATTTTTAACTTTAAGAACTTAAGCAGATTGACTTTAACTGCAGCAACACTTTTTTGGGCCTTAATCGCAGCTGGGAGTTAATCATAAAGCTGAAGGCCCATAAAATTTGGGCCAGCACCTGCATTTTTTTATATATTGAAACAGGATTTTATTGACCATTTTAATGGATGGGTAACTGTAACAGGGTAAATATTAAAGGCTTTCACCACGTGAGGAAAAATTACATTTGAAATAACATTTGAGGTTAATCAATTGCAAGACTCAAGTAATGTACGTGGTTGTTCAATAACTCCTCAGAAAATCCAAGAGATGGTACTTGGAGTATCACAAAAGATTTGCTTTCAGTCAGCCTCATCTCTCACTAGACTGCTGTTCAAGTTTCAGCTATATACATGAAATTGCAAAATGAAAAAAATGAGTTAGGTGTGATGATTAAACACTTCCATTTAAAAGGCTCAACAACTAAAGAGATCAAAGCACAGTTGGAAAAAGTTCATGGCACACCTGCTCCTCCTTCTGAAATCCTACTTCTTGGACAGTTTAAACCAGTCGGAGAACCGCTGGGAACGTAATATCATCTTTAAAAGTAAACAAAAATCCCAAAATAAGGACTTATTGAACAACCCACGTAGAACGAAATTATCAGCTGTCTGGGTTGAATTTGCAACTAATTTTTTTAATCAAATGGTAAACAAATACGAGCAGAAAGAAAAACCTGAGAAATCCACAATGGGTTTAAATGCCAGAAATATTCTTTTGAGAATAAAATCATTTGACAGATGTCACCACTATAAAACCTATGTAAAAAACTTCCATTTTGTATGCCATGCATGCACTCATTGTAAGTGAAATTTTTATGAGAGACTATCAAATTTATAACCTCAGTTTGCTCAGGTTGACAGAGTGGGGGAATTACAACCAACATTCATTACTCAACGTGACAGGGAGATATTCACCTTCATTTATTAATGAGTACATGTGCTTAAAAAATATTACGTATCAAGAATAATACCCACCTGAAGAGGCACTCTAAGGATTTCTGGCGTTTGATAAGCCTGCATTGCTTGATAGCGAATTCGAGAGAAGAGGTGATAGCAGTAGCCAGGCCGCGTTCTGCCTGCTCTCCCCCTCCGTTGCTGGCAACAGGCTTTCGAGGCCCATGAGGTATGAAGTGTGTTTACTCCACTCAGTGCATCAAATGATCTCTTGATTAGCGGGGGAAAATGGAGAAAAATATAACTCCAGTATTTTAGGCAGAGGAAATTGGATCTTTTTACTATAATGCCTTTGTTTATTCAGATGGTAAAAACACTTTCAGTTTGTTGAAAATATCCATGATATAAATTGAAATTCATGAGTAGAAATATTTGCAATTTTTTTTCCGTATCCAATCAACAACCGAATAAATTTAATTTTTATCAATTATTCTTTAACACATAAAAAAGTTACCTCTTTAACCTTTCCTGAATCAATGACATACATGACATCATCAATGGTAATACTGGTTTCTGCAATATTCGTTGAAAGAATTATCTTTCTGATAGAAGCAGGAGATGGATGAAAAACTCTCCTCTGATCAATGGTCTGAGAAAGGAAAATTTTAGTCTTCAACACTGTCTTGTAATGCCATGCTAAGTAAAACTATTTACAACTTTGCTTTAAAGTTCTAAATGCACAATAACAAGATTTCTAAGACCTCCAAGACGTAACTGACAAATCACCACACCAGTATATGCCTAACATATCAATCATTCATAATATACATGCCATACTAATCACTTAAGTTGATAAATACATTGGATTAAATAGTACATACCTGCATATTAGAATGCAAAATAAATAAGTTAAATTTCATTATTTCAGAAATTTTCTTATCTTCCTGATATATTTTATCTCTTAAAGAAACTATTTCATCATATCCTGGTAGAAAAATCAACACTGCCCCTGTAAAAAGAGATTACAAAGCACTATGATTGTAATTATTCTGGAAATAAAAAAGCTGACCCACATCACATCACTCTTGATATACACAAAAATTGCTATACACTTCATATTCAACTCTAAATGGCTTTCTACATTCATTGGGCACCTTTTGAACAGACCTGGTACACCAAATGATTTTGACAAACTGATCCATTTCCTCTAAACTCACAATTTAAAATATTCAATTACTAATTGATTGTTGATTTAGGTTAACAATCTGGTCAGATACTAATGTGGATGACAAACATGCAATAGATGTAAATCATTACAAACTATTGGGCATGTAATGATGATGGATAATTTACATTCAAGTATTTAATTACCTAAATTACTTCAAAGAAAACTGGAATACAGCGGAACCTCAGACAATGAGCATAATTCCTTCCATTGTAAAGCAAAATTTGCCTTCAGTGAAACAACTTTTTGCATATAGTTATTGTAAAATACAATAAGGCATTCCATGCCATAAAAAATAAATTATGTAGTATGCTTATTCAAAGAAAATTATACATACATTGCTGAGAATCATGTGCCACATTCATCTTTTCTTTGACCACAGCATGAAGCACCCGGAAATGCAAACTCAATTTGTAAAAGCAAAGAAGAATCAAAATACAGAGTGCAGCAACATAACTTCCTATTTTAAATGCAATAAAGGCAATTTTATGAAACAGAATCTTTTTATTATTTTTTTGATGCAGGTACATATTTGTAGCTTCATTTTGCACAGTTTTGAAAATCATATCAGGTAGGTGACGCCCCCAATCGTCCATACACTGAATAAGCCTATTTCTGGCATTTGCCATGGCCTTTACCAGCATAGCAGCAGGTATGCTGGAAATTTCTGCCCCGATGTTGCCCTACAGGTCTTGCACAAACCTTGGATGGTTGACATAAACATGGGATTTCAAAATCCCCACAAAAAATCGCAAGGGGCCAAATCGGGGGAGCGGGCTGGCCACTCTAAATCGCCCCTTATTAAGATGAGGTGCTCCAGAAAGTGTTCCCTCAATACAGCCATTGATGCCCTTCAAGTGTGAGCCGTTGCTTCGTCCTGCTGGAATCAAACGTCCCCTAAGTCCAGTTCAACAAGTCGTGGGAAAAAAAATTCCTCCAACATGTTTACATACCAGTCTGTATAAACTGTCAATGTGACCTCATTTTCTTCAAAAAACCAGGGACCAACAACACCGACTGAGGAAATTGAACACCACACCGTGACTTTAGGTGGAAGCAAAGGCATATGATGCAATTCTCTGGGATTGGTGCCAGCCCAGTAGTGCATGTTCTGTTTGTTGACATATCCCCTCACATGAAAATGTGCTTCATCCCTGAAAAACACAATTGCGTCATCAGGAACGTTTTCGAGAAGAGCCTGCATTCTTCTGCATGCACTTCACATGCATTCCTCCAAGAATTGAAGTCTCATTCAAGGAGTTCTTGCACAATCGCCAACTTGTAAGGATGGTAATGAGGGTCATAATAAAGTATTCGCCTCGCTGAACGATCAGAAAGTCCAAGGTCTGATGCATGTTTGCACACAGAATGTCGTGGGGATTGCAAGATGGTACCAGTCCCTGCCTCAATGTTCTTAGGTGATTTGATGGGCCGAGGGACTCCAGGTCTTCTTCTTATCTCACTCACGGTTTGTCTGAATGTAGTGACCCATGCAACAATTTCCAGTCTGGACCCGACCGGGCTACATTGACGTGATTTTGGAAGGCCTGCTGGGTTGAAGTCACAGAACATCCGTTCAAAAAGTAGGCCTTGATGGCGATCGCATGCTCCTTCTGGCGACTGATCGGGGAGGGGAAAAAGCTTTAGAACCCTGGCTGTCAAATGAGACCACTCTTACCTAGCTATGACCACTACAGCCTGATTGGCACACATTTAAAAAAAGGAAGGTATATTTCCGCACCCTGTAAATAGTTTATTATTTATGCTAGGTACCTAATTCCTTTTTACTAGAGAAATTTTTTTTTGCTGATGCTTCAAAATTTTGTAAAAATGCAAGAATTATCATTGAATAAATTTCTGGGGTACATAACCACTGCCTTATTACAGCGATGCCTTTTACGCATAGTACGATGTAACAGTTGACCTCCAAATTATATTTTGCCTGCTCTTCTGGACTTAACACTTCTTGAAGGCTTGTGGAAGTTTCTAAATGGTAAACAAGCAGGGGTTTAATTTTTAGATCTTACATTGGCACAAAATAGCAGCATGAGACAACCTTTCGTTGCTTGCAGCCAGGAAATGCACTCTCTACTACTGTTACATGCACAAATATAGGTTTACTTTGGCATCTTCTTCCAGAAGAACCCCATCTTGTCACAATTAAATCCCTATTGCGGCACGTAACTCCTTGAATCTACGAGCTTCTTGCAGTCACCTGTGAAGTTCTCCGCTGCCTTTGAGTCAAGAGCTCACCTCCTCACCATGACTCCCATTGGGGTGGATGCCAGCTCTTCTCACAAACTTCTTGAACCACGCACGGCTCCCCTTATTACTACTTCAGCCATTTATGATCCTGACATCATCTTAACAAGGTCAGCAAAAAATACTTTTCCCTTCTCATAAATGATATTCTGGTAAATATTTTCTCATTCCAGATGCTTTTCAATTATCCATATGAGATGCAACCTTTCAGCATCATTGAGAATATGTGCATGTTGCGTGGATATTCTTGTCACTCTCTTTGAAGTATATCTTCTTAATTTTGTCCTTGTTCTTGAAGTAAATGCGAATCGTTGATGTCGACGGACTGTTATATGTGCACTAGATCAGTCACACTCACACCTTGTTCCCAATTTTACTTCTCATTTCTACATTTATTTTTATTCCCCTATGGCTTTCTTCTTGTGGATTTTTATTCACGGGCATTTGTGCAAAAACTATGCACAAATAATAAGCCTTGAGCACAAGTTTGGAAAAATTTGTCATCACCAGTGACATTAAGATGCTTGTGGAACAAGTGCTCAACACAAACTGAAGTAGCAAGTGTGCAAACATTCCAGGAATTCCTGCCTCAATGTCATTAGTTGTGCAAGTAATTGTTTGGACCAATGTTTCTGCTCATTTGCTATGCGAGGTGCTCATCAAACGAGGTTCCACTGTGGTCGATGAAGTGGTCTACGAGTTAATAGTGCAAAGCAAATGATTTCGGGAAAAATTATTTTGGAAATAAAAAGAGACGTTTCAGGTGTGATATGGTGGAATATCATGATTAATTTTGAAAATTTATGAAAAATTGGCAATTTTCCACAAAATAAAATTTATTAATGCGACCAGTTTCAATGTAACTATATCATTGTCAGGTCTAATGATAACGTAGTTACATTGAAACCATTAAATTTTATTTTGTGGAAAATAGCCATTTTTTTAATTAATTTATTTTGGAATTGTTCTTTATATCTATTAATACGTTTATAAATATATTCCTGGAGTTTGAAATCATGCATATAAAACAACTTCGATACACATACATTATATAGAGTTATGCAATGTAATGCTATGCAAAAAGTACAAATAGACAGGTATTTTCTGGTATTCATCTGGATGTCATTGGGAAAATTATCATTGTATGTTCAGAGATTCACTTTCAATTTTTCTTCCAGAATATTTTAACAGGCCAGCAGTTTATGATAAACACTAAAAATCTTAAGTAAACCCTTAATTTTTGTCATTCTGACCTGATTTTGCATATCTGAACTCCGTGGCATTGGCTTGTACATTTCATTTATTAAAAAAAACTTTCTAATGAACCACAATAATTAATGCAGACTGATTTCCTCATGCACTTGGTTAGGATACATGCAGCCAACATAAATTATCAATATTGAAAGGGCATGAAAAAATATAATTTCATAATTTGATTTTGTTAAGAAAAATTTAACTCAGTTTTATAATACATGAGAAAAGATATGCAAACTTAAGCAAATTCTTTTGTTATTCTTTAGTATATGAGTGAAGTCATCCACTCATGAATCTTAACAAAAACATACTAAAAATATTCTTACGATTACATTAACAATATTAGAACAATGTTGAGGTCAGGAAAATTAGCAAATGTAAAGCAAGAGATATACAGAAGAAAGATCGAAGTTTTCGGTCTATGCGAGGTGAGATGGAAGGATAGCGGGGATTGCTGGAGTGATAATTATAGAATAATATACAGCTGCGGGGACCAGAGCCAACGAGGGGTTGCCATAGTATTAAATGAAGAGGTAGGAAGAAGCACAGTCAACATGGAGCAGGTAACGGATACATTCTTGATAGTACAGATAAAAGCAGAACCGACGAACTTGGTTATTATTCAGGTATACATTCCACCGAGCAACCATACGGAAGAAGAGATAGATAGGATATACGATCAATTAGAGGACAAAATCTCGTGTGTTCCTGCAGGGAAACATTTGATAGTGATGGGGGATTGGAATGCGACGGTAGGCGAAGGAAGAGATGGTGATGAGGTGGGGGACTACAGTTTAGGCACGAGGAATGACCGCGGGGAGAAAGCAGTTGAGTTCCGCGGGAGACAGGGGTTAGTCATCACCAACACTTGGTTTAGACACCACAAAAGGTGCAGATATACATGGAAAATGCCAGGTGACTCAGAAAGGTATCAGCTAGATTATATCCTGGTTAGACACAGGTTTAGGAACAGTGTGATAAATTCGCACAGCTTCCCGGGAGCGGATGTGGACTCTGATCATAATTTGGTACTCCTTAAGTGTAGTATCAGATTCAAAAATATAAGTTAGGTACAGTGAATTAGGAAATGGAATGTAGGAGCATTAACTGAAATGACAAGGAAGGAGTATCAGTAGGCTGCGGAGAAAATTATGGATGAGCGAAAGGAGCTGAGTACTCGAGGAAAAATTGGAATATATCAAAAAAGGGATGTGGAAAGTCATGAAAGAAACTACAGGAACTGTTAATGGGAAAAGGTCACGGAAACCATGGGTTATGGATGAGATAATTCGTCCGTAGGGACATTGGAAGAAATAAGGATAGGAATGAAAACTGATGGACAACACATAAAATCAGTCAGGTTTGCTGATGATCAAGCTTTAGTCTGTCAGTCAGCCAAGGGGTTGCAAGCATTGCCGAGTGAATTGGAAACTCAGTTCGATAGATATGGAATGAGAATAAATGTAAATAAAACAAAGGTAATTCGGTATTTCAGGACGAAAAAGGCTAAGATAAACACTAAAATAGAAAGACAAAAACTAGAGCAGGTGGAGCAGTTTGCCTATTTCCGAAGTGTTGTGGACCAAAATGGTCAAAGTCGTAGGGACATAAGAAGAAGAAGGTCGAAGGGAATGATTTTGGGACATTACGTAAGGATATTAAGAAAAGGCTCATTAAAACTTTGAAATGAAGTGTAGCTATGTACAGCACCAAAAAATGGTCATTGAAGCAGGATAACAGGCATAAATTGGAGGCCTTTGAAATGGGGGTGTCAAGAAGGATGGAAAGTTTTAAGTAGACAGAGAGGAAAAGAAATGAGGAGGTGCTGGGCATGGTGGGAGAGGAAATGGAATTGTGCGGAGAAATCCAAAGAAGGCAGGAAAGATGGATGCAGAGTGTTTTGATTGACAATTGGATGTTGTAAGACTGTGATAGAGGGGAGATTGTTAAGCAAACAGAGGAATGGGAAGGAATAGGAAATGGATGTTGGATGGAATGAAGGACGGTAATAACTATTCAGAGTAAAAGAGAGGCTTTAGGGTAGAATAGGATGTTGGGTTGTGATTGTTAGGAGAGACAAAAGGAGTGTCGTCGGAAGCTGTGTCCATCCAAAACCTATCTTAAATGGTAAATTACCTTATAATAATAAAAAAGGATTCATGAAAAACTACCATGCAATATTTTTTTTAAGTTTGAGTAACCTACATATATTCAAAATAACGGTGCAATATGTATTAAATGAAAATAAAATCTATTTTGGTACATTTGAACCATATCTATATAATGAATTAATGCATTTTCCTTAATTGAACACACATCAGAATAGATTATGCGCACAACTTGTCCTCACCATTATCATGATTAGAGTGAATTTTTAGCAGAAGAGTCAATATCAGGTCAATGTTAACTTTTTCATCATTAAATCCTTGGTGATAAACATCAAGTAAATCCTTATCCTCTTGGCTCATGTCCACAGAAGTACTATCAGGAGACTCCAAGGACATTATTTCAGGGGGATTCCTGTAATTATAATAAATGTACACTAGTAACATACATAATTGCATTCTTCACATCAATTATTGTATATCCCGGTCCATATGATGCACCCTGACCTTTCACGTCAGAATTTACAAAAAATACTTGGATCAGGCAGAAAAGATCACATTATTTTGATATTAACACCTAATACGAAGAAAATTGAATTGCTATCAACGAAAAATTGGCAGCTACACCCACATCAACATTTATTCATCCTAGAATCCCAAAAATTCATCATCACTGGGCCAAAATGCCTTTCAGCAGCCTCATTTCTGTGTTCTGAGGCGTAATCCACAAATTTGATGTGAAAATTTAATTCTACATGACAATCTTCTCTTTTAAGATTCCATGAGGTTATTATCATTCTAACTTTTATGTAATACTTAGTTTCTGCTAATATTTTGGTATTATCAAAATTTGCATTAAAAGCAACAGTTTTCTATGGCGTTGATGAGATAGCTGAGTCATCTTTTCTCTTTCGCACAATTAACCAACTGAGAATGTGAACTCAATTTAAAAAAAAAATTGCCAGAGCACAAGTTTGGAAAAAAGTGTGATGATAAGTGACACTAGGATGCTGATGGAACAAGAGCTAAACATACAGTTAAGCAGCAGAAGCATAATCATTCAGGGAATTCCCTTCTCTTCGTCACTCGGTATGCAAAAAGTCACTCACTAAGCGAATCATATTCGGGAAAAATATTTTTGCTCATTATGTAAATTACTCGCTATGCAAGGTGCTTGTTAAGCAAGGTTCCACCATATATCGTTGCCCAAATTCAAGACCTTTCTCGGATAGCTGTAATGAAGAAATTCCCAATAATTGTTTTATCCTGGTACTTAACAAGAATCCCTCCGTCCATAACACTTAATATTTTGTCCCAAAGAGGAGTATATATTCCAAAAAATATGGTAGGCATATTATTCAATAAATTACTGGTGATTTCTGACATTGCTGTAAATAATGTACATTCTTTGAATTGCATCACACAAGCTTTATGAGAAAATTAAAACTGTTACCTGGTAGTAATCAATAACTGACATGAATAATTAACAATTGATGTACATACATGCATGCATTATTGTCATATTAATAGAACGGAAAGAACTAATCAAGAGATCCCCCCTTCGGTACGAATGAAGAGGACCAAACAATCTATATTCTTTAAGAATACATTTTCCAACTTACATGCAAGCCTCAAGAAGTTCTATCACTTCTGTCTGTTTCATATGCCTTGCCCAATCCAAAGCGTCCCAACCATTTGGAGCTTTTATGTTCAAGTTAGCACCTAGGTTTAGCAGCTGTTCCACAGTGTTCAAATTTCCCCTACTGGCTGCCACCATTAGAGATGTGACAGAAGTCACAGAATGCTGTAATATAAAAGAGAGTTTAATATGAATATTTTTTATAAAATGATAGTTCATATAGTGTGTTCATAAAATGTTTTAGTGAGGCTGCGCATTTCCAATGAAATAATTGCACAAGAAAAACTCAAAATGGCTAAAATGAAAGAGGCATACATGATGGCATGAAAATTGTATCACAGAAACTGCATATTAGAATTAGGTAGCAATCTGAAACTGATTATTCTTGAGGCAATGAATGCATGGAATGCAACATCACTCCAAGGCTTGACATTGTTAAAATAAACCAAATGACAGTTTTTGTTGGTGGTCTAACACAGCAACAGAAGTACTGTACCTCAGTTGTTCCAGATTAAAATTGCTTAGCTTGATACATATTAGTAGACTAGTTAGCGTTAAACAAGAAATCAACTATTAACAAACCTGGTAGTCCACATATACATTTTCCGATAACACAAGATGTAGAAGCTTGGTAAATGCATCTTCGGATCCATTAATCCACGCATCACACATGCATCGATCCATCTCTTCCATCAGCCAAGGCTCCACCTCAACTTTATCAGGTGTACTCTCTGTAGAAGTGCACTGGGTGAAGAGACAGAAAATCACCTATTAAAAAATTTATTCACCTAATTATTCAACATTCAAATTCCCATTGACGAAATCCATTTTAATTGTTCTAAAAGTGTATCATTTCTTTTCCTTATGAACTTCTCAAGAACTTCATTGAATTCTTATGAAATTCAGAACATTTGCTTGGAAGGCTTCCATGGAGTGTAGAGATTGAAGATTTAAATCTTCTGGGATTTCTTTCACATGGATTCATTTTCTAAGATGACTGCAACACTGGCATTCCAGTCAGTGCATTAAGATCAGAAGTCAAGTCACTTCTCCCCTGAAAACACCAACTGCAATGCAGGTGAAACTGTCCTCCTTGAAAATGGATCCATGCCGAAGAAAGCCTGGAAGTACCCATATTAAAAGGACTTGGTAGTATAATCTGTAAATCTGTGGAAAAGTACCAAGTCCTTTTAATGTGTACATGACATACTTCCACGAAGTGAAGCCTGAAACAGTAGAAAAGCCTGGAAGAATTGAATATATATTATATATAATCACTAATCCTGTATGCAAATGGTAGGCTGCAGTGGCTACCACCATGAGGGGCCAAAAATAGAGAGAAATTTGAGTTTGCTGATTGCCAAACGGGACTTTAAAAAATGTTACTAAAAAGCAATAATATATTCAATCATAGTTATCCACTGTTTGATAATTACATTTTCATGGGTTTTCCCCAGAAGAATTTATGAATAAAATCAGAGTTAAAATTGATCCATTACAATACAGAAGGCAAAAGAAATGTTATGACCTTGTTTTTTCTACATAAACGTTTTTTAAATTGCTTAAAATAACCACAGCAGTTGAATCACCTCAGTGGCATGTTATTTTATTTAATTTTTATTACTATTGCTCTAATGATTTGAAAGAAAATAAAAATATTGAAAACCAAGCTTAATTTGGATATTCTGCCAGTAAATTACACAAATACAGGAAACCTATATGAGATGCTGCAATAAACATTTTTCAGCATTATGCCAATTTCAATTAATTTTTAGCACCTGAATGTGCAAATTTTTCTTGCTTATATTTTTATTTCATTATAACCCGTATATATTCCGCTTAAGAAACCTGAAAATAGACTTCTAAAATAATTTTCAACTCAACCAGAATTTTATGTAAACTTCATGTTTACATATTTATTCATTGGTCCATTCATGAACGTATAATAGAGGCTTCACCAAACATGAAGTCGAGTGAAATTTCAAGAAGTCTCATCTGGAGCCATTTCTTTACTTTTTAGAGAGCTGGCCTAGTGGTATTTATTGTGTCCTTTAATGATGAAGCGTTGGCAGGAAGGAAAACTTATTAAACTGCATTCACTTTTTAATAATAAAGGCTTTAAGATGAAGAGTTGACAGCTTGAGATGAGTTCAGATAGCTGATGTTGAATAACTAAATAGATCCAATGTATTCCAAAGAAACTGCGGGAGATGCTGCAACAGTAACTTTTAACAGAGTTATCCGCCAATATGCATTTCAATGCAATCATTTCAGGATTTAAAAATCATTCACCCTGACCGGGATTCGAACCTGGATCCCTCAGTGTCCGGTCGTGTGCTTTAGCCAGTTAAGCTATCGAGGCGTCCTCTTACACTCTGAAATTTTGGGAGCTTTTAAAGGAACAAGATGTCGTGACAAAATACCATAGATACAGTGTCACAGGCATACATAGCGGTGCCCCACACACCACAGTCCACGAGGTTAAAGCCAACTTTTAAACACTTAGGCTGTTTATACCTTAGACAAATCCCAAAGAAACTACGGGAGATGCCTGAACAGTAACTTTTAACAGAGTCATCCCCTAATATAAAGCACTCGACCGGACATTGAGGGATCCGGGTACGAATCCCGGTCAAGGCAAATGATTTTTACACTCTGAAAGTATTGCAGATCAGATGTAGTTTATTCTGCATTTACTGAAAACATTTCGTATGTTTGGCATCAAACCTGCATCAAGCCCAACAATTCCCGGTACTAGACTCAGGATTCACAGTTCACAGACTGTGAGAGAGTGCCTTATCAACAACTTAATTGTAGCTGTACTTTATACGTAGCATGGCAAATGAAAAAGTGACAGAAATGAGTCAACTGTATCTATTTCAGGACAAAAAGTGAGTTGTAGAGGAAAAGGTCGGGTAAACTGTGAGAATTACTCAGCAAAATTGAGAATTGTGAGCATTTGGGAAGCTTGTAATGGTATCACATTTTTATTTCACAGTACATTTAATAAGTTTCTTTCAAAGCTGAGAATCATAGGTAAAAGTCATACATAAGAAGAATTAATCAGAATGTCCAACGCTGAATTCATTTCTACCCTCCAGGAGGACATAATCGCAGATATTTTGCGGGCGACTTTGAGGTGAAATAATTCCAAGAAAAGGAGCCAACAGGAGATTCTGTCATCAAATATTGATGACAGAATCAAGGGTAATTCAAGAGAAATGCCAAATTTATGGATCCATGCCCACCAGGCCTCACGTCAACAATATCTAGTCCTCATTATTTTCCTCTGTTAAGTTGGTACAACCTTAGTCAGCACAAAAGCTAAATATTTCAACTCAAAAGTAAACATTTCTCAGATATTATTACTTTTATCCACCAAAGCACAAGGGAAAACATAAGCCCTCATGCCACAATGAGCAAGGTAGACATCTTCATACCCCTCTAAAATTCAAACTGAAATAATAAACCTTATAGTATCACGCTTCACTTCTTGCAAGTTTCAAACGAGAGAGTCAAATGAGTGAAATTTACGCTCTTACATGCTCTAGTACCAAAAAATGCCCCCATGAATGATTTAATTTATCATCTTAGGGATATAATTTTGAGTAATAAATAATAATATCAACATCCAAACCTTATTCCCTTGCCCCAGAATAGGAGTTGCATTGGACTTCTGTTCGTTACTTGAAATGCTGGTGTTCTTCAGGCCTTCTGAGATGGTTTCTGTCCATTTCTCCAGCTTCTCTCTCTGCTCTCGTCTCTTTTCCACCAAACTCTTGGTTGTGCCATTCAGGTATCCTGTGCTGTGATAAAAATACCATCGAGTGTACCCATTTAACCACTCTGCCTTTAAACATGTGTATTTGATGGAATTTGATTTTCAAAATCTGTCAAAAACTGTACCTGCAATACGATGCATGGCCAAGAATGAGACTTTCTAATTTTACAGTAAAATAAATTGTCATGAAGTATACACATTAGTTATGAGCCCATTCAGTCATTTAGGTCTCAGTTCATATGGCTTTTTGGACTAGAATTTGAACCAGAATAAAGAAAAACATTAGTTCTGGAATGAGTATTATTACTTGATTAAGATGTTTTTACCCACCAAAACTTAGCGAGAGTCCTAGTAATATCCATCAAAGAGTATCAAAAATGGCATCTAATATTTGCAGATGAGCACATTAATATACATGTACTATGAAGCTGTTAATGCATACAGTATACTCAAGATTAACCAAAATGCCATTAAAAAATTAACTCGGCAAAATAATATCATAATTTGAAATTGAAGGAGGATTTACACATAAAAATATCAACTTAAAACCGAAACACAAAAACCAGTCTCACACACATACTGAGTTTCATCTACTCAGTATTCCAATTCACTAATTTATTTGTCATATTAAACCAGGATACAACATCAAGTACATTACAAACTCACACAATAAGAATTAAGAGTTGGTTTGTAAGTTGAAAATTTTCTCAATTTAAACTCCTATGCCAAATAGTGAAAGGATTTTTAACAATTTCTCAGTGATGTGGGCAACCCAAGGTTATGGCTTATCATTACTAATTGTTTTAGATAAATGATAGCGTCTCCAAAATTTCTCCAGGTAGAATGAGCACAAGGTTGTGCTGGCAACTAATAACTTGTCTTGATTGATAGCAAAAATATTACATTCAATATACCACAAAATAAATCTCTCTAATGCAATGCTACATTTTTTGTGGGCAGAGGGGGATGAATAAAAACACTATTATATTGGGAAATATGTTATTAATGTTAACAATGTGTCATTGTTTCCCACTCCATGTATAGTAAATATTAATTTTGGAAGAAGTTGATGCAGTTCCTTCAATCTATTCGATCGATAGTACAAGTATTATTATTAGGTAATCTACCGGTTAACGTAGGTTTTGGATGGACACAACCATCAAATAAATATTTTGTTACTCCTAACAAAAATCAACCCAAACTCCTACTCTATATCAGGTCCCTCTTCATCTCCGTGTACTTTCTTCCTCCCTTCCTCCCGTCCAACATCCCTATCCTGTTCCTACCCTTTCCTGTTTGCCTAACATTCTCCCCTCTATTACAGTCTTCAACATCCCACAGCCGATCAGTTTGCCCTTCATCCATTCATCCTGTCTCCTTATGATTTCTCCCAACAATCCCCTCTCTTCGCCAACCATACCTAGCACTTCCTTATTTTTTTCTTTTCGTTACATTTCACCTTCTCAATCCATCTCCACACCCACATTTCAATAGCCCCCAATCTATGTCCATCCCCCTGCATCAGTGACCATGTTTCCATTCTGTTCATAACTACGCTCCATATCAAAGTTTTCACGAGTCTTTTCTTAATATCCTTACTCAAGATCCCCGTCATCAACTCCCTCCTCCTTGTGAAAGCCTCTTTGCCTAGCGCATTTCTTCTCCTTATGTCCCTACTACTTTGACCGGGTCGGTCCAAAACACTTCCGAGAAACGTAAACTGATCTACCTGCTCTAGTTTTTGCCCTCCTATTTTAATGTTTAGCTTTGCCTTTTTCTTTCTAGAAAATCGCATAACCTTTGTTTTATTAATATTGATTCTCATCCCATACCTGTCGCACTGAATTTCCAATTCACTCAGCAATGCTTGCAGCCCCTTGGCTGACTGACAAACTAAAGCTTGGTCATCAGCGAACCTAACTGATTTTACGAATTCCCCGCTCACTTTCATTCCTACCTCCAGTTCTTCCCATGCCTCTTTAATCATTTTTCTGCATGCAGGTTGAACAGCAACGGTGATAATGGGCAACACTGCCTTACACCTCTTCCTAACACTGCCCAACCGGACTCCCCGTTCCCCACTCGCACCTGAGCAGTCTGAGACATGTACAGGTTGCGGATTAGCCTTCTTTCCCTCCAATCTATTCCTATTTTCTGCAATATACTCATTAGTTTTCCCCAATTCACTCTATCAAATGGCTTCCTGAAATCCACAAAACAGGCAAACACGTCCTGATTGTACTCTATATTCCTCTAGATCAGTGATTTCATTACTCAATGGCATTGGGCGTGCCTCTCCCCTTCCTAGACCTAAAGTGATCATCGCTTAAGTAATCATTTGCCCTACTCTCCATCCTTTTGTTGATGATCCCGAGAACAACTTTAACTGTGAGAGAAATCAAAATTATTGTTCTGCAGTCTTCACATGATGTAGCTTTTACCTTTTTCGGAATAGCAACTAACACTGACCTCAAAAAGTCTTCAGGCCAGATTCCATCCTCATAGATGCTATGAATTAGTCCATAGAGACTCCTCCTCCCACATTTTCCTAAACCTTTCAGAAGTTCCGCAGGAATGTTGTCTACCCCCACGGCCTTATTTGATTTCATCTCCCTTAATTCCCTTTCTATTTCATCGCCGAGTATGCCTGGACCTAAGCTATCTTCATCTACATCACATTCACTTTATATGTCTAAGCTTGTAGACTAAGTTCTTTACCATACAGTTATTTTATATATTCCTTCCATCTATCTTGGATCTTTTGTTTCAACTATTATCTTACCCAACTTATCTCTAACTGTTACTGCAGATCTTTTCTTTTACTTCCCGATAGTGTTTCAGCCTTCTCATACAGTGCACCAATTCCACCCTTCTTCTGCAAACTGTCCATATCCTCGGCATGCATCTTCCACCATGCTTTATTTGTTACCGTCTCAATTTATTATTTAACTCTTCATACTTCCTTCTGCTTAACTTTGAGTTTACACTCTTCCATTTCCTTTTCTAATCTATCTTTGTAATCACCTAAACTGTGATCCATGGTTTCCTCGTCCCTTTCCCATTAACAGTTCCTGTAGTTTCTTTTATGACTTTCCACATCCCTTTTTTGATATATTCCAATTTTTCCTCGAGTACTCAGCTCCTTTCACTCATGCATAATTTTCTCCACAGCCTACTGATACTCTTTCCTTGTCATTTCAGTTAATGTCCTACATTCCATTTCCTAATTCACTGTACCTAACTTATATTTTTGAATCTGATACTACACTTAATGAGTACCAAATTATGATCAGAGTCCGCATCTGCTCCCGGGAAGCTGTGGGAATTTATCACACTGTTCCTAAACCTGTGTCTAACCAGGATATAATCTAGCTGATACCTTTCTGAGTCACCTGGCATTTTCCATGTATATCTGCACCTTTTGTGGTGTCTAAACCAAGTGTTGGTGATGACTAACCCCTGTCTCCTGCAGAACTCAACTGCTTTCTCCCCGCGGTCATTCCTCGTGCCTAAACCGTAGTCCCCCACCTCATCACCATCTCTTCCTTCGCCTACCGTCGCATTCCAATCCCCCATCACTATCAAATGTTTCCCTGCAGGAACACACGCGATCATGTCCTCTAACTGATTGTACATTCTATTGACTTTTTCCTCCATATGATTGCTTAGTAGCATGTATAGCTGAACAATGACCAAGTTCGTCGATTCTGCTTTTATCTCTACTGCAATATTCTATCCGTTGCTTGCTCTATGTTGACTTCGCTTCTTCCTATCATTTTAATCAATATTATGGCAACTCCTCGTCGGCCCTTGTCTCCTCGTATATTACTCAAGCAATCCCTGGTATCCTTCCATCTCACCTCACATTGACCTAAAATATCTATATTCCTTCATTCCATATCTCGCCATATATTTTCTAATTTTCTTGTGCTCAACATTGTGCTAGCATTCCAATTTCCTATTCTAACTAATTCGAACTTCTTCTTCTGCATCTTTGTTCTGCTGCTGTCGGTTTTGCTTTGCGAGGGTTTCGTGAGATGACAACCGTGGAAGCCTTGCCTCTGGGTACAACACATGGCTGATTGGGCCCAGTCCCACAGTTGCCAGGACTCTATTCTCTGCAGTATCCATCATTTAAATATTGGGAATGATAACTGAGGTGTTTCCCGTTGCCTTCCTCAATAGTGTTTTTAACATGACACCATCACTCTGTGGTCACTCAACTGGGGTCAGACGCCTTTGCAGCTGCCTCACTGAGGAACAGACACTGCATGGTCTACCTTTCGTCTGGCTCCTAACCTTCAGCCTATCTGGCATGGGTGACCCTACCAGGAGCAATTACTATAACTCCCGCCAGCACAGCTCTAGGGGTCATCGGAACGTACAAGCCCTTCCACCATGTCAAGATTGTAGTCCATAGGAGGGGAGTACAAGTATATCTCCCCAATTGAGCTACCTCTTTTAAATGTCGTATAAGTCAGTAATATTACGGCGAGATCTGCATTAACTAATGCAACGGATGAAAACGGAGAATATTTGTATTAAAACAGTAGTATATTAATTACCTTTCATAAATAAACTTGAATTATAAACTAAAACTAATATGCATTATTTTTTTCCAACTACAGACACATTAAGTGAGAACAGATGATTATCAGGCTTAAAAAATTAGTTTATCTTCATAATTTTTACACTTTAAAATAAATGAAATACATTTCTTCCTGTAAATATGAAAGGTTGCGACTCACATTCCTGAAAATGGCAATGGGGTTGCAACCTGCTAGCAAAGTATAAAATAGTTTTACATGGCTAAATGTCATTTCCGCATGATGGATCTGCCATCTATCATCAGGTAAGTGAAAGACTTGATATCAACTGTTTATATGTAAGATGCCAATGTGCGGTAAGAACCTAAGAGGGACAAATTTTAATAATTTTTTAAGGAAGGGAATAATAATAATAATAATGATTATGTTGTATATTAGTGGCCTTCTTATTCTGTGAAGAAATGCTACCCAAAATCATATACTCTAATGAATGGATTAAGGCTTTATGTACATAATGGCATATATTTTCTCCATAGCTATTGCACTGTCTTGAAATTCAAATATGAAATTTGGTGGAATTGATTAGTAAATTTCATTTATTTCAGAAAATTGAAGTAAAAAATTGATACGGAGAGGTTCTCTTCTAATAGCCTTTCTGCAAATGCAATACCTTGAAAAGCTATGCATCTAAAATGTACCAGAAATCACTTTTTGTCAAAATCATAGTTTGTATAAAAGGGTGATTAGGAAAAATAAAAGTTTTTGTTCACTTTTGCAAATTATGAGATCTCAATATGTATCTATTGGAACTAAAACCAAAACTGAAGCTAAGAACCAAAGTGGCACCCAAACCAAAATATACTGTAACCAACCAATCACGTACATATTAGTGATGGCAGTAGCACATGGCCAAGGTGCACAAAGAGGAACCTTCAATGCTACTCTCTCTCATCTCTACCAGGGGGAAAGAAACACTAGGATAGGACAACATCACTATGCAATGAAATGGGACTATGACTCAATCATCTTTAAAAATCAGCTTTTTTCCCATTGATCCATTAAAGTTGAATTAAATTGACACAGGATTATCTTTCAGAACATTATGACTAGATAATAAGACCAACAGCCAAAAGCCAGCCTAGTCAACGATATGCAAGTACAAAACTTACCTCTTTAGAATATCTTCCAGGAAGAACTCCTCGACAGGATATTGATTACCATTAACTGAAACAGTGAAAATTTTATGTCAATTAAATTTTAAAACGTAAAATTCAAACTAACAACAGCCACAAGACCACCAGTGGAAAATTACCTATAAAAATTACTCCGTAAAATATAATTCTTTGGTTAATTTTTACCATGCACAATACATCACTGGAGGCTACAATATTGTAGACAAAATGCAAAATTTAAATTTAAGAAAGTAATTTTGACAAAAACATGAATTTTAGTGAAAGCTATTTCACCACATTTAATAATATATATAACCACAAAAAATATATTTTTGGGTAACATACACTACAATAATATCAAACTAATCCAGATTTGATTTGCATCCATGATTATTGAAATGACCTGTTGGGAGAGTATGAATATAAGGGGTATTATGCAAGGGTGGGGCATAAAAAGGAAAAATTAGATTATGAGAAACAGCGGGGAGAATGTGTTTTACAGCCCTTTGACATTTTGATGATTGTGGCAGGAGAATGGAAAGTAAAATGAGGGAAAATTTACCATCCTGTCACATAACTAGACATTTAGAGTAGTTACACTCGTAGATTAAAATAAAAGAGCATTTGGCAGCGAAGCAGCTGTGGAGTTTTAGACTTCATTCTGCAGATACTTCAAATTATTTCCTAAATAAGTGTCCTTAACTGAGACATGTGTTGGAAAGGTATCCAAATGCATTGTATTTCATACATGTAGTATTTTAAAATTAGGGTTCCATGTGATCCCACTGACACCCCATTTGTAGAGTTCCAAGATTTGCTGGAAAATTTATTTTTGCAAAATCAACTACTATTTGAAATTTAAAAAATAGCTTTGTTTTAAATTTAAAGGAAATTGTAAATATTAAAGAAGATCAGGAGGAACTGTAGATATGAGAGAAAGTAAGTGAGAAATCCATAAAATCAGTTAGATTTGTTGATGATCAAGCTTTTTGCCAGTCAACCAAGAGGTTACAATCATTGTTCAGAGTATTAAAATATCATTGCAATTAAATGGGATGGAGATCAACATAAAAAATATAAAGGTTATGAGGTATTTGAGAAGGATGGGTAATATTTATTTTAAATCTTAAAATTGGAGGCTAAAACTAGGGTAAGTACAATAATTCACAAGTGCTTTGAACCAACATGGTCTAAGTATTATGGGCATTAGGGGGAGAATTGCATTAGGCAAAGAAGGTTTCACAAGGAAGAGGAAATTGAAGACAGGGGCGTTGAGGATGTTAAGAGAAGGCTCGCCAAAACTTATGCGGGCTTTGAGGATATGTTTCAGGGATATATCCTTAAAGACCTCTTCCCCATTCTGACTAACCACAAAACAATGTCAAATATATTATCTACATATCCCTTGGTCACTTTCAAAGCAACCATCAATTTATCTGACGCATTGAAAACCACAAATCCACACCAGTACCCAGCAAAAGACTCAAATGTAAAACATTTCCCATCTTCACAACTCCTTGCCTCTCTTTTCAACTTACTGATTCTCCCTCATCCAACGGTACATCCTCAAGCACATCCTGGAATTGAATTTACCCACTAATCTACCATATAGCTCTCCTTCTATTTGGAAAAATGCGGTACACCCCTCTACCCCCACACAAAAAATCACTGTGCCTCTTACAAACCTTCTACTGCATTAGCCTCAGTACCAGTTCCCAGACGTGCCTCCCTCTGCAATGCTTTCATTTATGACTGTTACAATGCATCAATAATTACCTCCCTTCCCCCTCAGATACCCTGCTAATGCCCAATACTTTCAAGGCATTTGGCTGATGAGAGTGTGCTCAAACCCAGGTCTGAACTATGCCCACTGCGGGATGTACCCTCACCCCTGACAATGCCGATTTGTGAACATTTTTCATGTATATCCATGTCTTTGCAAATTTTATATTATTCTTTATGTATTATAATATTGGTCAATATTTTATTGGCAAAACTCAAATTATGCTTTTATAATATTTTTTTTATTGGCATTAATTTTACATAAAACTTGATTTTACATACTTTTTCATTGGTCCCCTTAAAATATGTTGTTTCACTGTATAAAAATTTGCATTATTCTTTGGTTATAACCTGACATTGAACATTAGAAATTAGAGTATCCAGATAAGAAGGGCATGTGCACATTTATTGAATAGCTAAAAATGTGTGAAAGATTATGAAAACAATTATCAAGTTCACCACAACATAATGCACAAAGAGTGTGTATTGAACTATAAAGACATGAGCCAATATAGAAGAACAATTAACACTGACACACTCTGGTGAAAAATACATCACATGATGTAGCAAGACTTAATGGGAAAACTAACTATGGACCAAAATCCTTAAGAACAAATATTCTTATTTATTGCCAATATTCAGAAAAATGTTTCCCATGTTTTATGGCATAAATCATTGCTTATATTGTGGTGAGCAGTACTTAAATGTTACAACAGAACATTATCACTTAAATTAATACAGAATAAAGAAATTCAGATAAGAAGTAACAGACACCTACCTTTTAAGACAGGGCATCCTCCAAAATATTTGACGAACAATTGAGAATCAATGGTGGCTGACATGAGTATCAGTCTTAGATTTTGAAACCTTGAGAGAGATTCCCGCAAAACAATTAGGAGAAAGTCCGAGAATCTATCCCTCTCATGCACTTCATCCACTATTACATGTGTCACCGTGGCAAGGGCTGAATCACCACCCATTAACGTTCTCAGTAAAACTCCATTTGTGCAGTACGTCAGCACTGTCTTTGGAGACACTCTGCGAAGAATGATAAAAACAATGCCAGAATGTAATTCAAATCCAACAATTTAATGTACATACCAACACTGCCACAGTAATCAATTCTAAGACCCATGACGATGGGTGAAGACCGAGCTTATCTTGTACTGAGCCCGATTGTATGCAAAATTCACACAGAGTAGGAGACTCGGTTATTTACGTGTCATCTGTTGTTTACAACCCACTTCCAGCATCCTGAAATTCGCACAGCTATTAAGCTGAAGTTATTCAAAGTCATTACACAGGCTTGATCTTAAGGTTCTTTGAGAAATATCTGGTCAGTAACCAAATTCCCTATCCCCTAGCCATCCACATACACCTTTGCATGTACAGTTTACTTGCACATGCATAAAATGAGCATCTTAACTCTTTAGTAAAAGACTTTTAAAGACTTTGAAGCACAAGTTTTTAACCAAAATTGTTAAAGAATATCTTTTCTATTACCTGCTTTATTCCCTCATTCATTACAAAATGACCGTCAGAAGCACTCCAGGTGGCATGTGGAAGTAACATTACCCCTCAACATGCATGCACAGGTTTGAGGTCCTTATATTCATCCAGTGTATTTTGAGAAGCGGAAGTATGGAGAGGTGTTCTAGTGCTACAGGGTTCGTCCGGAAAATAAGTGTACTGACTCCTGGGCTGGGCGCGCCACTCCAGGCGCGCCCAGCACCGCTCTGACGGGCTGCGATTGGAGGGGGGTATGTTGGCAAGCGACGCTGAAAAAGGCAGTCGGCTCTGAGCTGTGGTGTAATAATAATAATAATAATCTTTATTTGCCCAGAAGACACTGACACAGTGTAATAGATACATCAGATAAGTGTATAGGACACGTCATATGTACATATAGATGTTAAACAATGATGAAATTCAGAAAAGCATGACACAATAATAATTTTTTGCATAAAATATATTCCATATTCAGTATGGTTATTTTTTCTCCATGAATTCCATTACAGAATAAAACTGTTCTTTCCTTAAAAATGATATTAATTTCTTTTTGAACAGGACTGGATCCTTTACGTACTTAAAATCGTAAGGGAGCCTGTTCAGTGCAAGGAGGCCCATTGATTTAGGCCCCAAGGATGTATTTAAAGTCCTGCAATAAGTTTGATGCAGGTCTCTGCAGGCTCTGGTTTGGTGACAATGAACGTTGTCATTTGTCATATAATTGGATATATTATGGTGTAGTGAGGAGCTCTGTTAACGCGAACCTCCACGCTTGACCCACGTCACGGAACGCGATGCCGAAGCAGCGTTATTCCATCAAATTTGCGATAAAGCTTGGGAAATCGTCTACCGAAACTGTCGGTATGATTAACCAGGCTTACGGGGAGTCAGCCATGTCCAGAAACATGATCTTTTGGTGGCACAAGATGTTCGTGGAGGGCAGAGAAGAGGTCGACGACGAGTCTTCGAGAGGTTCCCGATGATGCCTTCGCGGGAGCGTTCCAGGAATGGGAACGCCGCTGGAACAAGTGTATCGACTCACAAGGGTCCTATTTTGAGGAATATTAGATTAAGATATGTAAAAGTGTAATAAATTTTTTTTCCTGAGCTCAGTACACTTATTTTCCGGACGAACCCTGTATGTAAACACGACTTTTCTGAAATCCTGGACTTGACAGCTGCCTTCACCTCATCGTCCGAGGTGTAAGATGACCCTTGAGGTGTCTCTTGAGTTGAGGAAAACAAATAAAAATCGAAAGGCGCAAGATCGGGGGAATAAGGAGGGTTTTGTTTGTTCTCGTCTGTGAGATGGTGTGGTACCCATTGTGCTCCGATTTTACGGTATCCCAACTGTCCAATGATGAAGCCGGCAGCCGGATGAAGCGGTTCCTTCAATATTCCAATATGGTTTGCAATACACTTTCGTGTGATTCGCCAGTCATTTGGAATCAAATCTTTGACGAGTTTGCGATGTTTATCGTCTGTGGCAGTGATCGGACGTTTCGTGTTTCATTAACAATTATGGCTTTTCCAGGCTCGCAACCACGAAGTTTTACTACCCATCGATTAACAGTAGACCTATCAACAGCATCGTCACGATAAACAGCCTTTAAACGATGATGAATCTCAGTTGGAGTCACTTTTTCAGCAGTTTAAAATTTGATAGCAGCATGCTGTTTAACTTGCGTTGACATAGCACTAGAACACGTCTCTATACTTCCGCCTCTCAAAATACACTGGATGAATAAAACGACCTCAAACCTGCGCATGCGTGTTGAGGGAGAATGTTACTTCCACATGCCACAAGGAGTGCTTTTGAAGTTTATTTTGCATATGGTCTACAACCATGAGTGCATTAGTTTTCAGTCTACACTCGTAATACAGTAAAGGTAAATAAATATCGTAAACATAATATCATAAATCATTTAAATACTATCCTCCTGCACTCCAATATATGATTGTGTAAACACCTGTTTCTTGATTCCTTGAAGACATGACAACAAATGCAATCCAAAAAAACGAATCCAAAAACTTAAAAAAACTGATTAGAATGAAACTAACATGGATATGTTTTATTTCCCAAGGTGTCCCGTGAGTGCATGGTCTTCCAGTTGCTTGCAAGAGGTTGTGTAGGAGAAAGTCTTAAAGGAAGTACTTATACCACCCAAAAATTCCAAGTCATACGTTTCCATCAAAATGATCCCTCATGAGAAATGAAAACAAATTCTCTCATGGCTACATTCATTTGGCTGATTGACTCAATTAACTAGAATCAACCACGCATAAAAATCTGAAACTTTCAAAATACAATGAAGTAGAATTTAAGACCTGCAAACGAAATCATGTTGCTACAACTCAACAAGTCAGCTTTAACACTCCTCAGTGTTTTAGGAAGGGAAACAAATTGTATGTACAAATATATAGCAACTGTGGACAGTGATATTTAACTATGCCACAGAACTGCAACTATTTCACCCCTTAGAACAAAATACTATCACATTTTTTCTTTAGTTAATCTCTCTTTTATTTAAATGTAAATCTGACTGGTTACTTATCATATGTATGTACATCCAAATAAAATTGTTTAAAAATCTGTATAACCATATAAAAAATGAGATGAGAATTTCACTATTCAAGAGGAATCTATTTGCATATATGGTTGATGAGTGTTATTATAGTGTCTATGAATATTTATGTAAAGCTTAAAAGCATATCAGTTTCCTATTATAACTGCATTTTGTACTTCTATTTGGGAATAATATGATTTATGTCCCATCAAAGTGTCCTATAATCCTGTAATATTTTCTCAATACTGTACACTGTGTCTGCTGGACAAATAGATATATTATTATTACAATCACTTGGATATTCTAATGAATTGCATTAGGCCGTTAAAGTTGTTGGTGATCAAGAGCACACAAAAACAGTAGGTGAAAATACACATGTCAATTCACCAGGTGGGAATTCTAATCTGGACTAATTTGAGCCAAATCCAAATGGATCTTAGGTACAAATATTTTTAAATCCACAATGTTAGAGCAGAATGTACACAATCTTTTAGGGAAATAATAAAATTTAGATGGTTGGCCACACGCTTAGCCCTTGGACAGGATCAGGACTTCATTTTTCCCTTCATTTCCTCCCCTTCCCTCTTTCCTACGGTAAACACTGTTAATTCCCAGCCATATGATATTTACAGCACCCCGAGGGCCTCAAGAGAGTGGGGGACACTTCCCTGACCTGCTTTCTAGCCTGACTTGGTACCCAACAGATTGACCAATCCTCTCATCCCTTTCAGCTGCCACTCGGTCACTCAGCGTAATGGCTGACAGTCTTCTCGGCTGGGTGCATATAATTCGGCATGGTCTTCCAGTGCGGTTGTAATGCTCCATTATGAACTGAGGTACCTATAATTGAAATTTTATAAATAAGGACACCAAAAAGTGAAAGGAGACTACAGACTTTAAACACACCTATTGAAGGGATAGTAAAATGAATAAACAATAAAAGTAAAATACATATGAAATAAAAACTACTCCTTAATTCATTACATACTTCATCACACACATAAATATTTTGATATTCCCATAGATTACACCCATAGACTCTGTATGCAAATACCTATTGGAAATGTGTAGATTGGAGGCTTTTAAAATGTGGGCATGGAGAAGGATGGAGAAGATTAAATGGACAGAAAAGAAAACAACTGAGGGGGGAGAAGACCAAATGAGGCAAGAAAGATGGATGAAGAGCATTTTGGTGGGTAATGGGATGTTGAAGAATGTGATAAAGGGAAGAATGCTAGGTAAATGAGGAAGGGACATGAATAAGATAAGAATGTTGGACAGGATGAAAGGAGAAAGGAAGTATACAGAGATGAAGAGGGACTTGTTGTAGAATAGGATTCTGGGTTGTGTTTCTTCAGGAGAGACAAGTAATTTCATTAGGGGAGACAAGAGTTAATTCATTAGGAGAGACAAGAGTAATTTCATTAGGAGAGACAAGAGTAATTTCATTAGGTGAGACAAGTAATCAGGGTCTGATAATGGTACCTGGCTCATTTCAGGAACCAAGGAGACAGATATATTCCTGTTCTATTGTTTTGAGTTTGAGTGTTATGTCCAGAGGTGTATTTGCTGGATTGGGAGCATCAGGGAGGAATTCTGGCATTAGGCACTGTGGTTATTGATTCTAATATTGAGGGGTGTGGTGCACTGTCCAATATAGAAGTCAGGGCATAGTTGGCACATCAGAAGGTAAACTACATTACTGGAGTTCCATACCAGGACACAGAATCTGCAATCATCCTGACTCCCTGGATATATTTCCCTCAAACCTACACCATTCCCTCCAACGAGGTTATCCTGAATCCCTCCTAAACAAAAGAATCCAAAGATAAGCTTAATTTTACAAACCATCCTCCACCACAGTAACCCACCCTCTTTCATTTTGTACCACATACTTCCCTGGTATAGAGTCTCTGAGAACCATCCTAAAAAACATCCACCCTATCCTCAAGAACCACAACGTCACCAACAACCTTTTTCCCAAATGTCCCTCTGTTACCTTCAAACACCCTGCCAACTTATCAGATCTCCTCAAATAAACCAACCCACTAATTAAATCCCCACCCCATCCCAAAGCCACTCCCTTGCTCAGCATAATACTGATATGCAAAACATGTCCTATTTTCAGAACCTGAATCCTATCCTTCTCCCATCCGCTTCTAAACTCTCTCCGACAACTTCCCTCCTCCTCGTGCACCTCCAGTATGTCTATATAGCCATAAACGCAGTAATCAACCCGCAGGTCGGTTGGGTTGGTGATGATAGATTAGAGTTCACCCACTACTAAGCCCGACGGTGTATGGAATTCACACATCAGGGTAGCAGGGCCAGTTCCTTTCCCTGTGCCGGTTATGGTTTCCCAGGAAGATATAGTGCCCAAAAAATCACATAGCTTGGGTGGAGCTGAGGGTTCCCGGAGAGGTTTGCCCAGGAATCAAACCCTGGCCCTCCGGTCAGTAGACACACACAAACCCTTAAGAAAATTCATCCAAAGTTGACAATACTGTACAGGGACTCTGCAGCTTCAATGTCTTTAAAAAGTGGACAGCTGAATCAATGTGGTGGCACATCCCTCGAAGATGACCCAGGTGAAGGACGGCCAAAAACCACAACCACACCAGAACCTATTGAAAAGGTGCATGATACCATTTTCGGCGATTGGCGAGTGAAGATGTATCAGATAGCTAAGCCCATGCGGATATTGGAAGAAAGTGTGCAAAACATCTTGCACAAAGAATTATTAGGGATGTGAAATCTCTGTGCAAGGTGGGTGCCGCATTTGCAGAATTCTGATCAAAAGCAATTGCGCCAACAATTTTTGCAGCCATGTTTGGACTGATTCAAAAGTGAAGCAACTGATTTCGTGCAGTGATTTGTCACCATGGATGAGACATGGGTCCACCACTGGGTCGTTAATTTTTCAACTGAAAATGGCAGTCTTTCATTTTCAGGTCAAGAACTTTTCACCTTACCCTCATATAAGTTCCATGACCTTGATTGAAATATTATTATTATTATTAAAAATACACATGTGCTGATAGACATTGTCGGGTGGCACACAAGTCCCAAAATAATCGCAAAAGATGTTTCATAAAACCAGGCTTCAAAACACAAATCTCTTTAACAAAACAAGTGAATCCCCATCCCATTTACAACCATTAATCAGCAGGAAAAAAAAGATAAATTAAAAAAAAAATTAAGCTACTACATATAATACAATACCACACACATCAAACAGATTATTACATATATACCTTACATCTATTCTTAAAAGTATACACTCTGTTAGGAAAGGGCTCGAATATTTTTGCAGGTAAGGTGTTCCACTCAACAATTGTTCTATTTAGAAAAGAAAATTTTTTTTTATTTGTTCTCTGTGCCCTCCATTTTACCTTAAATTTGTGATCATTTCTGCCTATAAAATTTGGGTTCCCCGCCTCTTTCCTAAGATCTGCCCAAGCTTTCTCTCCCGCTTCAAAATTCGGAACATTCCACAAAGTCTGCTTACTTTCCTTCTAGTTTCTAGAGGTTCCCAGCCCAGCGTTTCTAGCATGTCAGACACACTCTCCATCCTCCTATACTTCCCCAGTACGTATCGGGCAGCCTTCCTTTGCACCTTTTCCAGTTTTTGAATATGACCTTCTTCATGAGGGTCCCATACGAGAGAAGCGGACTCTAAAATTGGTCTTACTAGGGTCTGATAAGCCTTCTCCTTGGTTGCTCTAACGCTCCCTTTGAGGTTTCTCATCACTCAATGAAGAGATGGGAGGGAAATAGTTCTGAAATCCCTCAGTTCCTCCTTGTCTCCATTTTGAAATACTGGACTCATTTGAGCTGTTTTCCAATCACTGGGAACCTTGTGATCTACTAGCAATTTTCTAAATGTGATTTTTAGATATGGTGCAATTCACAATACTAGTTCCTTAAATATATGAGAGGGTATTGATCAGGCCCAGAGGATTAATCAGGTTTAATATTTTGAGCACAAATTTTATCCCATTATCTTAGATGTCAATTTTGGGCATCAGGTCCGATTTGGTAAGCTATCGGAGACATTCGGTGAGACATTGGTGAAGACGTTTCGAAAGAGGGAATTGAATAAGTTAGCCTTTCCCAAACTACTGGTTACTCCTTTGCCTTTATCATTTGTGAGTGAATTAACTGTCGACTTATTTCCCTTAACCTCTCTGACATACTACCAATATGCTTCCTGATTCTCTTTCAAATTTTCTGCTAACCTTTTCCTTTTGAATTTCCCAACAGTTTCTGAAATTACTTCATGGCATTCGCCCGAGATATCTTTTAATCATAAGTACCTAATCTCATTCCATACATTACTAGAGCTATCATCCCAAATATTTTTCATCTTGGCATTGAAATTACCATTGATATGGCAATGCTTTTCTAACATCCGCATTTTACCATCTAGGTTTGTGTTATCTTTCATAAATTTATTGGAAATGAACTTGTTAACGACTGAGCGGGTAATCTTGAGGAAGTAATTCCATGTATCTTAAGTATTTTGATTATTACTATCTTTCTTAAAATTTGCATAAATTTCCACACCTTGTAATGATGACAATGATACAAATAAGATGTACTATCAATAAGTTTTTTAATTCATAAACCCTTACATGAATCAGCCCAATTTGTGGGGATCGAGATGGTGCGGGGGCTAACGTACTGGCTTCCCACCCTGAGGGCGCGGGTTCAAATCCCGGCGGTGTTGAATCTTTTTCTGAGGTATCTCGATCCCTACTTGAGGTGCTTTGTGGAGGGCACTTTGAGTGAGTACGCTGTCCGTCGGATGGGACGTTAAAACTGCGGACCCCTTGGCGCCTTTCGTAAAGAGTAGGCTAATGCCGACGCCGGGTTTCTCTCCACCCTTCATCCTTTCCTGTCCATCTCCTATGGCGCAAATGACCTTAGCTGTCGGTCGCCTCCCCTAAAAACTACTACTACTACTACTACCCAATTTGTTAAAGTCATTATTTCAGTGTTAAATGGCTCAAGAGAAATCTTCAAGTACCATAGCTTTGAAGACAACACGCTATTCAAACTTTGAACAGTGGTTACCTCTATCTCCATAATAGCTTTTACCAATACAAAAATTGGACAACTGTAAATCCAGGGATATTCCATTGTACAGCTCTGCCTCGATTAAAAAATTCAAAAGCCAGTAACACTGCTCAAAGAGGAGGCAAGGATCTCTAATTAATCCTTGTGGTGGAAATAGCCATTTAAGAGTGTGTTCAAATATACTAGGGTGGTGACTATTAACTCTCGTAACTCCCCTTCCAGCATGATATAATGCCTCTTCGTTTGGAAACTTGCCTTATCCTATCTATAAAATTTCATTTTTGCAAGTTATTATAAGAAGCATTGACTATAAATAGAAACCCAAGATGTGTAAATAACTATTTAAAAGTATTACTGTACCATTACTTATATAATTTATATATTTTGGGCTATTGCTCAATCGGTAATTACATGTATCTACAATTTATAATGAAAATAAGGAATCCTCAGTAATTTACAACATTGATCTTAGCTTCCTATCATTTAAAAAGTAGCTTAAATATATTTAATAAGCACAATATAATATAGCCCTTCACATATATGAAGAATTGTAGAGACTAACCTGTGTGGTCTTTCCTGAGCCTGTTTCTCCAGAAATAATAATTACTTGATTGTTGTTGATGCTGTGCATGATTTCTCCCTTAAGATTCCAAATAGGAAGAGACTTTCTAAAATTAAGTAACTCCAGGGAAACTGACAAACAGGGAACTTGAGGAACACCATTCGTTAGGCGACCAGTCGTTTTGTTGAAATCTCTCGCTAGAAATGAGTTGCAGGATAATTACACAATGCAGTACACTAATGGTGACAGAGACTATTACTTATACTTCATACCTTGAATAATTTCACCAACATGCATTGATTATATAAAATTATATGTTCAGTAAGTCTCTACAAATGTTTACTTAAATGGAAACAGCTTGAATTTGCCCATAGTTTAAGTAAAGAAAGAAAAATAAAAGTTTCAGGCAACACTTGGTGGAAATTCTTCACATTGAACTTTAATTAAACCATTTGGAAAAGCCAAGGGGTTGAATTTAAAGTGTGTTATCATAGCCTTCATTAAGTAAATTAAATGAAACCCTTAATTACCTGCTGATAAAATTATTAATTTAATAAACTAAGTCCATTAGACATTGCCAAATAATTTTTGACATGATTTTAATAAAAGGCATTGATATTATTCCAATTTGCCTGATGGAGAGTCATTTTGCCAAGCAAAGAAAAGGTAAACTTTATTATGAAACTGTTTTTCCTTACTCAAGAAATTGAAATATTGATACTAATCATTCTTAATACCTACCTTCTGTATTAATTAGCCTATCTCTCTCAGTGAGAGGTAATAGTTCTTGCCGTTCTTTATTGGTAAGAGGATATTTGTGGAGCAGCAAATATATATTTTGGCGCGAGGTATGCAGTAATTGAAAAACTGCATCAGCTTGAACAATTGTTGAACCCTCTCTTTTATAAACAGTGAGATACCGGTTTGCACCTTTCCTAAGTTGCAAGTAGTAAACAAGTGAATGTCCCTTCTATAGAATATCTTCCATCAACTAGTTTCTTAAATAACCATTTCGTAAACAACTTACCCCCTACTCTTAGATTTCAATCCCAAATGAAGAGCCACTTGATGTATATATGCCCGTTCTTCAGAAGTCAGGGAGGAAGGAAACTCCAACTCTAAAATTGGAATGGGTCAGACATTCACATGCACGTCCAACTAAAATATCAAAATTATGCTTAAGAGTTCAAAGCACACAATTAAGTCCTTACCTTTTTGGTCGTCAGTCATATTGAATTTTTTTAAGGAGAGGTCTACCGCTATCTTCACATCTTCTCCTACAATTAGTACTTTATTGCCCCTCGGCATGATTTTTAAGTTGTATTTATCTAATATTGGAAGCAATTACATCCCTCCTGAAGAAAGTGAAACTACACTCCAATGCAGGGCCAAGTTAAACTTACTAGATGGATGTATTCTAAAATACTAATATGCTCTCAGTTTATTTGATACTGCTATACTTTATACAACAATGAGGACAAGAGAATTTCCATTAAACTGTTGGCAATTCACAACAATTATCAACAAGACAAACCTTTATACTAACTTTTCGTAGTTTCATGAAACGCGCACCATTAATTTCCAAGCGGCTCTTCAACTCAAGTTGCACTATAAGGCTAAGCCATACCGTTCTTTCCTATAAAAAAATTTGAACTTCACTGCAATAACAGACATGTCTCTTTCCATTCCGATCACTTCCGTACTACAGCTGTCTGAAAACCAGTGCTACCAACCGAACGTAACATATTGAGGGGGCGGGATTTAGGATTAAGAGTCGCCCACCCCTGTGTTAAGACCTTTGTTTTCTTTAGCAAACCCGCTCGAAAAGAACGATTACCGATGAAATTACGTCATAGTAACATCCTTAGTTGATAGATAATACTGGCCTTGCATTACTGTGCCGTGGCATACATACTACTATTCATTATCATTATATTCTACGCAGCTTCGTAAGTCAAAGCCTCGTCATAAGGCAATTACTTAGGTGATCTTCGCAGGAAAGACACACATCTGCATTGGTCTTTATATATTTTAAGGTTAAGTCTGTCGGCTTCTTTTACTTTGGAAACTTTCTCGCAGATGATCGGAAGAAGATCTAAAAAAGGGCCTACTAGTGACACCCAAATGTTGTACGAGTGGCTTAAGTTGTGACAGCTAGCGAGCTACCGACAAATATCCACTTGGCCGTGGTTCCATACAGTATTTAATAGCGGCATCAAGTTGGCTAGTGTGTTGCATTTGGTGGATCGCGGTAATTCTTAGGTATCATCCTTTCACGAAAAGTTGATTAAAAAATCGTTGTCTACCTATGACTCTTATTAATGGAAAGCTAGCCTATCCTTTTCCTTAATGAATAACGGAGAAATAGGACTAGCATTTATCGGTTGATTGATCGTGCAAGGTTATATGCATATTTCATTTTCTCGTCTATTGAACAGTTTTGACTGATGAAAATGGCATTGCCATCTATACAGCATTGCACTTCTTCACTCTGCCTTCCCTTCCTTAAATAGTTTTCGTCCATCACTACCTGCATTATTTTGAATAATTATTTTTAGTTTATGTTTCTCATTACTCTTCATGTGTAATTAATTTCTTCATTTCAATAACTTAATAATATGCATACTATGTGAAATAATTGTTACATGTATATTTCCCCTAATTCATTGGGTTTTTTTTCAGGTTTTCACACCCCCCTTCTCCTCGTGGGTGTTTTCCTGCATGGGTTTCTACTAGGTAGACTGCCTCTTACTGATGTACATTCAGAAATGCTTCACTCACATTATTAAGATTTTGGACAACTTTTTCTGTGAGCTCAATGAATTTATGTCAATCAAATGGTAAAATGAGAAGGCAATCTCGTGATGTAATTGGCCAATAATGAATGAATTATCTAATTGCATCTCTTTGAAAGACCTTTGTGGTTACCTTACTCACAGAGACATGGTGAACAACAACAAACAACATCACTTTCCTCTACTTTAAGCCTCTTCACAAAAGCACAAACTTGAACTGATTTAGGGAATCAAAGGGAAGTTTTTTCAGGTAAAATAAATTTCTAAAAGTATGATTACCAGTTAAACTCAGCGTTTAAATCATTACATTAGAAGAATGCATACATTTTTAATTGAGGATATTAGAGCAGGCAGACGGCTGCCTGTTCTGATGTGGCCATGCAGGGAGAATGTCAACGGTGGGGATATTGCAGCATACTGAGCTGAAGGTTGATGGATGGTAGCACTGCCAATGAAAGATGAACTGTACCAGTGAATGTGGTTGGGCGTGAGATGGCATGGGATCCTTTCCACTGCCCACTATACAGGGGAGCCACATGAACAGTATTTTTGCTCGAAGTAGTGGCGGAGGATGCAATGTATTATGTTTTTGGTCATGATTTTGGCAAGGGCAGTGAAATTCACTATGTACCTCAAGGGTGGGTAAGGTCACCCAGAAGGGAATTCAGAGCAGAGGGATGGGTGGGGGTAATTATGGTGCAACTGCACTGCTGAAATATTGAATAGCCATTAACCATAAATAGAGAATTGCAGCATTGAAATATACAATCACTTTCAAAATGGACACATTTATTACAATATTTTTGGTTTTATATATTAATTTGTCATAAGTTTAAGACACTTTCAAAAGATAAAAAACAAAGAAAAGAAAAAATCACGGCAGTGTCATTCATCAAAATCATGATCATTGCCAAAGTGTGCATATATACTTATCACATCATTGTAAATTCCCTCAAGGGAAGGGGAAAGAAACCATCAATCAACCATTAGGCCAGGATTCTTTTTCTAATAATTGCTGTGCCCGAGAATTAGATTTTACTCAGTTATTCTCAACTTCATCATAATACAAAGACCCGCTATTGTTTCCCCTTGAAATGGCCCATAGGACTCTCTTACCCGTCTTTGAAAAAAACTATAAATGCACTTCCAACACAATACGTTCCAATAATAAAACAATAACAATGAAACAATCATTTGACAATTCACTTAGAATTGACCATCTTTTCCCAGCGTTCTTCAGGAAGTAGCAGTGCAACTAAAAACATCCTACATAAAAAATTCAACAGGAGGATATCAAAGCATTAAGTTCACATTTAAAGCAAAAATAAAATATGTAATGTATTACATGAAAAAAATAATTTCCGTACAGAAAAAATAACACTGTATTGTGTACTAACAGAAAATAGGTATGATTAATAGCACACACTTAGTTGTAGTTACTAAGGGGAGGCAACTGACAGTGAAGGTCTTTTGGTCCATTAGCAATAAGATGGATAATTTGAAAGGGGTAAAAATTGCAGGGAATTGGGTAAGGGTTGAGAGAAATCTGTCACTGGCACTATCCTAATTTTAAGGATAGGTGCCAAGGGGTTGACAATTAAATGTCCCATCCATCAGATAGCATACTCAGCTCGAAGAGCTCCCCAAGTGGATATCAAGATACCACTGAAAATAACAACAAACTCCAGGATTCGAACCCAGGCCCTTGGAGAGGGAAGCCAGTACATTAGCCACTGCACCATCTTGATCCTCCATTAAAAATATGCAATTCCTCCTTTGAAACATTTTTACAACCAGCATTGTCTTTATGTTTGGGACAGTGAGTATCCTGGTGGTATTTAAATAAAGAGTTGATTCATTTTTTTCAAAAATATAACACAATGTTCAAAAACTTTACATTTCTGCACCTTCAAGTCTCTCAGTCAACACACACATTACACATTCCTTCAAACGAAATTACTTTTATTTGGTCGGGAGAGGTCCATCAAGGGAAACTGCAGCGTCAGCTGGAGAAGGTGAAGGAAATCCTTGAGTAATGGCTTGTTCACCATCTTCTTGGAACTCTCCACCTTTAGAGTTAATCTGTGAATCACTCAAAGACCAATACCTAGATGAATGTAAATTCTCAACTAAAGATGAGACAAATAAAACAGCACTGCTCAACATACCTGAAAAGAGAAGGTAATAAGAAATTGAACAACCCATGTTAAAGAAGAATACAATGTCATAGTATTTTCACCCACAATATTAATTGAGAGAAAATTTGTGATCCACTTGTATCTGGCAATGATGTGAAATCACCTGGACTGTGATCCAAAGCATGGAAAGCTAGCTATTTGCATGAGTCAAAAGAACCATGAGACAAGTTTGAACTAATATTGAGTGATTACAATTCAACAATTTCAGAGTAAAAAAATCATTTGACTTGACTCAGATGGTTAAGGTAGAAGGGAGTTCTTAATTTTGAAGGATATAACGTAGAAATTATAGAAAAGAAGATTCCTCCAAACACACTAATTCATGGATAATAGAGGGAGTGGCCAAGTTGTGCAACCCTTTTATTGACAAACAAAATTATCAACGGGTGGAGGCCCGATGACATTTTGCAGGTATTTTATTTACTTTTCCACAGACAATGAGTTGCAATGTTAACATAATTATTGCAGTTTTTTGTTGTGAGTATGAACCTTCAGTGACATTTCCAGTGTTCTAGTAGCTCAAAAGAATCTAGTTTTAGGGAATTTTAAAATAATGTGTAGTGATAGGTTAGTATATTCTAAATTTAGTGAAAGGTTCTCAATGACTTCAAACACAATACTTTTGGCTAATTATATGAGGTCACAGAGCAGATAAATGAATACAAACACATTTATTGCACTCAAAACTAGCCAATTTTATATCATTTGGAGCACAAATAATTATGCAAAAATAATTTGCCATTCCAAAGTCCAAAATATACAAAATATTCATACAAAATTTACACCAATATCTGAAAATAATTACTACCCTAAGGATAAACAAAACTTGACAGAGTGCCAGTGATAACAATCAAACATGGTCATAAGAACAAAGAATATATTACCACATTTATACATAAACACACTCATATTTGCAAACACAGGCTAACAATTTATATACCAGTAAAATAAGGTGAAATTTAGTTCATTTAATAACTTCCCTTATAGGGAAAAATAGTTGATTGTATCATTTTTAAAAGTGCCAGTGTCTCTTGCAATTATAATTTCTGCTGGAAATATATTCAAGCTTACTGCTACCACAAAAGATGCACCTTCAATGCCATTGTTTAGAAGTACGTCACACAAAACACTCCTCAAGGTAAAACAAATTGACTCATAATTCAACAAGCAGATGTTTTCATTCTTTGTAAAAAAACAGGATAGTACTGTTCTTCCTGGGAAACCATAACTGGTACAGGGATAGGAACTGGCCTCCCTACCCTCATGTGTGAATTTTACATGCCAAATAGGGCTTAGTACTGGGTGAGCTCTACCATCACTGAAAAAACCAACCCTCGGGTTGATTACTGTGTTTATGTTTTATATTATATTTCAATATTTGACGTGTATGTAATCATAGACATTTAAAAGTTGAATATTATTTGCTTAATTTTCAATTTTATCTTACTATAATATATTCACAATACTATTATTTATACATATTCAATGCAATCTTAGCTTATGTTCATATCAATTTATTAAATTTTTATCTTAATATTATGATCACTGTAGTAATATCTTTCAAATTTTATTTTATCTATATTCATACAATTTAATATTCTTATTATTTATTTATTTACTTATTTTCTTTAACTATGATTTTGTCCATAATTTAACCTGCAATTTATTTGAAATATAACGTATAATTTGTCTTTTTGTACCCATGAGATGTATCACCTTTTCATAGCTATTTAGTACTGACACATTAGTCATTTCTCAGTAGGTTTCGCAGGTTTTTCACACATTCCTTCCTGTGTAAGTTTTTTTCCTGTAGTGGGCAAAATCGATAAGGATATCAGTTCACAATCCTTATGATTTTCCCACAAATGTATACATCTTTCCACACAATACCTAATATTATTTTTCCCAAATATAGAATAAATTTTAAATATTTTTAAAAAAATAATTTTATTTTGTATTTTCCTATGATAACTGTGAAAATTGTCTACACTCTGTTTTAATGATTGTTTACATGCATAGAATGTTTGCATAAAAAGTATTGCAGCAAATTTTTCTTGACGCGTGTGTGTGAAGTGCTGTATTCAGAGTGTGTGCATGATTGCAGATCATGTTGGCACTGATAAGATGACAGTGCACACCATTATCACTGAAAATTTGGCTGCGCGAAATATCTGCGCTACACTCGCCATGAAAGTCTTGACGGAGGCTTCACAAGCAGAGATCAGTGTCTGCTTGTGAAGACCTTCTGGAACAGCATCGTGATGATTCCCCAACCCCCTTACAGTCCCAACTTGGCTCCAGCAGACTATTTCCCATTCCCAAAAGTGAAATCCTCCCTTACAGGACACCAGAATGGGACCACTTAAGTGCCATCAAAGACGCTTGCACTCGTACCCTTCTGGAATCCACCTGCCAGAGAACCTTGGTGGAAAAGCTGCTGGCAAAAGTATGTCAACACTCAAGGGATGTACTTAGGAAAAATTTTGAGGTATTGTAGTAATCTGAAATAAATCTATTTTTCCCGATATTATACAAAACATGTATATATGCATGTAAATGACAAGGGGTTAGGTGGAAAAAGAGACTATCTTTCCTCAATCTTACATCAAAAGAGGTGTTTTACTACTTTTATATTCCAGAGGTTTGTGGAGGTGATCACAAAGGATTTATGGAAATTTGCAATATTGCGGTAAAATAAACTGAATGAGGCACTTCTAGTTTGTAGGGTTCTAGAAGATGGATGTAAATCACATAAATTTAGCACATATTATAAGTTCTTTCTGGGAGAACAGGAAATAGAGATAAGTACGTTGTTGTCCTAGTTTTTATATTTTAAGCACTAAAAATATACCTCAATAAGGAAAATTATGGCCATCACGATGAAGTATTTGCAGCTGCAAATGGTCACAGGTTGTGCACCATTGGACCATTTCACCACATTTTATTTATTTATTTATTTATTTATTCAGTATAAGTCCGAAAACAGCACATTTTGGCCTTTACATCGAACTATTAACAACGATAACAATGTCACATTTACAAACACCCAAGCCCTAGATGGAGGGAAACTCACCCAGGCGGGAATCGAACCCGCGACCCTTGGAATGGCAGACGAGGACGTTACCCCGCCGCCACCGGGGCCGGCAACATCATCACAATGAAGGGTAGCAATAGGCGATAAATGTTATCTAGGAAATTTAATGTAATTTCTTCTGCTCAAAATAGCTAAGCATGCAGGTAAAAGTATCCGAGTGTAATATACTACTCACCAACACAAACATAAACCCCACCAACAATGGCACAAAGACGAGCCAGGAAAGTGCACAGGGAGGATTCTCTCTCCTGGGTTATTTTGACGCGCAGTGCTCCCATGTCATACTTGAAGTATATGCCAGGGATCCCATGCGAACCCTTGGCATGGTCCACTGGCCTCTCATGGGCTCGAGCTGAGTATTGATAGGTTGACATCCGTGGCACCATCATAGTACTCACCTCAGTGCCAACAACTTCTAAAAAATACTGATATAGCATTGCACCTGTGAAAAGAATCAATCATTTACTAATGGCCGAAGAGCAGTCAACCAAATAAACTCACCTTTTAATATCAAACTGAGCACACGCTTGATATGATGACGCTAATGGATGCATGATGGAACAAAGCATGATCAAAAACACACGAATAACTGAAATATACATGGCTAATATGGTCATGATATAAACAGATATCACAGGGTCCAAAGCTTAAATCTGGACATATTTCAATTTGAATTTCTCACCATCGTAGTACCACTGGAAGTCACGATCTGCATTCTTGTAATCTATAGGCATCTAGTAAACAGTCATAACCTTGCTTCAGAGAAGTCTGGGGAAGGTTTTGCTAACCCGGCAAGGCAATCTCATTCAAGAAAACGCGTGCTTGTCCAGATTTAAGCGCCGCACCCTGTATGAGGTCTGTTCAAAAAGTATCGCGAATTTTGAATTTCCGCAGGTTATGTATCTTCGATTTTTGATTTTTTTGTGGCGTAGTGATGATTAAAGATGAAATGATACTCATTTAGGATCTCTCACTGATGAGGCCCCCTAGGGAATGAGGTTTGATTGACATTCTTGCTAAAACATTTCAGATACATTGATCAGCAAAAATATCATCATTCAGTCAAAACTTGAAATCCATCTTAACATTACAAAGTAATTATTATTACGTAATCTACCAGTTAAGGTAGGTTTTTGGATGGACATAATTACTAATTAAAAATAATTTGTGACCCCTAGCAAAACACAATATCCTACTCTACATCAGGTCCCTTTTCAGCTCTGAGTACTTTCTTCCTCCCTTCATCCCGTCCAACATCCCTATCCTGTTCTTTCCCTTTCCTCGTTTGCCTAACATTCTCCCCTCCATTACAGTCTTCAACATCCCGCTGCTGGTCAATACCCCCTTCATCCACTTTTCCTGCCTCCATAGGATTTCTCCCAACAAACCCCTCTCTTTGCCCACCTTACCAAGTACTTCCTCATTTGTTTTCTTCTCTGTCCATTTCACCTTCTCCATTCTTCTCCAAACCCACATTTCAAAAGCCTCCAGTCTACGTCTATCCACCTGCTTGAATGCCCACGTTTCCGCGCCGTACATAGATATGCTCCATATAAAAGTTTTTACGAGTCTTTTCTTAACATCCTTACACAAAGTCCCCGTCATCAACTCCCTCCTCCTTGTAAAAGCCTCTTTCCCTAGCGCAATTCTTCTCCTTACGTCCTTACTACTTTGACCGTGTTGGTCCAAAACACTACCGAGATACGTAAACTGTTCTACCTGCTCTAGTTTTTGCCCTCCTATTTTAATGTTAAGCTTGGCCTTTTTCTTTCTAGAAAATCGCATAACCTTTGTTTTATTAATATTGATTCTCATCCCATACCTGTCGCACTGAATTTCCAATTCACTCAGCAATGCTTGCAGCCCCTTGGCTGACTGACAAACTAAAGCTTGGTCATCAGCAAACCTAACTGATTTTACGAATTCCCCGCCCACTTTCATTCCTATCTCGAGTTCTTCCCATGCCTCTTTGATCATTTCCTCTGCATACAGGTTGAACAGCAACGGTGATAATGGGCAACCCTGCCCTACACCCCTTCCTAACACTGCCCATCCTGACTTCCCGTTTCCCACCCGCACCTGAGCAGTCTGAGACATGTACAGGTTGCGGATTAGCCTCCTTTCCCTCCAATCTATTCCTATTTTCTGCAATATACTCATTAGTTTTTCCCAATTCACTCAATCAAACGCTTTTTCGAAATCTACGAAACAGGCAAATACCTCCTGGTTGTGTTCTATATTCCTCTCGATTAATAATTTCATTACTGCAATGGCATCACGCATACCTCCCCGCTTCCTAAACCCAAACTGATCATCCCTTAAGTAATCATTTGCCCTACACTCTCGTTTTGTTTATGATCCTATTACAGAGTAAATTACTGCAAAAATCTAAAAGCAATGTTTCCTAGATTTTGATGAAAGAATAGAGATACATAATAGTTTAAATAATTTCAAGTAAACCACCATACGAATGTCCCCCTCATGAAGTCCTATAGTTTTATGGCCAATCTAATGTAATCTATTCTATTTCTACATGGTACAAAAACAAAATTGTTCTTACTGCTAGAAGTGACTTTCTCATCTCCTTCCAGGGGATGAATGATCCCTGGGCTTGGGTCTCCAAAGGAGAACCTCTCAATGCGGTGAGAGAAGTTATTCACATTGTGACCAAGTGATATTGCAGAGAGGTGAAAGTGGCCCTGTGGAAGTGAAAGTGTCTTCCCAGCTGTCACATGAAGATTTCCAGCCACCTTGTTAAGCATTAGGGTCCCATGGAATCGGCAAGCATCTGGAGGGTAGTCTGGTATGTCCTCTCTAAGGAGAAATGGAAGGATTGAAATTAAAGTTAAACTCGGACTGAAACAAATTGGTTCACTGATATTCCGTACACAACCAGCATATGGGCAAACAAATAAACCTGACAGCTTATTTGTTTGCCTATTGATGTTTCGACGGCAAGGTTGTAGTAGTAGTTTTTTTTATCGACACCTAATGGAAGGGAAGGCTTTCAATCACTGAAAGAGAAAAGCAGTCATCAAAAGATTGGTGGTGGGAAGCAGTGTGGGTAGGGATGGGATAATTAAGGAAGAGAGAGATTTGGTGGAATAGCGGTGGTTATTCATGCAGAGGGAAAGGTTGGCGGGGCATTCACCCACGTAGAAGGCAGGGCAGAAGTTACAGGAGAGGCGGTATATGTTTTTCGATGTCCAGGTGGCATCGGGTTAGGAATTGGTAGTAAGGGAGGTGGCGGGTCTTAGAAGATGGCAGTATTTACAGCATGGATGGTTGCATGCTGCAGAAAGGGGGGGAGAAGAGACAGGGGGGACTGCAGGTGGACTTGTCGACTTGAAGTTGTCTCGCAAGTTTGACGTGAGTTAAAACGAAATGGAGGGACAATGTGGGAATATAAGTGATGTGGACTGACTGTCGTTGATAATTGGGAGGAGTTCACCCATTATGTTTAATTTTGTGGGCTCTGGGGAAGAAAGTGGTGATAAGGTTAGGGCATTTTGGGAAGTATGGTTTGGGGATAGGAGAGTATTGGGTTGACGGTTTGAGGATTTTACTGTTCAGTAGTTTTTCAGGGTACTCATGTTTTCTGAGCGAGTCATGTAGCTGGTCCATGTATTTCTATTGGGAAGCGGTGTTGTTGCAGAGATGGAAGCCATGGGCTGCGAGTGAGAAAATGATGGAGTGTTTTGTATGTGGCGGGTGGCAGCTCTTGGAATAAAGGTATTGTTGATTATTGGTCGGTTTAATGTGGACTCAGGTGTTAAATTTATTTTCTGAAGGTGAATGTTGATATCTATGAAAGTAATATTCAAATCAGATATATATGAAGTGAAAGATACAGAGGAGTAGGAGTTGAGAGAGGAAATGAAGGAGGCTAAAGTTTCGTATCCGTGGGACCAAAGGAGGAAAATGTCATCAATGTAGAGGGCCTAGAAGAGTGGTTCGCTGGATGAGAAAGGTATGTTCGAGCTTTCCCATGAAAAGATTGGTGTATGCAGGAGCCATAAGCCAATTTCCTTCGATATGAAGGGATAGGATGTTGGGGCAGGGGGGCATAGCAAGAAAGGTCTTTTAATTGGCGTAATGCCTCAGCATCATATTCTTTTCTGTTTAGCATAGAGGTGAGAATCCACGAGAGGGTGCATATCTGGGTGCTCCAATCATTTAAACCTCCTGGGATGAATCAAGCCTATTGAATCCATCCAATGGCTGCCTACATATCCCCTCCCTCCCCTTGTATGCTTCCTATTCATCCCTTACCTCTCCTTACCTCACCGTTCCTACAAACATACCTTCTTCGTTCTTCCCCCGAGAACAGCATTCTGATGATGTCAGTGCTGCCGATACATCAAAACGTGCTGTCGTATGTGAGTGTCCTCTCTTTGTGTTTCTGTGCTTTAAAAATCTATATCTATGTTTTTATATATTTGTGCGTTGCCAAAGGGCATTCAATTTTGAAGATATTTATACATATCAACAACACAGTATTCAACCGAAAGGTCGGTTTAGTAGGTGATGGTAGAGTTCACCCAGTACTAAGCCAAACGGCATGTGAAATTCACACATCAGGGTAGGGGGGCCAGTTCTTTTCCCTGCGTCGGTTATGGTTTCCCAGGAAGATCTGGTACCCAAAAAATCACTTAGCTTGGGTGGAGCTGTGGATGCCTAGAGAGGCTTGCCCAGGAATCGAACCTGGGCCATACGCTCAGCAGCCCAACGCTCTACTCCTGATGAATAACTGATCGTAGCATTTTTCCACTTGATAAAATTTTTAAAAAATTATCAAGGGGAAAAGTGCCACGATCAGTTATTTATTATGTTTGACTTCTACCACATCACGCCTGAAGCTACTCAATTTGCTCTACCCCTGGTTTACTGCGACCCTTTTATATAAATGTATAAAATTATAATAACATAGACTAATCAAAAGAATTGTTGAACATAAAAATTGTGAAAGCTTGAATCTCATTTCACCCAAAATGTTAAAAGTCAACGAAGGACATAAGGGAGAGGGAAGAATACATAAAATGAATTTCTTGTGATCAAGCATGCATGGTTGCCTGTCAAGTCATACAGTGACATAGGAGGAACAAACAGCTCTGTCTGGTCCCTTTAATTCAAGCATCTTCATCGATTGATGTCACCATATTATAATTAATTCAATCAAAATCCATTTGATTAAACTGAGCGCCATCTTTTTCTGAGCACAACAGGGTCACCCATATCATGAATAATCCTCAATACCATTTTATTTAATCGAAACTACCCAATGAAATATCACTAAATTATATCAAATGGAGAGCTAACCATGGAAAATCAAGTCCTTACCTTGGAGGCATATCTCCAAAGAGTGAGAGATAAGTAGATCGCCAGAGGACGTCCTGCAAAGCGTGGGACTCCTCTCGAAGGTTTGTGTTCACTTTTTTGATGGCATCAAAATGCAACCTCTGCTGTTCGGACAGGGCAAACCATGTGTCTTCCTCCTCCAGATGACCAAACTGAAGAATATTTTGGTTAGTCGAATCAAGTATGTCGGCCCCCAGGTCTGAAACAGAGATATAGCCAATGAGAAAATACATCTCATGTCATTGGAAACGTACTACTGATATGGCAATAAATGATCTTCCAGCTTTTTTATCACTTTCTTTATGCATTTACTTCTGGATACCACAGGAAACGTAACTACATATGTAATACATAAATTTTGAAAAAAAAACTTTTACATGGATTTTATATTAAAGTCATGAAGTAAATCGCATTTGGACTAAACTGCTTATTCAGGGCTTAAAATATGTAAAAGAGAAAAAAATTTATAAGACATCCTCTGAGCATTCTTTGGTTTTGGGGTTTACACATGCAATGGAAGGACAACAATTTTAACATCACTCCTTCAGAAACAGCTTAGGTACAAAGTGAAGGTTGCAGTTACGCAAGGAAACAGAAGCTAATATAATTATATATACATCCTATACTTACTCGCACATGGCATAGCTACTGTTATATCAACATTAACTTTGAGTTTAGCATCAAACTCAGTGTCAGGGAGGAATCTAAATTTGAAACGAGCATCAAGGTAGAATGTCACCTCCCAGTAGATAATCCATGTGATTGCTATCCAAGCCAGTAGAGTCACTGGAAAAGAATTATAACCAACGCTATAAGTAAAAATGCTTGCTCATAAATATTAGAGATCAAATAATGAGTAACTGAGTCATTTACAAGTTCCTCCTATTGGTGATGCTTCAATATAAGTATCCGAAACTTTAGGAAAAGCATCTAAATCCTTAATTGTCTTCCATGAAACTACTTTCCCTCTACTTCTTAACATGATTACAAAACTATTGATGTATTAAGTATATTTTAAGTTATAAATATATTCCATAAGTTTAATAGTTCTAAAATGTCTTCTGGTATTCGGAGAATACTTCATCCATAAGCCTGGAATGAAAAAGACGATTAAAATATACAATGAAGTATGTGAAATGCTAAAACATTGCGAAGTAAATTTCCATCATAATAATATATTCATTGGTATAAGGAATTGAAATAGTAAGTACTCTCTGTAACTTGATGAAAATCTCAACTGGTGTATCAACTCCAATTGTGGGATCATTAGCAATATATTAAAGGCCCTACTGAGGCCTTGCAATCAAAATTACCACGGTGGGTTTTGTTCGGCAGAAACTATCTCCTACTGCCATATCACCACCGGAAAGCAAAACTGTCCCGACAATTTAATTATGACAGAATAAAATACTTTCCATCAACTGTGATGAACACGAATTTTCTAGAACTTCTTCTTTCTGGGGTGAAATTTTGATGAACGTTTCCTGAAACCTTAGCAAAATTTTCACCTATGGAAGTAATTCGTCAAAACAGGAAAGGGAAAATTAATATAAAATGAAACAAATTACTAAAACTAAGGTTAATAAGTTTTTGGTGTAACATTGGCTGAGCCGCGGGTAATAAATCGACATTCATAGCAAAACAAATCACACATCGTGGCACAAGATTAAGCAACAGAAAGTAAATTTCGTTTACATGCAATACAAACACTATGTGACGATGGTTTATGGCACTTCGGCGGTGTATTTCGAACGAAAATTATGAACTCCGTTTGGAACACCGAAGCAAGATTAGAATATTCCTTTTATTCCGTCTACCGGCACATATTAACAGTCAGCAATAGCTGTTAACGGCATAAGTAGAAACGTTAAATTTATATCATTGAATCATAGATCTGTAGATGTAGGCTATACCATAAAGAACGTGATTCTGCGTTCGAATACATTCGAATTCGGCAAATGAATAATAATTATTTTAAAATCTATGAGAAATGAACGGACTCACCAGTTAGACATATTCACGGACATTAAGTATTAACCAGCAAAACATCATTGCATTTTATTTCAGAATTTCATAAATGGATTTTTCAATGTAATGGTGAAATTGCTTACATAACAAAAGTCGAGGTATATTTATTTCATCAACTAATTACAAAATAAGTAATAGGTATGGAAGAATAAGTTCCGCAGAAGCACCGTTGACTGTTTTCAACTCTGTGGTAGCCGTGGTGCTACCACTGCACCCTCTCTTAGCTGATGCATCAACTAAATGGTGCGAAGAAGTAAGAAATGGACCATAAAAGTTATTAAAATTCATTGTCAAAAAAGCAGAAAACATGCATTATAGCATCTTATTTCGGTAAATAATGAACAACAATACTAATTACTGAATGAAGAAACTGTTTAGCAATTCACGAAACGTCTACTAATCCGCTTGGTGCTGCTGCCTGACGGGAGAAAATGTCATACGTCCTAATTTGGACAAGTTAAGAATTAAGTTTGAAGAATTTTGTTAAATTGTGAAGTTATTACTATCTGAAGTTATGAAATTTCTTGGTCTCTACGTACTCTGTGTGACTGTGAAAATTAGCCCTGCGTCCAACGTTATAACCCGAACCGGATTGGGAATTCTGGGAAGTTAATAGTCTGTGATGGATGGCAGCTGAAAACTATCAAATATCAATCGTCATTCTCTGAGTTTGTCGGTTAGTTGCTCTTTGGTCTATTCTATTATTTGATACACTATGCTTTTAAAGTCCTTACCCGTTCTGTCATTTGTCCTTTAGATGGGGTCACACCAACTCATTCATGTGTATGTCGTAACGTCTCACTGCTATTTGTCATGTTTCATTTTTGGTTTTATTTCGCCCAAAATTTGTTTTTATCCACCTCCAACTGAAGAATTTGTTGACATTGAAAATTGAGCATGCTATCTGCTGAAAAGCTTTGATCGCAGTGTTTATTTTGCGAAGTCGTTCTCTATAGGATCTATGTAAATTTATGAGGAGTTAACCTAGTCAGGAGAAAACTTACTCATTAATCTAAAATGCCACACATTTTGGGGTTCTTTGTTATGATTGAATAAGTTAATGTTTCAAAAGGGGTGAATCTCATGTGATTTTTTTCCTTTTTAGGATATCGCTCCTTGTTTGGCGGAACGTTCCCTTTGGTGTGTATTAGTTCATTTCAAGTAGTTAAATGTTGCTATTTAAAGTGCTAATATGATTAAATTTCACTGGACGGTGATGTTTTCAATTAGAGGCAGGAAAATTGTGTTTTCAGCTTACTGCTGTTTGACTTATTTGCACAATTAACCAATACGTTTTCACTTTTCATTAGTTGTGAATTGTTACACTTGAATTATGACATTTCGTTCTGGAATAGCTCCACTACCGTAAAAATGTTGTTTGAAATGAGAAATATTCAGTTATATCGACAAAAAGATTCAACATTATATAGACATTCAACCTTGATACCATTCAAATCCAGTGAATGATAAGCTTTTTTTAATGAGCCGGAATATCAAAGTAAATAAATGTAATTTGGCGGTGATAATGATTGAGAAAATTTACCTTTAATATAAGAAAGAAATTTGAGGTAAATTCAATGGACCATCATTGTTGCAATACTTTATTGTCGGTGACAGTTATACAAGACTTATATTGAAAGATAATACCATGTTAGTGAAGTAATAAGAGTGTCTTGCTGCAGTTTGCAGCTGTATTTTCCAGGTCGCGCCATTGGGTACCGATGGGCAGAGGGAAAATATGTGTCTTTTCCATGGGCAGCTGCAATGCATTTTTACCTTAATGGTTTACAATGGGCCAGAAGCTAAGTGGACTTCGAGGCCTCTTTCGTTTCATGGAAGGAAGGAGAATTGAGGGACTGACCGAAGGTGATGTCACCGCTAGTTCCCGAAATCGGGTGACACGGAGCGACTCCTCAGACACTTTCGACACCCAAGAATCGCTCTCCATGGATTGCCAGAGTTCCACGGACGATACCGAGAGCAACGTATCATCATCGGAGGGTGCTTGCAGGAAGTTGAGCCGTCCCATCACCTCTTGCCCTTGCCCCAACTTATCCGTCTCCTCAGAAGTGGAGGCCAGTGGGTACGGTGCCATTGGCGCAATGAGGCCAAGGAAGGAAGGGGGCAACGGCGAGACCCGGACTGGCAAGCGGAACGCCCCGAGGGTGAAGACGAAACCATCCAAGGACGCACCCGGCACAAGTGGCGGATCGAGCACGCGGAAGAAGAGGGCCACCCACTGGGCCTATCGCCTAAATGGTAAGCTGAAAGGAGGCGTGATCAAAACCCACGGGGAGGTGGAGATCCCGGAGCCAAACATGGGTGCCGAGGCGTGCATCTGCACGGGATATAGGAGGACGGAAGAGCACCTCCTAGGCCCAGGCATCGTCTTCGAGGCGGAGGACGCGACGGGTCGTCGAGAATTGGCCCAGAGGCATGCCGGACCATCCAGAGTGAGGGAGCCAGACATCACCGGTGGTGCCCCCGAAGTCGTGCAGCGCAGTGGTTCGGAGATCTTGCAGTCGGCAGCTGGTGCTATGATAGACTTCCTCCCCATTGAAGACTGTGATGAGTTGGCAAGGTTGGAACGTGCCAGGGAAATAGCGGAGGGGGTTGACCCGCCCCCAGGATTCAGGCCGAGGAGTAAAACCCCGGGCACCACTCAGGTAGCGACGAAACCCCTCTTGCCCCCTCCCAACATTTTCCCCCTCAACGCCAGCAACCTCGTGAACCAGAGGACTGCAGATTCAGGCCCAGAGGTCGTGGACATACACACACTGACTGCGTTGTTTCAAACGAGGCTAGGAGTGCCTGGAGGGAGCCTGAATTCCGTTGCGAGTTCAATCGTGGATGACTCACCCGCAGGAGTTGGAAACGTTGTTCACACGCAGGTAAGTCTAGTTGTCATTGCACACAAAGGTGTGATTGGTATTGATTTTTCTTTGGCAATTCTAATTTTTTTATTTTCAATGTTTTCATCGGCCACTAGGTGAAGGGATTTTTCATATCATGGTAATGCAGGGTAATTTTTTATGTTGAATTTCGTGAAAATCTGCGGGAAAGTGCAAATTTGTCTCAGAATGACGAACTTCCATTACATCTCGCCGGAATCTGTTGAATAGATTGAATTTCGTCTCTTAATGTTATTGAATGCTTCATTGCATAAGAAAATAAATTTTCATACAATACGAGGGTCATCCGGAAAGTAGTACCCGTTCGTGAAATAAAGACACAAAAGTAAATATTAACAAACATAAAAAAATTTATTTGAAAGAGGATACTTTAAACTACTTCTCAACATAATCTCCAAGCAAATTAAGGCATTTGTCATAACGTGTGACAAGTTTCTGTATTCCTGCTGCATAGTCCTTCGCCGCCAGCTCATTGAGATACGCGAGGGACCCATCTTGCACAAATTTTTGCATAATGCAGATGGTGTTTAACAATTTCATGAACAATTGTTCGAGAAACATTGGGAAAATGCTCACAGATGTCATCAATTGTGACGCGCCGATCGTTCCTCACGAATTCGTCAACTGAGCTCACCAGTTGGTCTGTAATGACAGACGGTCTCTCCGAACGCTCATCGTCGTGTGTGTTCCCCCTCCCCATGTTGAAGTTGCGACACCACCGCCGAACAGACGACTCGTCCATTACATTGTCTCCATACACCTCCTTTAATTGGCGATGAATATCACATGGGCGAACGTTTCTTGCATTGAGGAATTTAATCACTGCCCTCACTTCACAACTGGCGGCGTTCTCAATTTTTTTAAACATTGTAAACAATCACAGAAACAACACAGGCAATGCTAGCGTCACGCAACTTGGCTCAGAGAAGGCAGACAAGCCACTGAAGCTATCTGACCTCGTCCAGCGGCTACTTGCGTCGTCAGCACTTCATGCGGCACGAACGGGTACTACTTTCCGGATGACCCTCGTAGATACTTATATTCAAAGTCATTGCAAACAAGGTTTTCACAAAGTAATGATTCTTGAAGAGGGGCTTCACTACCCAAATTAAACCAGTATTTGTGATCACAACTTTCATATCATAAGCATGTTTTTAAAGCCATCAGTTGAAGTGAGCAAACTCCCAATTAGATTTGTTTTACTTTGTAAGGACATAAAATTAATTGCTTTCTGTAATGATTCTGGTGTGGCCATCATGATTTAAGATACTCTGGTCATGCTCGCATTACACATCCAATGGGTTTGATAGAAACTTAAAATTAACTAAGTAGAGGACACTCCTATTAACATGTCAAGTGCACTGCTTCTAATGAGAATGAAACAAGTGATCCAAAAGAACAAAGTGAACAAATTTGAGATAAAATATGCAAATATAGCAATAGTCAATGAATACTTACAATGTAAGCAAATACCTGCAAGTCTATTCAATGAGATCATGCGTTAAACTTTTTGTCGCCTAACCAGAGTTTTCAGGTTGACAGCACAAGAAGTGGCGTTGCATGTGTGCTTAATATAATACATTGACAAGGTTCAAAGCAATGGAAACCACAAGAGACAAAGGAAACTGCATGTGGAAGTGAATGTCATAAGCTGTGAAAGGGTATTTAATGTGCATTTAAATCTCTAGCCGTAAAATTTAAATGATCAATTGCTATCCCCCAAAGCAATTCCCTCTTGTCTTTGTGTGTTTGCACCAATGCCACCAATCAGTGGACAGTACAGGAATGACCTTAGGGTTAGAATAAGTTACTTATTCCCACTCGGAAGGTATGACTCTCTGACATTTGGATGTGTAATGCATGAATGGAGTCATTTAATAGTGAGAGGGATGATATTATTTTGCTTTGTTTGCTCTTTCTGGTTACGATTGTTAATTTCATTTATTCTAATACTATTTGATATGCAAAAGTGACCCGTGGCTGGTCATAAGGCTCATTTTCTTTACTTAGTGGAATTTGAAATGATGTGTTAGCTAGAATTAAAGGTGATCAGGCTGGTATATGTCACTGTGGGACTTGGCCCAATGAAGGGTGTGCCATGCCTGGTGATGGGAGAGGCAAGGCTTCCATGTTCATCTCGCGAAATCCTAGCAAAAATGGAAGAGACAGCAGCATCGTAGAAGGGAAGAAATCAGTTATGATGGAGACATGTAATGTGGGATGATGATGACGATGAGGACAGAGAGATTTGCAAATATAAAGAAATAAATGGGGAGAGGAAATATAGATGTTTTAGGGCTCTGCGAAGTAAAATGGAATAATATCAGGGATTGCTGGAATCAGAGTTGTAGAGTAATATTGCACAGTAGGGAGGGTAAGGGAGCCAAGTGAGGGATTGCAGTATGTGGAATAAAGAGGTAGAAAGAAGCATAGAGCAAGCAGGTGATAAAATATTATTTATAGAAATAAAAGCTGAACCAACTTCAATGTTCAGATCTATGTACCACCTAGCAATCATTGGGAGAAAGAAGTTGAGAGGGTATGAGATTGAGTAGAGGAAATAATTGCTGGTGTTTCTGGAAGGAAATATTTGATAGTGAGTGTGGATTGGAACGTGATAGTAGGCAAAGGAAGAGATGGTAGTGAGATGGGGGACATTGGTTCAGGGGCAACGAATGAACACGAGGCGAAAGGAATATAGTTCTATTATTATTTTTGGTATTTCGCTGGTTAAGGTAGATTTTGGATTGACGTATTCTATGCAGTGGAATAATGTTACATTTCATTTTCTCTCCTAACAAGCTCACCCAAACATCCTACTCTACAACAAGGCCCTCTTCAATTCTTCATACTTCCTTCCTTCATTCCATCGAACATCCTACTTCTGCCCCTTCCTTATTTGCCTATCATACTCCCCTCTATCACTGTCCTCAACATCCCTCTGCCAATCAGTATGCTTTGCTTCTATTTTTTCCTGTCTCCTCTGGATTTCTCCTAACGAACCCATCTCCTCCCCACTATACCCTGCACTTCCCCGTTTGTTTTTATTTCTGTCCATATAGGAACAATTACACTAATTCAGTTACAGTTTAAGATGTGGAAATTTTACAAAGGAAGGGTGAAATGATTTTGGATGCGACTAAAGTGGCACTTAGTATCATCTCTTAAGAGGATTGATGTGAGGGCAAGTTATTACTTGATGGGATTGATTAGTTTGGGTCCTGGAAGGGAGGAGGTATGCATGATGGAATCACAGTAATGAGGTCACTAATAGGAATGAACACAAGTACAATCAAGATGTACTTAGCTGTTCTGTAGATTTCAAAAAGGCATTTGATAGCATTAATTGGGTAAAATTCATGAAGGACTTGTAGAAAATAGGAGTAGATTAGAGACTTATCTGCAGCTTGTGCATGTCTCAGACTGCTCAGGTGTACGGAACCATTTTAAATTGCAGACTTAAATTGCAGACTTTAAATTGCCAAACAATATAAATAATCCAAAACATCCTGAATTGGGTTAATGGGTTGTTCTACAGTTCTATGGAGATTCTTTTTTGTTGTTTATAATTTTCTCTTGAATTGATAAGCTAAAGAAGATTAGAAAAAGAATTGGTGTGGTGTAATATGGTGTGCCTCAGAAAATATTATCTCCGATTGATTTCAATTCCCAATCGACTGAATCTCTCACCAGGTGGATTACATCCATTGCTTGGTGCCTGACCTGCTTAGAATCACAGCCTGTTCATTTTACTGGGGCAAGATGGACAGGTATGAGGCTGAGAGATTATTGGAGAGTCGTCCCGAGGGAACATTTCTTCTGCGAGATTCAGCCCAAGAGGAGCATCTCTTTTCAGTGAGCTTTCGCAAGTATGGACGATCACTTCATGCTCGCGTTGAGCAATGGAATCACAGGTTCAGCTTTGATTCCCATGACCCCGGTGTCTTCGCCTCTCCCACTGTCACCGGCCTCGTGGAACACTACAAGGACCCCGCGTGTTGCATGTTCTTTGAGCCCATGCTAACGCTTCCCCTGCACCGCTCTTTTCCTTTTCCCCTTCAACATCTCTGCCGTGCTGTTGTCTGCTCGAGGACTTCTTACGATGCAATTGCATCTTTACGACTGCCCAAAGCGTTGAAGGCATATCTTAAAGAGTATCATTATAAGCAGCGTGTTCGTGTGAGAAGGTTTGACTCGGAGCACTGACGATTTCTTTTCTCTTCTTTGTGAGATTGAATGCCATCCTACCTTGTGCAGTTTGACTTTGGCACAACTTAACCCCGAGGGTAAGATCCGAGGCTCTATGGATGTAATGGTATGTGCTATTTGCAGAGGGTGAGGTATTAGGTCATTCACTCTAGTGTGATGCTGTTAAAAAATAGGTTTAACGTTAACATCTTAGTTCTGTTTTGTTGCTCTTCAATTTCATAATCTTTTAATGCAGTTGCTATTTCTGAACATTTGATCCGATGAATGGATGAGCGAATGATCTTGGACGATGCAGTTTTCCTGAATTACTGTTGTGTATTGACTTACATTTTCTTTGAGTTGATTTAAATTAATGTGGATATTTATATATTCTCAGTTGAATAGTTCTTACTATGTTTCATAAATGGTTCTTGGTGGTCAAATTTTGGACTTGTATAGCTTTGAATGGCCGTTCAATCAAAGAATCTCTTGTGTATACATGGATTGAAAGGAAATTATTTTTGTAAAATGTAACTTTAGTACTCCAAACTGCCTTATTTTGTGTCTTGACATTATTGAAAATTTTTTAAATTGAGGCATTGCGTTTCCCAATGACTAACTAACGTGAAATTTCTTGTTGCCTATGTCTTCTCTTTGTAATTATTTTAGTGATTTCACTTCAGTTAAAATTATACAGCATAATAGTCGATTAAAAGTATTTTTATTGCTCCAGACTATAGTAATTGCCGTATCACAACCAAAGGGCCCTTCTCACTCTGTTAATTTTCAACAAGAGTCTCTCAAGGACACTATCTAATGGCATTAGGCAATTTAACGTCCAAAATTCTAATTGTTTCACTAGAATTTCAGTTATTCTTGATAATCAATTGCTCGGCCACATTAAATGTTTGGTATAAAAATTATACATATCGGTACTACCACAGATGATGAATGTTACAACCCAATTTTTAAATCTTGTGTGGTAGTCGCTTTGTCGAGGCACAAGGTTTTGGTGTTACTTAGGTAATAATGGAAGATGTTAGTAACAATTATAATTAATATAATGTACAAAATTGCACCATATTTTAATTTTCAAATGTACCTTTGCCTGAATAACCTAACATTTTGCATATTTATGATTAAATATGCTGCATGTTTGGTTCAGGGTTTGTAAATGAATAGTACGCTGTTAATTACACTACTGCATTACCTTTTCATGTGACTTCAATTACTTATTTTTATAATTTGAAAACAATGGCCATCATGTAACTCCCCAAAGTTTGTCCACTGATGCTCAAACATGCCCCTGAAGTTAAAATTTGGGTTTGCGTGTGTGTACATATATATATAAATATTCATATACACACACACACACGTATGTACGTGTATATAGATGCTGCCTCAAGCACTCACTATGCGTACAATGTGTGCACATATATTTTGCACAGCTGGCTGAATTAGTGCAACCGACAAATTGACACCATTAATGCCATGAAATACTGCCAGTGCGATAGATACGTACAAAAATTGGCTTTTTAATATTCATAGTAAGGTATCTGATGCAGCAAAAATGAAATATGGAGTAAATCTATTATTGAGGCATTGGATTAATGCCTATGCTTTCACCGAATACAGCTGCTGTCTTTTAATCTATCATGAGCAGTGAGTTGGTCGTTACACTCATCTGTATTAATTTTCATATCTCACGTGTCAATTTTTTTGAACTTCTATAATATCTAATAACAAATGGATAAAGGTAAATAAGGCAGTGCCAATCTATTGCATCCTCTGTTTTCACTAAATGTTTTAAAAATTTGTTTTTCTTTTTGATAGGAAAGTTTCACCACTGTGACTTTTGATGGATTTGGTGGATTTTTTATGGTTATAATTTCTTCCAATAATAACTCGTTATTTTTTCCTATTTTTCAATACTCAAATATGAAGAGTTCCCTTAACAGAGTTCAGATTTTGCCAGTAAAACGTATGATATTTCATTTCACTCATGAGACTAACTTCATATCCAGCAGGATGTTATTGTGAGCACGATTGATAGCATTTGGTATTCATAAATTTAAGTGTTGAAGTTAAAACAAAAATATGCTTTCATAAGCTTGTTCTAAATTCTAGTAGCAAATTAAAAATTTTCTATAGACTTAAGGATGTTAAATTATTAAAGATTGGGCTCAATTCTAAATTAATTTTCTATTAATTCATGTTTCTATTAAGCTTTCAAAATTAAGAAGATGAATATTGTGAGGAAAATGTTACGGAATAGGCGTTGGGTTGATGGGTCGTGTTTGAGTTGAGAGAGAGAGTTAAGTTGATTTGCATAATGATATTGTGACCTTGCGGAAACATTTGTGGACCATGGTGTGTAGTCATGTGTTTGTCATAAAATTAGGCATTGAAATGCAAAGAGAAATACAGTAGATCTCTCAAATGTTTCGATTTTTTCATTCCTATTACTTCTGATCATGAACATTTTTCATCATCACCTATCAAGTTAAAGAAACACATTTCTGACAAAAGTCTTTAAACCTACATGAATTCATTTGAATTTTTCGCGTTGATGCTATAACTGCACAGATAGGCATTACTCTCTTTGTGGAGTATAAACTATTATCTATTTGAAAGAGTAGGTCACGTATCAAAAACTTGATTCTGTTTTAATGAACCTGTTCTTAAACCTATTTTAATGCACCAAAACCCAATAGTATGAAGTGATGACAGAGGTAGTAAAAGTTTTTTTTAATATCCTCACAAAGACAAGAGGTACAATTTGTAGAAATTGATCCACCGGTTATTTCATGAAGAAAAGTGGTATTAAACTAAATATTGTTAAATGCTGTGACACTTTTGACCAGATCATAGTTTAATATAACATCTTTTATTGTATTAAACTATGGTATCCCAGAATTGGGAAAATGATAGTAAGGTTTAGAGAGTTCAATTTGCCTTAGGATTGAAGAAATGTGTGTCACAAAAAGTCTTAAGTTTTCAAGACCAGGAGGCGAATATTCGTCACTCAACAAAATTATTCTTTGCTCTGGCGTGCTAGAAAGCCTCTTCATATCACTCGCCTAACTTTTTTCTGTGATACATCTTTGGTCTCATTTCATTAAATGAAAAATTATTGGCTTTCTGTGAAGAATGACCTAATCAAATTTGCGAGATCTACTGCAAATCAAAGAATGCTCCAGTGCGGATGAATGTTGTTAGGGTTAGGATGACCATTGTTAAAATAGGCTAAATCCATTTATGGCACTTTTTCTCAAAATTTGGTTAATTTATGAGCACATAAAAAAACTTCAAATATTATGGTTGAACTTGCTCAAACATTTTGCCATCCTATCGATAGATTTCACCAATAGTGATTGAAGAAATGGTTAATAAATGAATAACTAGGAATCAATACTCTTCCGTACTCTCTCAACTCTCCTTTTAAATTTGACTCTTTGATTTCAATACATGAGGACATTTTGAAATTGAGTTCATTTTTTTAAGTCAAGTACATGGGCTAGGGAGTATTTTAAAATTGCCTAATTGTTCCATTTACTTAATATGGTCAGGGCATGTTTTTCAACTATTATGAAGCATCATGAAGAGGTACACATTCTGTAAATTCTTATCTTCTGTGTGAATTTTAGAGCAAACACTCACGACAATTGTTTGTAAAAATGTTCTGCCAGTCATCTAATATTTGAATCATGAAGCCTAAATTGTTTCAATAAGACTTCCATGTGGCTTGGTCACATTTTATGTGGCCAGCAAGTATGATTTCTAACTGATGATCTAGCAAGAAGGTGAATTTTTGATTGGTGTTGTGACTCATTCTAACCCTGTTTCAATTTGAGAGAGTCAAGGAATTTGTTGTAAGAACATAGTGAACTATTCTTCAGTTGTATTTTGGTGGAGTCAATTCATTGGACTCTTTTAAGAGTCTCTGTATAGTCATTGTATTTAGAGTTTCCATTATCATAATTTATTCCATGGCTTCAAAACTGTTTTCATTGGATTGCTAATATGAGCAACTAATATTCCTTTTTTTTTGTTCTTTGATACAATGAAAATGCTATTTTCCATACGTTACTGCGTCATGCTAAAGAACTGCCTGCATGTTGAATTTGTCTGTTGCTAGAGTAAAAGAGATGGAAATAATTCTTCCTCATTTTTGGTGCTGTTGTGATAACTTTAGGCTTATTGATTATGCTCATTTTTGTGAGGGCTTCCAAAGTCAGACGTATAATATTGCTAAAAGTGAGTGGGTTGTACGCATATGCAATAAATATTCGATGCAGAAGAGTCATTGGGATTCCCAAATCACCACATTACTCTGAATGTCGGATTGGTTTTTTTCCACCAGGGAGCATAACAGTAACAGTAGAAAATTTTCTGTGAAAGAAAGCCAAGCATAAAATATACGAGTCTATATAAATATTTCTACAATTAATCCAATTGTTTGGATGCCATGCTTAGTGTAAGATAACCTTGATTATGATTGCACAAACATTCAGGCCTGCTCATAAAGTATGCTTAAATCGCAAAATTCAGAGTTACGTAACTTGCAGTTTATGCCTCAATCATTTGCAAAGCTCAAAAGTTATTTGTAAATTATATGGTTCAAGATATCACCATATATTTAAGCAATGAAATTTAACAAATGCATTTTTCTGTAAAAAAAACTTATTTTGAGTGTAAAAATATACGTGCAAAATTCACTATTTACTGCTTCAGATTCTTCACTGTCAAATTTTTGCGGGTCTTTCTTAGACCATTTGTATGACGCACCGTGGCAGTTTTCAGTCTAATTGCTATGTCATTCTAGTGCTTTCAAAAGTATTGGTCGGCCAACTTAAGGCTTTAGCATTGCATTCGCTAAGGTTTGATTTTTTTGTTAGTTATGAAGTATAAAATGCAAATTTTTATTACTATCTTTTTGCGTTCATTTAGGTGTGAATCTTAACTATGAATGGCTTATTAGCTCTTGACTATTAAATTGCAATATCGCATGTCTTTCAACCTTTCATGGGCAGGTTCAAGAGTTTGGCTCAATCCAGACCACTGGCCCCAAGTTCAGACACCACCGTTGCTATTATAAGACTTGGCCCATAAGAAACAGCCCTCAAACCCATACCATCTTATATGCATTGCTGTGTTCGATTTAGAGAAAAACTAGGTATATTCACAAGTCGTAATGTTTTCACAAAGATGGAAGAGGCGCTTAAGATCTATTCGGTGCAGTTAAATTAGCTTTGAATGGCACTGTAATTATTTATGATGTTGTTATAGAGTTCATAACTGAGGCCTTTTTATGTTCATTGTGTAGGTTGAATTAAGGTAACTATTTAAAAAGGTAGCTTTAAAAGTAAAACGCACTTTGTGACTAGATTGGCTCCAAATGAGAGAGTAGGGAGAAATAATGAGTGAGCAGAGAACCAGTGAAAGTAGATGCCCACGTGCTAACATTATTTGCAATTTTACGCTCCTGGGTTCCTGCTGTCAGATCACTCCCATCCCTGAATATTGTTTGGATTGGTGCTTGAAACATCTTTTTCTTATGAATGCTCGGAATTGTTGAATGGTGTTGTTTCCCTCTGTATGATACTCTGGGCCAAAATCTGTAGTGTTGTGGACAACCAGAATCAAAAGTGAAAAGGTATTGTGTTCATTGTGCATGGGATGAAACTTCAGAAGAGCCATGCATAAAATATCAGCATAAGGACAAATGTCTGCCGTGGTTGATGTCAGTATTTCACTAACTTTGTTAACTTTTCTATGTAAAGCCGTATAATATTGTTTTATTTTTCATTGTCTTTTTTGAATTCATTAAAAATTCTTGTTGTGTGTGTAAACCTTTATGAGTATCAATGGTCATAAAGTACTGTTATCAAATGTTATTCATACCGATGTGAAATGGTTATCCCTTCAGCGTGAAGACAAAATTCGTACACAAAATTGAATAATGAGATTTATATGCTTGTACTTATGTTAAATATGCAATGCAAAAGTGATCGTATGAATTTTTGTAAGTGGTATTACATTGCTGAGGGCATTTATCACGTAGGATGATTTTGCTGTGATAAAGCATATTTTGCCATATCTGCATTTCTTAAAAAATGTTTACTGCTTCATTTTTGAGGCACTAAGTGCATCATTCAAATGCATATTATTGGGAAAAATAAAGAAAATATTTAGCCATGTTAAAGGTTTTGTTGAAAATTTGAAACATTGGTAGCAACTTTCTGATGGTTATCCATTTATTTGACTGTTCTCTTTGACCTTGAAGAGTAATGAAGGTAAGACTATTAGTAAAGATTACTAGAGCCTTCAGTGCATAAATATTAAGCCTAATTGTGTGTCTATTCAAAATACAATACAGATATCTGTGATAAAATTATTAATGTTATCAACATTGTAAGAGGCCATCAGGCATATTGTGATGTGATCATGTTTTGGCCTTAGATGTAGTTCTTCCAGGTGATTCTTTTTGATTCTCCTGGATCATTATAATGAGCAAAGTAAACGTATCAGGTGTGAAATGATTGTTGGCTATAGACGTATATATGACCAAAGCACATTTAAAAGTGTACATATAAATAGAAAGTGTTCTGGATTGGAGTAAAAGAAAAACTCCAAATATTTTTGTATAACCCTTTTTCTTGTTTTCCCTTCTGTAATAATTGGAATCACTGTAGCAGAAGTCAGCATTTCATAGCTAGCCGCCCCCAAACAGTGTAATTTATACTCTGCCATTCCACGGTATATGGGCTGAGTTCATGTATTGTTTGTAGGCTGGTGGCATTTTGTTAGATTTAATGTCCAGTATATTGGTGGGGTGAAAGATATGACATTGTTCTTATTTTCCTAATAAAGCACAAATTCATCTGAACTTGGGCAAAGTTCATGCTATAAAATACACATTCAGGCATTTTAGCATTTTTTTCACTCTGCTAGCTTAAAGTGAAAATAGACAGAAATATTGGCGAAATCTTAAAAGGTCCATATTATTCATGGCAGCCACAGTGATGTTGAATTATTATTTTTTTTTTGAAATGTATGAATGGATATTTAGATAATATCTAATTTGAAATTTAAGTAGGTATTTTGGTTTAATTTGCCATCTAATTCAGAAAGATGTAACTTCATGTAAAATCTTTGGGTAGTACTAGACAATGTTTGTTTATAGAGTCTTAAAATTTAATTGGTTACCTACTGGTATTCTCATTTGATGTTGATATCCTCATTCTGTTCGTAAAGCATCTCTTAACTTTTATTAACATATGAATTTATAACGCATTCTCATTTACAATTATAAGCTGTGACTTACTCATGTTATAGCTTGCAACCAAAGTAAAGAAATGCTGACACATGCTATATTGTATGTTATATACTGCTGTAAAATTTAAACTAGCTTGGTAATGTACATTTTATTTCTTAAATTATATATAATTGAATAAAAGTGTCAAGAAATGTATTTGAAAATTCCAAATATATGTTGACAAGTGAAGTATTTTTTAATTTGGAAAATCAGCTGACCTGCTGTTAAATAAAAGAACTACACGGAAAACTTATTTCTTGTCATTTTAATAATAGTTTTGATTGGATGTATCTTGGCTATTTAATTTGGAGCGTGAATCGCAATATACCCTGTGCACTAATATACAAGTGGCTACTGACCCTACATTGGATTTCAAGACTTATGATCATGTGTTTCGCAGTAGGCTGAATGGTGTTGCCCAGCTTGGCAATTCTAGAATGATGTGCCGTTTCCCAGATGTGGTTTCGACTACTTTCGTTCCCATGTGTCTAAATTGGTTGGAACTTGAGTGAAAGAAGTGATAAAGCAATATTAAATTATCGCTCAACATCCAAATTGCCGTTGACTAATTATTTGGAATAGAATGTGGTTGTTATTCAATGACTTTTGCAAATTATATTTCCTGTAATAGTGTTGAGCTGATGATAAATTTTCATCCCATTAATTACTGTAAGGCTAAGAGTGATAACTTCTGTGCATGTTAGACATCATTTTGTAGTGATTGAAATTTAAATACCGTATTTTCCCATCGATAACGCCTGCGTTATCTTTAAGAAAATGTTCAAATTCATTTTATACATATGCGCATGTATGTACAGATGCGCGGTATCTATACACCTTCAAGATAACTATGAAACCCTGGGAACGCGGTATCTATGCCAATTCATGATAATCACAGTTCTGTGTGCGCGTTATCGATGGGAAAATGCGGTATATTTTAGTAGACTCTATTAACATTTAAAGAGAAAAGATGTCATAGAACCCAAAACAATTACTACTCTAGCAATGTACTTAATTCACCTCATTTTTTCGGGCTATCTTGATAGGCAGTGTTAGATAATAAGCTTGACCTTGGTTGGCATTTAAAGGAAGCCAGAGCTGAGTAAGAATTCGTTAAAAAGACAAATAAAAATTATGGACTACAATGAGAACCATTCCATTTTTACAATTATTGCCCTGAAAGCTCATGTTAACTATGCCTCCCATTTTGTAGGCAATAGTAATAATTGGTATTTTAAATGCCATGTTAGTATTTTTTATTAGATGCGGGGAACCTAAATTGTTACAAATCGCAAAGCCATCCACATATTAAGATGACTACTCTCCTTCTCCACCATGTCTAGGACTTCATTGTCCATCTTACTTTTTCTGTACTTACCCACACCCACGTTAATACAAAAAGCTTATTATACGAGGGTGGTCCCAGAAGTACCGGACCCAACAAAGAAAACAAAAATTTTGGAAAAAAATGTATTTATTTTTCAACCTAATCTCCTTTCAGCTCTGTACACTTTTCCCAGTGATGTTCAATAAGTTCAATACCCTTTTTATAATAAGAACTGTCTTGTTTCCTCAAAATAGCCATTAACTGCCGACATCACATCTTCACGGTTGGAAAATCTTTGACCAGAGAGCCATTTTTTCAAGTTTGCGAACAGATAGTAATCCGAGTAGTTTTGTTGTTAGTTTTTCCTTTTTCAAGATAGTCAATGAAAATTATCCCACGTGCATTCCAAAAAACCGATGCCATGACCTAGCCTGCAGATGAAACTGTCTTTGCCTTCTTTTGAGGCGGTTCTTCTTTTTGAATCCATTGTTTAGATTGTTCTTTTGTCTCGGACGTGAAGTAATGGAGCCATGTTTCATCCATGCTTATGAAATGGCGCAAAAATTCTGCTTTGTTGCTGTGAAACTTTGCTAAACACTCCATTGAAACATTTTCATAACACTGGTTTTGCTCAACCGATGCGATGCTCCTCTTGATAGCTCGTATGGCCTCGTTTAACCTCTGCTACCTAATATTTTACTGTTGTAAATGAAGGAGCTGACTCAGCCACAGTAGAATCCAATTCAGCTTTTAAATTGGTTGGGCTGAGGGCTTTCAAATAAAAGTATTGTATCACATAACGATGACCAATTATCTCCATTTTCATAAATTCACGGAAAATCTTCACAATTGATGGCTGCCAAACAAATACTAAACAACATAGCATCTTCAAACTTGAAACATGACCTTACAGATTGCGTACTTTCTAATACAATGATATTTTTCAAACAACTACCACCATCTATAGATCAGGCCAGGTATTATGGGGCCACCCTCGTATTATCTGAATGAATGTTTCTACCGTACAAAACTCTGCTTAAAATAAGTTTCCACTAATCTATCCTAAGCATAATTATTCAACATCCCTGACCTTCAACTCCATCGTTGTAAAAGCATGAATGCAATTCTTCTTATGTCCCCACTACCTAGACCATTTTGGTCTAAAGAACTTCCTAGATAAGTTATTGGTTCCACTTGCTGTTGTTTTTGCCTTCATATTATTAAGTTTGGCTTCGCCTTCCTCTTTCCTGGAAGCCTTATAAAATTTGTCTTTTTTACATTGATTCTCACCCCATAGATGTCTCGCTGATTTTTTAATACATTCAGCAATGGCGGTACGTAACCCTTTGGCTGAAGAGCTAACCAGAGCTTGATCATCAGCAAACCTGGTTTTATGAATTCCCAACTGGCTTTCACTTCTATCTCGAGTTCTCCCCATGCCTCTTTTATTATTTACTCTGTGTTTACATTGAAAATCAGAACGCATGAAAATCTTACTTGCCACTCTTCCATAGGCACTGCTAATCCAATCTGGTCCCAGCCTAGTCCAGTCATGCTGATATCTTCATTGACCATCCTCCAGAAAGGACACCCACTAATGTCTTCTCCATTGGTCCTGTCATTTAGATTAGGCTGACACATCTTTGTATGGAATATCCTCTAGACCTAATAATGTAATTCAGACTAATATGGTAAAATTATCACGGTAAATGTTTGACAAGAATGAATTTATTAACCCTCTAACAGTACATTCCACTTTCAGCTAGTTTATGAAAAATGCCGTCTAGCCAAAAAGCACAAATTTCTACACAATACTGGATCAAACAGAGTTGAGAACATCACTTATATTTGATCCAGTATCTCTCTCTCGTCATGAAGCATCACTGAATGTAAACCTAATTTAAAATGGGAAACAGCAGGAGACTCGAGTGGATCTTGTCAGGGAAAATGACAAAATACATTGTGAAATTTTGAAAACTAAATTTCAAAGAAGACCAAGTCAGTAGCCAAAACATTTTCATGCACATGGCTCAAATGTAAGCATGGGCATTTTCTCTCATACCCTTAAATAGAATCTTAATTATCATCATTAATATACTATCTAAAGGAGTTCTGAAAGTAATTGAAATTTCTTCCAGATAACTGTTGGATGTATGATTTTATTTACTTAAAATCCAATGCAAAAACAATCAACTGGTCATCACAATAGCATCCCAGAAACATTGCATCTATATCCCTGTGATTGTAAAGAGGTATGAAAATTTCTAAAAATAATTCTCCATGGATGGATGGCATAATTGGAAAATTGAAATGCAAGGATTATAAAACAGCCCCTAATTTATTTAATTTAAGGGGTGGACTTTTTTCTGATCAATTGAAAATTAGTAATATTATATCAGTATTAAAAATTGAAGGTATAAAAACTAATATAGTTTAGTACAGACCAATATTTCTTTCATCTCAATTCGCATAACTATTTGAGTTATTTTTTATTTTAGATTACTAGGGTTTCTAGATTATTTGAATATATTTTCTTACTCACAATGGTATTACTGGAAAGGCAGATCCACTGAGTCAGCACTGATAAATGCTTTCAATTCCATAACCCATTCCCAGGAAAACCAGCATTTAGTTCTGTTTTCTTAATTTTACTCATGCCGTTGACCTCATTGGCAATTCTCTCTTTTTTAGTAAAGCTTATAGAAAGGGTGTCCAATGCATAGTTGTAATGGCTAAGATCTTATTTACTTGGAAATCACAGGTAGTCCAACTAACATTGAAACAGGAAAACTATATAAATGAGATTCCCATCCTATTAACAAATTCCTTTGAAGAAAAGCTCTCAATTTTCTTTTAAATAGATAAATGTTTGTGCTGGATTTCAGGTCCTCGTTTAGCTTATTAAACATAAGGAGACCCATAGATTTAGGGCCTAGTGCGGTGGTTCTAGTTCTTACGTAAGTTCGGTGCAGATCATTTTTAGACCTGGTCCCATAGTGGTGAATACCACAATTTGTGTCATACATTGAAAGGTTTACAAAGGTGTACACCAGTAATACATAGATATAAATACATGGCAAAGGTAGAATGTTCCATAAATTGAACATTCTACCTTTGCCATGTATTTATATCTATGTATTACTGGTGTACACCTTTGTAAACCTTTCAATGTATGACACAAATTGTGGTATTCACCACTATGGGACCAGGTCTAAAAATGATCTGCACCGAACTTACGTAAGAACTAGAACCACCGCACTAGGCCCTAAATCTATGGATCTCCTTATGTTTAATAAGCTAAACGAGGACCTGAAATCCAGCACAAACATTTATCTATTTAAAAGAAAATTGAGAGCTTTTCTTCAAAGGAATTTGTTCTATTCTATTAGGAATTTCATGGAACATGAAACTTAGAATAGGCATATGTATTTACATTGTGTATTATTGTATATATTGACGTGTCCTATACTATGTGTACAATTTTTTTTGTATGATGGTCTCTGGACAAATAAAAATTATTATTATTATTATTATTAGCATGAGAGTTCCACAGGGTGATATATTGGGAACTATTTTATTGTTGTTATTCAAAAATGACCTACCATTAGCAAACATAACAGTTTTAGGTGTAACTTTGTGGGATTGCTTCATAATAAGGGTTAAAAAAAGAGACTTTGCACTTCCACATAAAGATTTAATACTTCACGACTAAGGTCACCTTATGATGATGCGTGTGGCGTAGCTGGAAATTGTATTAGTGCGGCCGCTGCTAGGAATACTAATAAATCACACAGAACGTTTGAATAAACAGGGGATTTATTCCATGTGCTATACATAACAGACCAAGGTCAACGTGGTTAGATATATACTATGGGCATGTTGTGCACCAGAGGGATGAACGCTCGGCTGGAGTTGTGATGTGACTAGCCTTCCGCATGGCTCATGGTGCCTGCCACGTGGGTCGTACCTAGGGTGGCATCTCGTGGCACACCCCTGAATTCCACAAACAAATGACGAGTGAAATCCACTACATCATTGAGAGAAGAAGGCATGAACCGCCACATCACCCCCCCCTTGGCAGATGCTGAGCATACTCTTGCAAAGAGATAGAAATTGCAATTGGCACTTCACAAAGTAATTTGAAAACACACAAAAAAAGGAAACAAAAGTTACTTAACAAATGCCAGGTATATAATACCACACTCAAAAAAAAAGAAATACTGCTATACCATAACACAGTTGCAACTACAAAGGAAAATCAGATGACATACAGGAGAAGAAAAAAATCAAATGTCCCTAAGCCACAGAGTCTGCTGAATGCTTGGGAAAATGCACTCTTCTCTGTGATCGTCTAGGTTGAGGTAATATGGGAGGCTGCTGAGGAATGGTAGGATTGATTGCCCTAGGTATGGGAGCGGTAGGGCAATGTGGCCCTAACCATGGAGTTTCATCAAACTGGGCACAAGAAACGTCATCACTAACAACATATGCTGGTTTGACGCAGTCAATTACCACAGATACCTCTCTACCCTGGATTTTCAGCTTAAATGTCTTGGGACCACACTGGATTACTGGAAATGGCCCATCGTAAGGAGGATTCAATGATGGATGGAGCCTATCATTTCTCAAAAATACATGGGAAACAATTTCCAGATCTTTAAACATGAAAATGTTGCGGGTTCCGTGTCGAGAGACTGGCTGTGGCTGGAGTTGGCAAAGGCCCTGCTGCAAGGTGGAGACATAATATGCAGTAGCAGTAATGGCACTAATGGGAGGGGAAAAGAATTCTCCAGGAAGCCACAGTGTTTGGCCATAAATGACCTCTGCAGGCTTTGCCGGAATACCTTCTTTAAATGTGGCCCTCATACCCATGAGAACCATGGGCAGGACATCGGTCCATTGGTTTCCACCATGGCAACGGATAGCTGCCTTCAACTGGTGGTGAAGGCATTCCACCATGCCATTGGCTGCAGGGTGATAGGCTGATGTCTACAGGTGCTTTGCCCTCGTCAACTGCATTAGCTGCCGGAACAAGTCACTATGAAATTGCCGCCCCTGGTCAGTGGTGATGCAAACCACCAAATAGTTTGAGTTCCCAAATGTGAAATCCACTCCTGGAAAAGGGTCCTTGCGGCAGTTTCTGCAGTGCTCACCGTTTTTCTCAATTTTTAGGGCTTAGTTAATCACGCGGACCTAACGGGAATATGGCCAAAAATACAGATGCCGTCAACCACGTGGCCATACTGGTGCCACCATTTTGTTAGGAGAAGCCACAGCTCTGGTTCGCCCAACTCAAGGGGAATTTTTGCCTCGTGGGCATAACTGAGGATACTGACAAGTTTTGGGTGGTTGTGGTGATCTTCAACACCCGTTACGCGCAAGAGGTCGAGGACATAATCGTCAACCCTCCCTTAACGGACAGGTACAAGGGGTTGCGGGAAGAATCGGTCCGGCGGGTTTCAACGTCCAAGGATCAAGCAACTCCTCAGGAATGAAGACATTGGTGAGTGAAAGTGTAGTTTCTTTTTTACCCTCTACCAACAGTATATAAAAATGACGAGAGCATTAAATCCATAATATTTGCTGATGATTCAAACTTATAAATTCTGATTCAAGTAGTCCAAGGCTTCTTGCTAAAATGTAAAAGGTTTCAGACAGTATCTGGAACTAATGTTGAGACAAAAACTTAAATAACAAAAGGACATAAATCCTTGCATTTAATCATGTTATGCTGCACCAGGCTATTCACTTAAATCTTAACTATGAAAGAATCATTTTTGCATCCAATACTGTTTTAGGTCAATATGTTCAACAACCCAATGTGTGGAATATTCACATTAATAATTTGTTCTGAACTTCACACAGTGATGTACACTATTCGGCTCTCATATTACTCTCTCAAGATATATTTAACTATAATATTAATCTAATTTACTATCCAGTTCATCAAATGGAAGTGTTTTGGGGTTTACCTATATGCATTCTGCACAAAGTTTTCTTGGTTTAAAAAAGTTATCAAATGGTGCTTCTTAAAGGCCACCATGCCAGCCCTCAATGAAAAACTGAAACGTTCTTACCATTCCACCTATGCATCTATTAGCCATGTCTATCATCATCAAAAGTAATATCCATCTCTTTCATCTTAGTAATGGTGTTTTGTTTATATTCAACAAGAAATTATCACCATATCCACTAATGTTACCACAATTCAGCAATTTCATATAAAAGCCCAATTAAATGGGAGGCAGAATTAATGGCACATTACCACACTCGCTGAAAACAAGCGATCAATTACGATCAAGCAATCTAGTTTCCATTTGAAATTCAAGAACCTCCATATTTTGAAGTTCTATTTTTAACTTTATTTGAATTTTTGAATGACAAACGGGGATCGAGATGGTGCAGTGGCAATTGTACTGGCTTCCTACCCAGAGGGCCCGGGTTCAAATCCCGGCGGTGTTGAATATTTTTCAGAGTTCTCTCGATCCCTACTTGAGGTGCTTTGAGGAGGGCACTTTGAGTGAGTACTCCGTCCGTCGGATGGGACGTTAAGCTGCGGAACCCTTGGTGCATCTCGCAGAGGGTATGCTAATGCCGGGTTTTCTCTCCACCCTTCATCCTTTCCTGTCCATCCCCTATGGCACAAATGACCTCAGCTGTCGGTCGCCTCCCTTGAATACTACTTGAATGACAAACAAATGTATTGCATTGTTTTTATTACATACTGTCATGTAAATTTTCTTTTTTAAGCATTAATTGTAGTGTTGCGATGAATTTTGTACTTTTCTTTGTTTGACAACTTATACGCTTACATGGTATGAATGTCTAGTGAACAATAAATATATTACCATCATTTGTGGTCCTGCACATGAGAATATTTCGGCTACAAATTGAAAGTTAAGAAATTCATTTTCTACTTGTAGTGCAGTGCATTTTGAAATGAAAGCACATTTTTTAAAATATTTTTTTTTGGGTATTTGGGAAAAAGTAAAGATTCTCTGACTAGTGGCTCCTGCCAAATTCTACTTTCCAATTGCACTTAAGAAGTTAAGAATAGTGAAGTGGTGTTCGACAGGTTAGGCTGATAACTTTGGACAAGATTATGGCTGGGAGCATTTATATAGTTCTCATAGCAACATTCTACAATCATATAGTCATTAAACGGTTAAAAGATGAGTAGAATGTTGGTCAATATGATATATATAGCAATTATTTCTTACAATTTTTCACTTTGTTCAATATTCTTGCCAACTGGAGTCTACTTTTTGCCAACTACTTTTTTTGGATTTTCACATTGTAAAATAAATAGAATGGTTGGTGGAGTCACTTCGTGGAAGCGACTCATACGAGAAAAGAAAATACTTTGTCCTTCCACTTCCATTTTATTAAACACGACTCAGGTTTCGACTTACAAAGTCATTGGATGATGAATTTGTAAGTCGAAATTTGGATCGTGTATAATAAAATATGCGCTGACGAGCGAAGTATTTTCTTGTCCAATGGGAAAATACGTTAACATTAGTGTTATATTGTGAAGAATGGCATGCGAAATGAATTTACCTCATCCAACCCATTATTTAAGTTTCATGCATAAATACTCCAAATCATTGGATGTGCAGTATGATACATGTAATTCATAGCCAAGAGTTTTGTAACTGAAAATTTTACAGTTTAAGAGTTAAGAAGGGTTTGAATTAAATATGAATAAGATTATGCATAACTTCTTAATGATGGATGGATTAGCCTGCCGTTAAATCAAATTTAGCAAGGAGAATTCTTTTCCCTAGACTAATTTCACAACATAAAAACGTCAATAAAAATCGTTTTCACAGCCAAACAATACAATTTTATTCATTTGATCTGTACTGTAGAATTACAAAATTTACCTTCATAACAAATAATTAAATTAAGTTTAAATAACACTCAATATGTTGATCATCTTACATAGTTAAAAAAATTATTTCTCATGATCTACTATGGTAAAAAATTTACAAATGTTTTTATCAAATTGTGAGATTCATCAACATTGCGTGTTCAACAAAATAGCGGTTCCCTATAGGTACTACACGGTATTGCAGTAAGTAAACATTTACTAGGAAAGATTATTTCGAAAAATGTCACAATACCATACAGAAATGAAATTATTCCCAATTCTATCAATACAGGTACTTATATAAATGCTTCCAAAGTACGTCTCTTCCAATTCTTAAAATAGAAGTCTATTTCTATCTACACTTTTCAACTAAACGGAACAAAATATATATATAGATATTCTAAAAATTATGTTATTTTATACCAAAAATACATTTCTTATCATGAAGCACATATGTAACCAAATGAAGTAAATATGATTACAAACAACGAGATGTTACGATCATTTACACAACTTTGGTAAATTCAATTCATAGCAACAGGAACTTATGCTGATTCCACAAACACAGATCTTGATAGCCATGTGAACGCCAACATATATAACGACACCAACATGTACTGCCAGCTACGAAATTGACTGGCGGACATATGAGACTGCATTCAAAAAAACTGCATGATTGAAGTAAAGAAGTAGGAAAAATAGTACCATCATTCCCGAATCTGCATAACGTTTAAGGCAAACACCCGTAACTGATCTCCATTCGAAACAACCATGGACAAAAGTTCAGGTTATACATAAGATGGCAAATATTATCAATAAGCAAAAATATTGCAAAGGATACTAATCACAATCTGTTCCCATCTCTCCACCATGTAGAGTTCCGTGACCATCAAATATCTAAAGTACCAATACCATATAAAATTCCACGTTTTCTTTATCATTTTGCAGTGCAATCTTTTAACCAACCGGCAATGGCGTCAAAATTCCTCACTATAAGTAAAACTCGAGGCATATATTTTTACACAAGGCACTAGTTTAGGTTTAGAGCAATCTATGCCCCGTAGCTTGATACTTACGTCGCGGATTAATCAATTTTGTTACCTGGAAAACCCAATTATCTGCTTTCACGCTTTGATACCATCATGCGTGAAATACTTTAAGCCTATAAAGCTTGTTCTTAATCACAGTGTGAAGTATTATTTACTCGAAGCCGGCAAATCCACGTTAACACAAAGTATCTAATCTAAGGATATTCGCTGCTTGCGTTACTGAGTTCCTAGCACCGTGATTACCGTTATTAAAAAATTTCCAGCTTTACTGCTCGACCGCTTGTGCCGCTTTTAAGCGGTTGTCATATTCACCAGGACCAATACTTCGGTTGTGAACCAGCCAGTGTTTCATAATAGGATTCTGCGGAGGTACCAGTGATCAGTTGTTTCTTCGCATTGTGGTATATTAGGCATACCTATTAAACTGAGGTATGTATTCTTCGTGTTTTGTGTCATGTTTATAAATGTCCAATAAGGTTACATCTTTTAAATATACAGTGGGAGAGAACATGTTGAAAATGCCCGAATTACTAGTGGGTAATCTCTCCCGGTCTCAGGAAGTTTAATTTTAGAAACAATTTCATAAGCATTCTGTTTAACAGTTGACTTCAGGGAAAAACTGCATTACGATTTGATACTCTTTGCATTCTTCAATAACAATCTCTGTGCTTGGAACTTGTTGTTGGTATCCTCTATTCAGTATTTCCAAACGTTTTGGAAATATTTTTTTCATGGGTTATTATGTAAAAGGGAGGGCGAAGCTTGGAAGCCTGATGCGGTAACATTTTCATATTTCGACATAACTATACTTCACTGCGCAGGTATTACTGAGATCTACTCAGATTGTCTTTGTTGGGAGTGACTTCGTACCTGGACGTTTAGCCGAGTTGCCAGCTTTAATGCTTGCCTTGTTTCCGTTTTTCTCTTGTTTATGAGGAAAACAAAACGAAACTGTATTATTACGTAGATTCAACTAATTGATCATGTCGTTTATCAGTACAGGTAATATTTTCGTAAATAAGATTTCTTTAGTACGACTTGCTCGGCAGATGTTGTCGTCAATTAGAAAATTTGAAACTGGAGGCTTCACTATGTCGCACTGATTACTTGGAAAAGTACAGGTATATACGGCAATGCATTACCAGTGGTTGATTTAGGATTAGTGAGACATTGGTTTTTTATATGTATCGTCGTAATTTGGATGTTGAAATTGAGTTTCAGCGGTCGTTGATGCGAAAGCGTATGCACTTGTATTTTGACCTCTAGACTATATCCTCGAAATTTCACTGATGACGCCAGCTCATTTAATTTCAAGTAGATAATAGGCTTAATTCATACCATTCCTGTTGTCGACGTATTGAATACACTGACGAAGTAATATACCCCGTATGAATTTTCAACCCATGACATCATGAAGTCTATATTTATAATTCTGAATATTTAATGAAGCAAGTGCAACATTTGTAACTCATCTTTCTGGTATACTAAAATGAAGGTGTGGTAAATATTGTCTAGCAATTTCAATTGGGGTGTTTGAAATTAAAATGCGGGTAACATTTAGAAACCCATGGTACTGAATGAAATTGAAAGCTAAGCGATTTTCCAGAAACTGCAGAGGTACTGATAATTAAACCTATTACTGTAATGTGTGCCCACGTTCAGTTTTTTAGTATTGGTCTGGGTACTTCCCCTTTTGGTGATTATTAAAAATCTATTTCACTTGCTTAACACGATACGAAGTATCTCTGTGTGAAAAATGTTGCATAGCACCATCACTTCAAATAGAATAAGAATACCCATGTAACACTGTTGAACACTATTGTGATTATTTGACAGTAATATATATATATATATATATATATATATATATATATATATATATATATATATATATATATATATATATATATATATATATATATATATATATATATATATATATATATATATATATATGGTAGTACATTGTGCTATAACCTGCTGACGAATATAGTTTGAAATATCTCTGGTTATTCTTAATTTCTGTTTAGGCCCCAATTGCCCTTCAATAACCTGACCGTTAATTAACCACCCCTAGGTTGACCTTATTTTGTTGGATTAACTTCTCATTTACACCCTCTTTCCTTTACCATTCGCAGTCGTCTGTGGCAGCGCTTATAGAATTTATTTATTAATAATACTCCATTTAAAAATTACATATGCTTAAATATTTTATTAAGAATCGTCCATGCGATTTTATCGTCTCTGGTGCATAGCGATAATTTTACTCACGTTCATAAATATGAATATGGAGTCACAAGTACGGTACCAAAGGAGTAGCCATGTGGAACGAATGGTGTTAGATTTTTTCGACGGCTGTAAGGTTGATAAAAAATTATTGGCATCTTTCTTCCAGGAATAGTTTCGGATGAAAATGGTCTGATACCAAAAACCCGAAATTCAACGAAATGACGGGCTGTATATGGGTACTTATATGCCGAGATTTATCTTAAAGGAATGTTATTTACTAAATTTTATGTAGCAATATGAGATAAATTGCACCGCGCGACGATAAAGTTGAATGGCATAGAAACACGTCTTGTGGTATAGTTTTCAAATAGGTACGGAATAGTTGACTAATGGCAAAGAAACTACATGTAGACGAGAGGAAAGATCAGCACACATATTTAAGTGAACCATTCTTTAGTGAGTGCAATGATGACCATCGGGCACTTTTCATATTAGAATCAAAGAGCAAAAGGCAAATACAGTTTCATATTCTTTAACACCGTACACCTTTGGTTAAATTATCCTCTCATCCAAACCCTGCAGGCTTTTTAAATGTGATTAAATTGGAATACGTGCATTTACTGTGTAATTATTTAACTAAGTACCGTACCTATTGACAGAAATGGTACTTCTACTTCATTATCATGATAATCGGATTGGATAAGTTAACCATAAATCACTGAATTACGCCAGGGGAATAAGCGTTAGTGCCATAATAGCGCCGTGAATTTCATATATCTGTGCGGACCCAATGTAAAGATAAACCAAATCATTGCAATAGTATAGTAATTAGTGATGAAGTTTCTGTGTAAGTTTATAGAGATAATTTATTTACTAATCTTGTTTGTTTACGAAATTATCTTCTTGAATTCACCGGGCTCAAAATGCGCTCACTAGAGAGTCATTTGTGAATAATAGTTTGGCAACTGTGCTAGATTTTCGCACTCTACCATTGGCGGAGAGCGTGTATGAAAGGTTGAATCGCTGACATCACTCTTAACCAAAGATATATGAGGATAAGGTCTAGAAACATAGGGGCGCGCCGGTCGGGTAGGTACACCGTTTGTGTTTTGTTTCGTTCATAGTGAAGTTACTTTGCGTCGCAAACGGCATAAGTTCGTGTGAAATTAGTGTTTGTGTTTTCTCCTGTGTAATACAATTTACCGTAGTCGTAGCTTCGGCAACTGATGAAATCAGTGTGGTTGCGATGTAATTAGTCCGTATTTTACATTTAGCGCACCTGTATCAGAAGCCTAGATTGACACAGCCGCAATTAAACCGGAAACAGCCACTAGAGCCATGTCGGAAGAAAGTTTAGTGAACACTATGCCCATTATATGTAATAATCGGCTCCCCCGTCGTGTTAAACTCACCGATCAACAGTTGGAGAAATTAACTTTGGAAGAGCTGATTCAAAATTGGCAAGAACAGGAGTCCTACATCGATATTTTGGAATCTCAAGCATCAAGTCAAGAAAGCGAAATAGCAAGCCTGCGCGAGTCCGAGGAACGAATGCGTCAGCAACACCTTGAGTCTACACACAGGGAAAAAGTCCTCGTTAGACGTCTGGCTACAAAGGAACAGGAAATGCAAGAGTATGCCAGCCAAATAGCAGAATTCAAAGCTGGGCAGACGGCTGGCGCTTCTGCCCTTCGATCTGCGTTGCTGGATCCAGCGGTCAACATACTCATGCAATCGCTGCGTGGAGAACTGCATTCCACGAGAACAAGACTGGAAGAAACTCAAAATGAATTGAGTGCTTGGAAGTTTACTCCTGATAGTAATACTGGAAAGCGATTGATGGCAAAGTGCAGATTGCTGTATCAGGAAAATGAGGAGCTTGGCCGAATGATTTCAAGTGGTCGACTTGCTAAACTAGAGGGCGAACTAGCTCTACAAAAGAGATTCAGTGATGAAGTTAAAAAGTCCCAATCGGAGCTTGATGAATTTTTGCAAGAACTGGATGAAGATGTGGATGGTATGCAGAGCACAATTTGTTACCTGCAGCAGGAGTTAAAGAAATCAAAAGAAGCGTTTTTGAATTTGCAGCAGCAGAAAAATAGTCAGACCTCAGAAACATGCAATGGATGCATGATTACTAATAAAACTCCAAACTTAAAAGACGTAGCAATTTCTACACCTGATGAAATTAAATCTGAGCCCGAGTACTCATCTAAACCACCTTCACCCCTCCCGAAAGATGAACCGGTTGCAGAGACTATAGAAGATGACAAAGGTAGTGACATGGGGAATGAAACAAAGGAGGAGGATGTCCCGGAAACACGAGATGTTAAAGGTACACCTTCCGATCAGGTTGAAGACATCGCAACATTAAATCTTGAATTTTCGTCTGGTGGTAAAATTGACCCAGAAGAGAAAGTGGCCAATTTAGAGGAAATGATTACTGATTCTGAGACAACCGAGGCCGACGAAGTCATTGAAAATGACAACAATGGAGGAGAGGAGATTAAAGAAGATACAGATGACCAGGACTCACAAGGTGAATTAATGATTGAAGTTGGCTCGGAGCCGAGAGACACTGAGGACGATGAGGAAGTTTATGAAAAGGCAAAGGATGAACAGACAGTAGATCCTAATATTGACAAAACTGCTCGTCAGCATGAAGAGGACGGAGAAGATGAAGATAATCATCCTCTGCGAAGGAAGAGAGCTGCCCCCCAAGAGTTCGCAAATTCAAGTGACGAAGACAGTGACGACACACCCCTAATAAAAAAAGTGAGACGTAATCATGATCATGTTACAAGATCAAAAGTTTGAATTTCGCCATGCTTTAAAATGGCGAATAAAAGGCCAAGTGTATTTGTTGTTCTTCAGTTGGGCGATTTCAGTTTTTGTTTAGGAGTATAAACAGTTGTCGTGATATTTTTGAAAATACTTTTTTTAGTAAGTTAATGTCAGTTTTTAATGTGTTATTTAGCTAGGTATGCGTTTAATTAATGCAACTAACTGTGGGAGATGCTGCGATAGTTACTTCAATGGAGCCAGCCGCTGATAAGCATAGATATGGATCAATTTCTCAATGTATAAATCATTCCTCTTGGCCAAGACTCGAACTGAGGGTTTAGTTAAATGTGGCCGTACCTTAATTTTAATCATATTAGGATTTTTATAAAATGAATGACATTTCCTGGGCAATTGGAATCCAGGAGTCTTAACCAATTGTTGTGGCATTTAGGGAAATTATCTTATTTCGTTTATGTTATAATTTAGTTGGCTATACAGTTTTGGATGTTGGTGGAAATGTGAAATTGGATTATGTAAACATGGATTGAAATGGCATTTGCAAACTGGAAGGAATTGATGCATTGAACTCTTCTTAGAAACTTAAAGAGAAGACAGTTGATATTTACATACATCATACACAAATAGACTCTAGATCATCATTTCTATTGTGCTGATCAGCTTATCTTGATGAATACAAGTTGTTACAGGATTTTCAGTTACCATAACATTGTTTGTGCAGCTGATAAGTGAAAACAGGTATGTATCAGCCATGAATTAAGCTTTTGAATAGCTTTTCAAGTGAGGGTTGAATAAGCCTGCCATCAAAGCAAAATTAACAACAGATAGAGCAGCGAATTCTTTTTCCTTGGTAAATTTCACCTTAAAAAAATCAAAATAATTGCCACAGCCAAACTATGCAATTATTTTATTCATTTAATTTTTACTGTAGAAGTACAAAATTCCAATTCCTAAGAAATAATTAACTGAAGGGACTTTAACTAACTAATCCCAACATCCGATATGTTGATCACCTAATAAAGCAGTAATCAACCCTAAGATCAGTTTGGCCAGTGATGGCAGAGTTCAACCAGTACTAAACCTGCAGGCATGTGAAATTCACGCAAAACCTCTACAAAAAAGTGTATTCAAAACCATTACTCTGTGTTTTTTTGAGTAATTTGAAAGTAATAACGAATCTTCTCCATAGGTTTGATCATGGGCGACCATGTAGGCTTAACAGATGCTGAAGCAAAGGCTTGTTGCAGTGACCCAGATCCGGTGACCAAGGTTAGAGTGAAATTATATGCTAAGCATTTTTATTTGTGCTTTTTATGTTTTGCAATTTTGAAATAGATGCTTATTTCATTTCCCTCCATTGTACTCTTGATCAGATGGCATATGAAGACAAAGTAGTTCCCTGGCCCTATTATTGATGTAACTTTTAAACCAGTTTAATAGTTGTTAAGCGGTTGATGTATTTCGAATGAGTTAACTTAGTGAATTTACCCTGCATTCATGACCATTGTGTAACTCAAACAGTTGACGTGATGGGCATGTTTTTCCTCTAGACTTATTCAACTGGCGTAAAATGAAAACTATTTGTGGCCAATACATATCTTTTTGGTTCCCTGCCAGTATAATTGAAGGTACTACGCTTCATTGTCTATGTAACAACTACATTGAAAAGTATAAGATACTCTCTCAGTGTTACTTGGTGGAAATCTTTCACTCTAGGCATTAATAAAGGAAGACTTACTTGGCAGATTCCATAGCAATTTTTATTTTTTGCAAGCATGGATAAATCCTGGCTGGATAAGTAAATGGCCAGTTAGTTAAAAAACTTGGAAAATAACATTTCAGGCCTATCAAAAAATTAAAAGTATTCATTTAGTTTGCTAATATTTTTTAGTATAATAGGAAGGGCAATTTACTATTGGCTGTTAATTGAAAACTATTTTTGTATCTTTACTTTCTTAATTATGCTCTTATAAAAGTTTAAAAATTCACCTTTGAAGAAAGTGAGACTGGATTGAGTTCGTTGAGTTAATGTGAGACGCATTAAGGGGAATTCTTCTGTAGGTGTTGTATTTGACTGCAAAGTTTTAAATATTAATTTGAAAGATAAAGGCAATGCATCTAAATAAGTCTTTCATGTCTTGTTTTCAGGATTTTTTGTTTCAACAAACTATGTACCGCATCAAAGATCCTAAAAAATCCCTGGATTTTTACACTAGAGTTCTGGGAATGACACTTCTTCAGAAACTAGATTTTCCATCCATGAAATTTTCACTATATTTCATGGGTTATGAGAAAAAATCTGATATTCCCATGGATCCCAAGCAACAGATAGAATGGGCTCTCTCGAGGAAGGCTACGGTTGAATTAACACAGTAAGGAAATTTTGTTTCTATGTCATGCCACCCATTTCTCTTTTGCTATTGTTTTGTGAATGCTCTCACATTTTCAAATGTTGTAATAAACTTGGAATAGTACCAGTGGTAGTTATTTTGAAATAATAATTTTAAATAACTGCCCTTTTACTCAACTGAATATAGGGGTTAAAGTCAGTTCTCGTGATGAGGGTAAAAAAAGAAACATTGCACTTCCACTTGCAAGTTTAAATATTTCATGTCCATGGTTTCGATGCTGTGCGTCATCAGCAGGTGCAGCATCGAAACCATGGCCTTGAAATATTAAGTCTTTATATTGGAAGTATAATGTTAATTTCTTTACCCTCGTCATGGGGGAATTCCATTAAGTTAAACCTGAAACTGTTATCTTTGTCAGTTCTTGTAGGTAAGAAATTTGGATTGAAAGTTATTGTAAGCTCATATATTGATGGTTAAATCTACAAATTTTAACTTTTTGCAATGTACAGATGGTCTTTAAAATTTACTTCAAACTGAATGAACTATGGCAAATAAGTCACTTTCCTAAATTCTCTACGTTGACCAAAATGATTAAACTGCATACTTTTAATGGGGAGTTTGAAATGGAATTGTTGTGACAGAATCGACTAGCATTGAATTTTTTTGATTCACGTCATGTTCAAGGATAATTGTTTTTGTGTCACAATGCCTCCTCACTTTATGTCATTTGTTGTTTTTACTTATTCTTTTTCCATTTCATCCTCTGAATTAGCCACTGTGGTTTTTTTGTTGAAAGTGAGATTAGTGACAAACACTAACAGAAATATGACTTTAAGTGTTTTTTCTCTTTTTCCTTCCTAATCAATCAGCAACTGGGGAACTGAAAGTGATCCCGATGCACGTTACCACAATGGAAACTCAGATCCACGAGGATTTGGTATGTCCATAGAATTAATAGCATTTCAGTTAATGACTTAAATTATTTCTCCATGTTGTAGGGTTGCTAATAGTATTATCAATAATACCTAATTTTCAAGTCTGACTGCGGTGTTCTTTCTCTAAAAAAATATGCTTTTAGACTAGTTGGTGTTTATTTAAATCAACAAAGTATGTCCATCAATAAATACCTGAGAAAATTTATGGTCGCCATACATGCTAGAGTATATAGTATGTCATTTTTAGACAGCCTTGGGCCATTGCCATTGTAAAAGCTGGAGTGCTTGCCTTGAGTGTCAGCTAAAGATAAGATAATACAAGGGTAGGTGACATACAAAATACAAATACAAAAGCCACCACCACCACCAATACAAAAGTATCGGTGACAATTATTTCCTGACGTGTGTGCCAAGTGCTGATGGCAGACCGTTGGTTAAGTGCACACCATTATCCCTGAAAATCTGGTAATGCAAAAGATCAAGATGCATAGAATGCATCCAGTATGCATACTGGATGCATAAGGAATGCATTTGATAGCGTTGTAATTCAATTTTCTTAATGGAAATTACTCGAGATAATTTAATGCATGTACTGAAAAATCATCCCAGCGTAGTCTACAAAGAAGGGTAGTAGTTGGGAAAGAGGGGTAATGCCTAATAGCATTTCTGTAGTATCCAGGTATATAGATGAATATTAATTAAGAATGCTAAGGTTTTACCTGAATAGTATCCTTAAGTCTAATGCCACAAAGAATTGTAGAGATATCAATTTAAATGCAGTTACATTGTTGTACCTCGCAATCTAGAAAAAAACAAACACATTGTTTTCTTCATTAAATGTAAAACACAATGTTTGTTTTTTTCCACCGCTATTTCTAAGAACGGTGGAGTGTTACATTGTGTTTTTCATTTAATGATCACTTAATTAATTTAAGCTTTCACAAATTTTAGCCAGTAACCTTCCAATACATAGCCTCCCCCTCCCCTAGACCACTAATAGGCTACTGCACCTAAACTCAACTTACCCCTCTTCCTTACTCCCCCTACCTTACCCCCCCTCTCCTCTCCCTTACACCCCTCTTGGAGCCAGACTACATAAGTTGAAAAATGTTGATGCATCTTACCTGATGATGATGTGCAGCATCGAAACCATGGTCGTGAAATATTAAGTCCTTTTGGTGGAAATATTAAGTTTCTTTTTTCCCTCGTAATGAAGGAATTCCACCGAGTTTAACCTGAAACTGTTGTTTGTGTACATCGTTGGAAAGGTTGAGCATTTAGCTTTTTTTCTGCATAGTCGCCTTGGCAATCAGTCACTTGTTACGTCCTCGTAATCAGCTTTTTAATACCAGCATCGTACCTTTCTCCTGCTGCATCGCAAAGCCAACTGAGAACTGCTTCTCTGATATTAATTCATCACCATTTAGTGGAAGTGTACAGTGAGAAGTGTATGGACATGAAATACATGTGGAAGTGGTGCAGGGAGTTTTGTGATGGCCAGGAAAATGGCCTCGATGAGTAGCGGTTGGGGTGGCCGAGTTGGCTGGAATCAACGGTGGATCCAATTGACGAGATGGTGCGCAATAACCGGAGAATTACCCTTCATGAGATGGAGGAAGGCCTTAATGAAGAGAGTGGCTACTTCTCCGTGCAGAATATTGTTGGAGGTCCTCGGTTACAACAAGGTGTCTCACCAAAGGAGTGTGTTTGCATCATGACAATGCACGTCAACACCAACATGCACGTGTCACATCAAACGACCACCCTACTCCATGAATGCGGCTAAGATATCATCGACCACCCTTCTTACAGCCTGGACGTAGCCTTCAGCGACTACCACTTGTATCCCGCTCTCAAAAACACCTTGGAGGGCAGAAAATCAGGTCAGACGAGGAAGTGCAAGAAGTAATCGTCAGTTGGCTTCGTGACGCGGCGGGAGAAAGGCATGACGCTGGTATTAAAAAGCTGGTTACAAGGATGCAAAAAGTGATTGGCCATCAAGGAGACTATGTAGAAAATAGCTAAATGCTCAGCCTTTCCTACGATGTACACAATGTGAAAAATAAATTTGAGTTTTCATTAAAAAAAAGAGACCTTACTTTTCGAAATGCCCTCGTACATGAGGATCAATTGATGTGCAGAAAATATTTATGCGGATATCTCTGTTATTTCTTATTTATAATTACTGATAAACGACATCCCCACATACTGGTTGTGTAGATCTGGAGTGCCAGAGGAAGAAAGTATCAATTAGGGGAAACAAGTCATGCAATTTGAGGTTTGCCACTGTGACACTGGAAGTAGAAGTGGAATGAACTGTGCCGATGACAGCTGAATGCACATGAAGGAAACATATCTATTCATTCAATTGACATTGTCGGTGTCAAGTGAAATTTGTGCGGTGTGTAACCCTGAAGTTATTACATCTTTACATTCCAGGGAAAGAAAAAGTTCTCGAGTCTGCTAGTTCTGGCATTTATTTCTTGGGTTTTATATTGAAAATCTTAACAGCTAATGTATGTTGTTGGAATAGGGAAAATTGTCAATACATCAAATGAAACAAACGGCTCTGAATTTATTTATTAAGTTCAGTTATAAATCATCTTCGTTCTAATGATCAACAACCTGGCTCTAGAAGCATTTCCGTTGCGCTTTTAGATTTGCTGTAACAGATTTGAATGGATCGGACCACTCTGATCTTCTTAATTTTTCTAATGAGACCTTTTACCACCAAATCCAAAGTATTTGCATATTCTAAATGTGGTCTCATGAGAGAATGTTAACAACGTTCCTTGACCTTAGATTCTCACATGCTAACATGCGTATAATGAATCCAAATTTTTTACTTGCGTTCCTGCGGATTTTTTTGTGTGCGTGGACCCCATAAAAGTATTCCATAAACGTACAATCGGCCAACATCCCAATCTTATTTTTCAATTTGTGATTATAATTGTTTTACAAAAATCAAGGAAAGAAGGGGTCCGATTACATAGTTGTAGTATTTATGGGAGGTGGCCGACAGCTGAGGTCATTTGTGCCGTAGGGGATGGACAGGAAAAGATGAAGGGTGGAGAGAAACCCGGCGTCGGCATTAGCCTACTCTTTACGAAAGGTGCCAAGGTGTCGGTAGCTTAACGTCCCATCCGACGGACGGCGTACTCACTCAAAGTGCCCTCCACAAAACACCTCAAGTAGGGATCAGGATACCTCTGAAAAATATTCAACACCGCCGGGATTTGAACCCAAACCTTCCGGGTGGGAAGCCAGTACGTTAGCCCCCGCACCAATCCCGATCCCCTCTGATCACATTTCCGTTAGGAATAAAATTCATTGGATTTACTGATATTTGAAAATCTTATAATATTTTCCTTTTATTTATATCTATAAAAAATTTACTGCTTTTAATAATTTATTTGTTTTAGAAATTGTTTTTAACTGGGTTAACTCTGCCGTCTACAGTATCTATGACTTTTTAATTTCATACATTGCTTATGCTTGATGAAATGTCAACTTAATAATATTTTATGAACCCTGTGCATTTGTTTTTTGTTACTAATAATTAGGACAAAATATTATTGTTTTGAAAGAGTACTGTTAATATTTGTTTTAGTCATGCTATGCAATTTGTTTCATTAAGAAAATATTTTCATGTCATGCGATATTTTTAATTCCTTTATTTGGCCAAAGATTTATTCAACCCCCAATGAGTAATTAAGTTTTCTTCATTGTGGTTACAGGTCACATTGGTATCATGGTGCCTGATGTGGAGAAGGCATGTGAAAGGTTTGAGAGTCTTGGAGTGGAGTTTGTTAAGAAACCAAATGATGGTACGTAATTATTGTAGTTGTTCACTTTTTGTTTTATCCAGTTAAAATTAAATGTAAGACATTTTTAAAATTTGGATAATACAGGTATGAATAAAATCTTTATTATGTAATACAATAAGTGATGAAGATAATAACTAATACTATTAGCATAGTTCTACCATGCCATTACTCGATGTTACAATAACTCATTCTTTAGCTCTGTGTAATATCTACCTTTTTCAGTTTATGTCCATCAACCTAAATGTTAACATGGTTTTTTTTTGTAACACCTTAGTTATATTGTGATTTATTCTCACTCCTACACCCATACCATTGATTCTGCAAGATACCTTGTAATGATGGTAGTCCTTAGGCTGAGTGACTAACCAGCAGCTGATGTTCCATAAATCTAAATGATTTGAAGAGGTCCCCCACTACTTTCACTGTGATATATCCTATTACTACGAGGGTCATCCGGAAAGTAGTACCCGTTCGTGAAATAAAGAGACAAAAGTAAATATTAACAAACATAAAAAATTTTATTTGAAAGAGGATACTTTAAACTACTTCTCAACATAATCTCCAAGCAAATTAAGGCATTTGTCAGAACGTGTGACAAGTTTCTGTATTCCTGCTGCATAGTCCTTCGCCGCCAGCTCATTAAGATACGCGAGGGACCCATCTTGCACAAATTTTTGCATAATGCAGATGGTGTTTAACAATTTCATGAACAATTGTTCGAGAAACATTGGGAAAATGCTCACAGATGTCATCAATTGTGACGCGCCGATCGTTCCTCACGAATTCGTCAACTGAGCTCACCAGTTGGTCTGTAATGACAGACGGTCTCCCCGAACGCTCATCGTCGTGTGTGTTCCCCCTCCCCATGTTGAAGTTGCGACACCACCGCCGAACAGACGACTCGTCCATTACATTGTCTCCATACACCTCCTTTAATTGGCGATGAATATCACATGGGCGAACGTTTCTTGCATTGAGGAATTTAATCACTGCCCTCACTTCACAACTGGCGGCGTTCTCAATTTTTTTAAACATTGTAAACAATCACAGAAACAACACAGGCAATGCTAGCGTCACGCAACTTGGCTCAGAGAAGGCAGACAAGCCACTGAAGCTATCTGACCTCGTCCAGCGGCTACTCGCGTCGTCAGCACTTCATGCGGCACGAACGGGTACTACTTTCCGGATGACCCTCGTATTTCCCTTCTCAATTCCTTAGCAAATAAAGCTCCCAAAGAACTATAATCTTGATGAGGTGGAAGGCCCAGTGCATTTTGATGACTCCTAGAGCTGAGCTGGTGTAAGCAGTGATAATTGCTCCTGCTAGAGTCGCCCATGTCAGATAGGTCGAATGGTTGGAGCCAGACGAAAGGTAGTCCGGGCAGTGTCTGTTCCTCAGTGAGGTGGTTGCAAAGGCATCTGACCACACTGGGCCATCCAATGAGTTCTGGTATTACTTTGAAAACACTATTGAGGAAGGCAATGGGAAACCACCTCAATTATTATCCCATGAACCGATGATGGATAGAATAATGGAATGAGTACTGGCAGCTATGGGACTTGTCCCCTTGCGCTGTCACTCCTGCCGAACAGCAGGAAAGGCAAAGCTTCAGGGCCTGCCATCTCATGAAACCTTGTGGAGCCGTATTGACAGCAGCAGTACAAACAGACATGTAAGAGGACTGAACCAGTTGCAGGGACTTAGAACATTAGGATGATACTGAGAACAGGGAATCAGAAACTATAAAGTGAGAGATGCAGGGAAGAAATACAGATATTTTATGGCTAGGCGAGATGGAAGGGTAGCAGGGATTACAGGAGTGGTAGTTATTGAGTAAAATATAGGAGAATGGAAAAGAGCCAGCTAGGGTTGGCGAGCATATTGAGCACAAAGCTAGGAAGAAGGGCAGTAAACGTAGAGGAAGGAAGGGATGATATTAATAATAAACAATTAAAAGCTGAACCAATGACCTTAGTCAATGTTCAGGTCCACTTACCACCTAGCAATCGTAGGGAGAAAGAAGTTGAGAGGGTATACAATTGAGTAAAGGAAATAATTGGATGTGTTTCTGTAAGGAAACATTTAATAGTGATGGGAATTTGAACGAGATGGTAGGCAACGGAAGAGACGGCATTGGAATATAGGATGAAATGGTTTAGGGGCGTGGAATGACTGCGAGGAGAAAGGAATAGAATTCTGTAGGAGACTAATTAAATTATTTAATTATTACAAATGGTTGGCTTAAACAACACAACAGGCATAGGTATGCATAAAAGATTCTGGGGTATTTTCAATCGGAATGATAAAAAGGATGAATGACAGGATCTATAGAAAATTGAGTGAGGAATGAGAGTGGTTCAATAGAAGAAAAATTCTATCATAAAAAAAGGAATATCAAAAGCCACAAAATGCAAAGGAAAAGGACAAGGAAACCATGGATTGCATGCCATGATAATGAGAAAGACGGATGACAGAAAGAAATGGGAAAATGCAGACACAGGCAGAAGATATTACCCAGATTTGAATAATAAACTGAGGTAGGTTCCTAATAGGGTGAAAAGTAGTTTCAAACATTTCGTATCCTCGTTTTGAATCTCTCACCTTAGGGAGGAAGATGCAGTACGAAGATATAGAATGTTTACCAAAGAAAGGTGAAATTGGTTCCTCTACAGGAAGGTGTGAAAGTGCAAGAAAGAAGGGGACATACGAGCAATCAATCAAAAATGCCAGGAAAATTATTAATTTATCAGATAAGATTGAAAAGAGATGTAAAGCCAATGTAAATATCAAAGACATCTTAAAGAGGGAAAGAGTCTTTTATAATTGTGATGCCACTCATGTTCATTGACTAATGTGTATGCTTGTACGTGTTGTCCTATATATCTAGCGTCACAATTTCAAGCATCAACTCTGTATTCCAGAATTCATTTTTTACTTCATTTGTAGTAAAACCGATGGTTATATTCATGCTTGAAACTTCACCCATTTTGATTAATTGTGAATCATGATAGTTAATTGAATAGTATTTCCTTTGACCAGTGAGGTAGTTTGTTGTTTGGATGGGTTTTACATTGTTTTATTTGAAGTACTCATCATAATTTTCTCTCTCTGTCTCTAGGAAAAATGAAAGGAATTGCATTCATCAAGGACCCAGATGGCTACTGGATAGAAATATTCAATGCAGCCCTCATGAGCAAAATACTGTGATACAATTGTGCTATTTCATTCACATGGAAAGAAAAATAATCCTGGAACTGGACATTTGTGTGTTCTTCGATACCCTGAAAGTTATTCTATTTTTATAATGTAATGTTGATAGAATATTTTTGAAGTGATGATTTTGTTGGTAATATTTTGCAACAAGCCATATGCAAAGCCATAATTTCAGTGGAAAGTTGTGAAAGTGTTATTTTGTCCTTGAAGTGTTTTATCTTGCCCAGTGGTTTTTATTTATTGTTAATGTCTTAAAAGTTAGATCAAAGGTTTCTCCCACAGTAAGAAGTTTTCTATGATTGTTATAAAAAGTGTTAAAATTACAATTGTAAGAGTAACTTCTGCCCAAGTACTCCAATATATTTGTAGTTCTTTCACATTAAAATGCATTTTATCGGTATCATATGAAAAAAATTAATTGACCATCCATTCCTTCAGCAGAGCAATTAAGGTGATCCTTTGGGCATTTGGATTTTGATTTTTATGAAAGATGGAGATATTATCTTGACAAGGCTTCTAAACCAATTGGCTTTTTGAATCTGTTGTTTGGATACGTATTGTATGAATAAATAGTATTGACAAGTTCAGGGTTTCTCAGATTTGAGAATTGTCCAAATAAAGCAGATCTGCTGATAGTTGTTGTACATGTATTGCATCTATTACAAATATTTCTTCCCCCCCCCTCTTGTTTTAACTAAGAGGTCGTAGAGCTCATTATTTCTTGCTGGTCAAACTTCCTTCTCTGTTTTGTGATTAAATGGAGAATGAACTATTGAGTTGAGAAAATAGTTTGAAAAGAAGTGTTCATATTGCAGTACCAAGACTAATATGCATTGAACCAATCTCCATCGCTGATATAGAGCACAGCTCTTATTAATGCTGCTGGGGCTTTGGTGATTTATAGCATGCATTATCGTCTTGTGAAAACAATTTCCTTGGCAAATATGTCCCATGATACTGGAACAAAGCTGTCACCTCTAGGAGACAGATGAGGTCCTGGAAGCAGTAAGCAATATAAATCCTATGCCAGTATGACGTTCTAAATCCATATACATTCGAAAATCATGAAAGCTGAAGAGAAATTTTTGCATTATTTCCTAATACTTTTTGAGTCTTACCCTGAACTCCCTACCATGCGCAATGTGGCAACTTGGAGGCTTATATGTAATGGTCCTATGTGGTAAGAAGCATTGTACGAATAATAGCTCATATCTTATTTGATTTTGTAGCAAGGAGCCACTGGGTGGAAGAGATATTTCAGGAGTTGCTTTTAAAGGGGATAGGAGGGAGTCTGGATGACTATGTCAGAGTAGAGAGGCATGAAGTCTTGGAAGGAATTTGTTTGGAGAATTGGTTTTAGTGCAGATGTGGTTCCTGCATGTGCAAAGAGAATTAGGATAGATTGTTTTGTGTGCTGAGGATGACAATTATTAAAGTGAAGATGCAGTTGTTTGATATGGATTGCGATGTGAATATTGTTGAGGAGAGAGAATGGGGCATCTAGAAAGTGGAGGTAAAGGAAACGGAGGATGTTTTATTGTTGGAAGAAATAAGAGCTTTAAGTGAGTCCATATCATGTCACCAAATATAAGAAATGTAACTCACAGGGTGGGGCAGAATGGACTCCTTAGTTCTAAAAAAATCACTGAAGAGCACGCCGTTGAATTAGCGGATTGGAAGTAGTGGCGTTAGCTGTGAGAAATAACGCCATTTTAGAAGTCGCCAAGCAGTTGTCTGGTCTGCATTGAGGCGTTGTCAAAGAAACATTCTTTAAGGACAATGATAGTATGGTGGTGATGCAGAAAGCACTGTGGTCTAGCGATGAACTGCATTTTTGCCTCTCTGGCTCAGTAAATAAGCAAAAGTTTTGCTACTGGACGACTAACAACCCTCGTGAACTTCACCGAAGACCTCTTGGTAGCCCTTAAGTGACAGTTTGGTGTGCTGTGTCCTCCATAGGCATTATTGGGCCTTATGTTTTTGAATCTTTAGGTTCAACTGTTACTGTGAACTCTGTTCGCTGAGATGCTGGGGAACTTTTTACTTCCCAAAATGGAAGAGTATGGTGAGGACCATGACACAAGCGTTTTGGTTTCAAGAGGATGATGCCACGGCTCATACCGCCCATTGTTCATGCCAAATCCTGAAAGAACAATTTCCCGGCTGCCCAATCTCCTTATGAGGGGATGTTCCATGGCTCCCTCGCTCCCCAGATGTGAGCCCATGTGATTTTTTTCTTGGGGATATCTCAAAGCTGAGGTTTACTAAGTTCGACCAAGGACATTGGAAACCATAAGGAGGCCATTACGGAGGTCATCACTGGAATAATGCAAGATATGCTGAGAAGGGCAGCGGGATGTTGAAGACTGTAATTGAGGGGAGAATGTTAGGCAAACAAGGAAAGGGAAGGAACAGGATACGGATGTTGGATGGGATGAAGGGAGGAAGAAAGTACTCAGAGCTGAAGAGGGACCTGATGTAGAGTAGGATGTTGTGTTTTGCTAGGGGCCGCAAATTATTTAATTAATAATTACGTCCATCCAAAAATTTACCTTAACCGGTAGATTACCTAATAATAATAATAATGCTGAGAAGAGTTTTTGAAAACTTTTTGAACAATTTAACATGTGCATCGCTCACCAAGGTCGTCACCTGGATGAAATAATTTTCAAAACTTGATAAAAAAATAACTATCTCATTAGTTTCAGCCTCAACTTTGTGGAAGTTCATTGTAATAAATGAAAAAGAAAAACTTTGTTCCAATCCTGAGGATGACGCCGAAGTGTCGAAACTAGTCGTACCTGAAATAAAGTGGTGGATTGGAACAAAGTTTTTCTTTTTCATTTATTAAAAAAAATAACATTGGATGTGGTTTCCAGAAATAACCTTCTTTAGCTATCTTGGTCGATTTTGTTACAATTCACGCGTCAAATCAGGGAGTCCATTCTCCCCACCGTATATACGACGTCTAGCCAATAAATACAAATTCCCCAGGGAAGTGTTATCGGACCTCTTTTACTCCTACTTTACGAGGTCTGTCCAATAAATACGCGAACTGAGTCCATAAAAACTATTTCACAAAATTTAGTCTACATCGATTTTGTCCCCTTCAAAGTGCTCTCCATTCGTTACTGTACACTAGTTCCCTCTTCTTATCCACTGTTTAAAGCACCCTTGAAAGTCCTCGGCAGTTAGGCTTTTTAGTTATCTCGTCGTTTCTAGCTTTGTGTCCACATCTTCCCAATGATGTCCCCTCATCACATTTTTGCATTTTGGGAATATGAAAAAGTCGCAGGGGGCGAGATCTGGCGAATAAGGAGGATGATCAAGGTGATTGAATTTAATACCCGAAACTGGCGAACAATCAATGCCGAATGTGCAGGTGCATTGTCATGGTGAAGGATGATCCATCCATCATGTTCGGTTAAAATAGTGTGCACTGTTGATTTTCGTGAATTCAGTTCATCAGCTATCATTCGGACAGTTTTTCGACCAGTAGTAGGACAAAAACTTGTTCAAGGAGGCTGAGCTGGATTGTAAAAACGTAGTGACTGTTGTTAAATGTGAAGAATTTTGTCTTTGAATAAAATTTGTTAGTTTTGAAAGGAAATCTGTGCTAGGGAATTGAGGAGTGATGCGTTTGGAAAGAAAATGTTGGAGATACCATGAAGGATCGCTGTCTGGAAGGAGTTTACATCAAAATTAGTCATAATCATGTCTGTATTTGGGGAAAGGAAAGTGAATTCATTTTCTCAAGAAAAGGGTGTTTTATGCCTGACGACATAAGTAGACTAGATATGCTGTTGGAATTGGTAGTTTAGGAGAGTGGAAATCCATTCTTTTGGGGTGTCATGGAAGCTACGCATATATATATATATATATATATATATATATATATATATATATATATATATATATATATATATATATATATATATATATATATATATATATATATATATATAATATTTTTTCACTCTATGCTGCCCCTAAAATTGAACCCCCACGTTTCACACCCAGTTGGAAGTTTCTGCTTATGACCAAATATATGCTTCACATGATATTAATGTTAATTTGATGGGAATTAGAACCAGTATTCAAAACATTTTTCACTATGCAGTATTCGGATAACCTATGATAACCGCGTTATTAGATATTTACTCTAACATAGGTACTTGGTGTTATTTTACAATCGATAAAAGTTGTTGATTGCCTATTTAATTTAGCTGAAGGAATTAATTCAGGAAGCAATGACTGCACTAATGTAATAATTTATTATGACGATCAAGGGAATCAACTAAATAATTATCAACGATTGAAAGCGGGTATATTTTTGTTCTCCAAGGGACGACGGCAAAAATATCAATTTCGTATCGACCGCCAACGTAAGTAGGAAAAGGCGAGTGTGGTTCAAACGAAGTCCGAGCAGGCGGCGTTCCTATCGCAACTTATTATCTGCCTTCGCGGAACCGGCGGCCGGGGCGCCATAGTTCGGTTCTCCTTCCCTCCAGTTGAAAGAGGAGAGTGCGGTGGGGCTGGTCGAAGTGAGTCGAAGGCTCATGTTCCGTCCTTAAGAAAGCGGGGATGTGCCCCGGTCAGCTGGTCAACATAAGTACCCATGTCATTGGGATCCCGGCTCCTGAGGTGCTGTCGAATATATTGAGTCCGGTCACCCCTTGCCCATTTGTGAGTAAACAAATTGACCTCCTTTGCTAGTTTACAATCTTATGCGGGGCATTTCACTTTGTTTACGCTGCCCGTTGTTAGGTACTGTTTTTCCTTCGTGGAGTTGAATTGTAGAAGGCCATATTATTCTCATATAGGCTGGGAAGGGAAGAGGATTTGTCTTAGTTTTACGATGAATGCTCTTAGGCAAGTGGCTGGGAGACGGTTTCTGGCCGGCCCATGGTGCGTCAGATATTTTGAATTGATTTTAGTCCTTGTTAGTAGTCTCTGCTATGGCATAACTTAGTGTTTGTAATAATTGTGTAATAATTGTTTCTGTTGTTCCGTTCCCAATTATGTTGCGAGGACCTTGGCTGTTCAAGAAGTCGTTTTCCGACTGATTTGAAACCTTAGCCGGCTTGCCCATGTGCTCTCGCAGGATGTCTCAAATGTCGCGGTTTCGGTTGTTATCGCCTCTGGGCATCAAACGGGTTGCTGTGATGCGCTGGTTTACATCCAATTAATTACATGTTGCTGGCAACTCTGTGCTCATTACATTTTCGATCAGCCTTTGCTTACCGTCAAATAATCATGTTGTTCTGTTAAAAAAAAACATTTCCCATTTAAGAAACGACTTAGTCTTTTCGGGATCAAGAGGCGAATTCGTGCCCACCAGCTGGAACCAGCCGGCAAAATATGGTTTAAAATTTAATCGTCGGGTCACCTAAAATCTAGATTGTCATCCATTACAAGAAACTAATTCTGTATGTTCAATCTCATTGAAGGCGTCAGCATTATTTAATCTTGAATTTTCAGTTCTGACAAACTAAGTCTTTCTTTCTGGTTGGCACTACAAATAATGAGTGTGGATATCTTCCTGGAATATTAAAATGTACGAGAATGATTAATGAAAGGCTTGTATATTCTGGTGACAAATCCTAGAAATTTGACGTTTTTGAGGTGATTTGTTGCAGCGTTGCCATTTCTTCTTTTGCTTCTGGATAATCTTTTATTTTGTTTTAACTTTCTTAAGAATAGGGTTGTTTCAAATTGACAAGTTTCCTCCCATCGGCCTTTGTTCGAGCGAAATGTTTTCTTACTCTTAACATTAAATGTTGCATAGGACAGAATGCAACATTCTTGACACAGAGTGTAAATGTTTTGCGATTGTTTCTTGATAAGTGAACTGCACGAGAATATTTACTAGTTTATATCCGTATTTGATTAAGGCTCCAAGATTTCTTAGAAAAATATTTTGTTGATGCCAAGTTGCAGTGAGTATTTGGTTGCCTTAGTAACAAAATTGTTGTCATTATAGATCATAGGCGTAAAATATGTTTATATCGTGAGTGATTCGAAAAGAGTTTGATCTTCTTGAAAGTATAAGAAGTTTGCTGTACCATTAAGACAATGCTGCTGCAAATAATTACAGCCTTCCTTATTCGATAAATTGTAAACTTAGTTTTCAACTAAGGCCCATATTGATTCAGGGACTATTAGATGAGATTATTCTTCCATTGATTTACTGTGTTATTTCATCCCGTGAAATGTGTTGTTGAAAACTTAAATTGTATATCTAAAGAAGAATGATCAAAGGCAACTTATAAATATGTTCACTTTTTTATAAATAATTAAACTGTAAATAGTACCCTTGCGTCTGTTCAACTTAAATTGTGTAATTTGAACTACATGTCATTTGTAAATCAATCCAAAACCAGCTCTAAATTATCATATCTAATATATGATATGATATATAGATGGCATATCTAATGATAAAGCGTATGCAATGCTTTTATGGCTTGTTGGTTGCCTTGATGTGATCACTTATCCTTTTTCGAATGCGTTAAATGGTGACTTCGAGCAAACTTATGCATATATCGTTATCTCATCGTAAAATATAAAAAAATCTCTATGTACGAGATTTGGTGCTGCTGCTTACGCTGTCCCGTTTTTTCTAATCTCTTTTTATGTGGATATTTACTTGATTTCTCGTACTAACACTGCCAGCTTATCATACATACTTAGCGGAACGGTAATCATCTTGCGCATCTATTGTGATTCGATACCGTCCGCTGTTTCTTTTTCATTCTGTGACTGTCCTTAGCACATTTTATCTAAAATATATATATCGTGATTATCCCCCATTTTTTCCAGGATATTCTCCCGTTTATTCCTTTACTCCTAGCTAACTTTTGGGCTACTTGTTCAGACATTTATTTAATTATTCATTCCCTCAGATGGAACTTAATCCTTCTCGCATAGTCACATTTCGTCGTTTCCCACATTTTTATTTCTTTCCCATTTCCACCAACATCCCTACGTCTGGCATCCGCTAAACGGTGTGATGGGTGATTCCATAAGCTAAACACCCGTCGCCCATGAATGAAACGATAATTACATCACTCCTGCCGACCACTCGACGCCGATTAACGGATCATCCATTTTTTTAGACTAATTTTTAAGCCGTAATTCGGAACACGAGGTTTCAAAGACGGTCGGGTTACCGTGTTTGCCAAAGGTCGCACAGGTTTGTTCCTTGGGAAGTGTCTGAAGGGTGCTCCAAGGGCAGTGTACCCTCAGGTGAGAAGGGCGCTCCGAATAACCGCAACCACCCCTTGGTAGATACAGTTGCCACTGTGGGAGGTCGGCGCCTTCAGAGTTCGTTTGCTTCAGTTACGGGAAGGAAGTCAATGCGGAAGAGGTGTGTGCATTTTTCTCGAATGAAACGAAGGACTACAAAGGTACATGATCCCGGGATCGAACCAATTATGAACCAGGGAAACTAATATTAGCTTGGCGCTTCCATCCAGATTATGGTGAATACAATTTCCATTCGGTTATTTAGGTTTTGCGGCCGGTTCTGATTTATTCCATAGAGCGTTGCTCGTTGTTTGGTATAGGATAGACTTGGAGGCGGACCACGTGGCGTTTCGAACTTATATTCGCCATTTAAACTCTTAGAATTCCTAAGCAACAACCGTCGCTTGGTTCTCTGCAGCCATCGAAGGGTTTCGGTCGCAGCCGCTAGGTGCTCTATAGTACTTCTGTGGATTTGTCGTTTTTCCTTCCCAGAAGTTCTTTTGGTCCACTGCCCTCGTTTAATTTTGAGTATAACACTTGACCTTCTCGCTTTTGTGATACGTACCCAAGGCACACCGAGGGTGAAAGAAATACGGACAAGTTCCCCTTGCGCCGGGGGGTGGAACCCGAGTCCTAGAAGCGGTGACCCACCGAACCAATTTGATCTCCCCGGGGGGTGTAAGGCTCTAAACGAAGTAATTTCATTTCAAGTACATGGCGTGGCAGCATACGTAGCTTGCTGATTTGCATAGCGTTTTTCATTCATCAGAAAATTTTACTGCTTCACCGTGTAGTTTATTACTGAACACTTTCGGTACAGTTAAAAGAAAGAAATACCAGAGTTCTGAATGAAATAGTATTTGACACGTTATTTTCTTGTTCGTTTATTCTGTTGTTCCAATAAATATAACGTGCCAAATACCTACGACCCACATTCTCAATCCACAATCAAAAAATATGGAAACTTTTATTTTTATAGCATGGAAAGAAAATAATTTTTTAGTCGAGGCAATGTAAATTTGAAGACTTTCATCATAGATATTTTGATAAATGGAATCAAAAGTAATCTAATAAGCCTTAGTTGTGAATTTTAATTGAAATACAGCACACAAACAGGAATAATTATTATTTTCTTTCTATGAATGATGCTATCTTTTAAAATAAAATGTGTTTTGAATGTTCCTCTCGAATTCCGAAGGATAACACTTGACGAAGATGAAAACTATGAATAAAGGAAGAAATTAATTATTTTCCCGTCCTTTGTCTTAAGTACACTTCTGTGAGTACATGAGATGCAGATATACACAATCCTGCAGAAAAAAAAGCTTCTTTCTTTAAGCGGATAAGGTTCTACGACAATAGAATGCTCTTTTTAAGGATGCGAGTGATATACGTATCTCAAGAGAGATACATCTCTATATCAATCTGATATCGGAATTATCAACATTTTATTTTATGAGGAAAAAACCTACCTGAGTGCGTCATTTTTCGATTTACGCCGTCCGTCAGATAGACCGTCGATTTCTATGCCCCACGCTCGATATACGTAGGTACTAGCACCTTAAGTTTAAACGAATGATAAATAAAGTTTGACTCCTGGCCCTCTGCTTAGGAACACTGGTAAATTAGTCAGAATATCAATCTGATCGTCATAATCCGCTATTGAAGTTGGTTAGTCACGATTTTGTGTTTCCTCTGAGAAGGATTTAGCAATAACAATGCATAATCCATCGATTTCTTTATGATAAAGTTATCATATTTTGTCTTATTGTCTACTTTTCAAAACTAAACATACGAATTTGCATTCGTATGTGCCTTAGATTTCTAGTCGTCGATGCAGCGAACTTCAAGAGATGGCGTGGAGACGGGGACAAATCCAGAACTGGATCCTGGAGTATTTCTCGTATCTATGTCATTTACTCTTTTTTTTCAAGGTGTAGCGATCGTTTATACAGTACAAAGATTTCTCCGCTACATTTTGCATGCATTTTGTCCAGCCAAAATCAACAAGAGGTAGGGCAGAGTATATCAGTAGCGATCCTTAGATCGATTTACTAAATGTATCGAAACGAAATGTATTTATTCGCATCAAGTGAATGGTCTGAAACTTGACGAGTGTAATTCATATTATCATATGCTTCCCACGAAAATTCCAGTTAAACATTTGAATGATGGCTCCCCTGAGTACAGATATGGATTCTTAATGGGTACAGGTTGTTAGTTTCGATTAACTACGAAATCATACTGAGGTCATTTACGCCAGTAGGGATGGAGGGGAGTGGGTAGAGAGAAACCCGGCGTCTGCATTAGGTGACATATTGACGCGTGTGCGGTCACGATTCTAACTTTTATCGAAAGGTTCCAAGGGGTCCGCAGTTTAACGTCCCATCCGACGGACGGCGTACTCACTCAAAGTGCTCTCCACAAAGCACCTTAAGTAGGGATTGGGATACCACTGAAAAATATGTCGCCGCCGGGATTCGAACCTCGGCCCTCGGGGCCCTGTGCGGCGAGCTCAGAGTGGGAAGCCAGCACGTTAGCCACCACACCATCCCGATCCCCCTTTTTAGGTAGTGTACTGCTTTATAGATATTTTGGAAACCACCTCAAACATTTTGTCCCCAATATTTCCGTTGTTACACGAGTTTCTAGAGCCATGACGGGCAATGTTCAATTTGAACTTCCGCGAAATGCTCAACCTAGTAATGTTGTCCGTCAAACTACGCAAACTATTCTTTTTCGCTCATGCTTTTCTTGTTTTCTTCTTCTGTAGTTTGCGCTAAATGAAGGTTTCTCTCATCGCATGAGAAGCATTACCGTTATCTCAATAGTTTCAGCCTCAACTTTGTGGAAGTTCATTTTAATAAATGAAAAAGAAACACTTTGTTCTAATCCACCACTTTATTACAGGTACGACTAGTTTCGACGCTACGGCGTCATCCTCAGGTACCTGAGGATGACGCCGTAGCGTCGAAACTAGTCGTACCTGAAATAAAGTGGTGGATTGGAACAAAGTGTTTCTTTTTCATGTATTAGCATTACCGTTTAAAATTTGTGATTAAATTAGAGAGGTCATCTCGAGTGGCCCACCAATATCCCGTGCAGCGAGTGATGTGACCACATCCGCTAGATGAAGTTTTTTAATATATTCTATATTCCCCGCGGCCAAGTTTTTATGAAAAAATATGACTTTGAAACATCTCTCTTTTTAACAAAATTTTAATCGTAAATATCTTATCACGCTTTTTCTCATTTTAATGTAATTTTTTGGAATCATAACTACACGCTAAGTTACATTTCTCTATGAATATTAAAATATTCAAATGTGATCCGCTTATCAGCGGTGGATGCGGACTCAAGACTACTGCCTATCTTGAATTCCTTTGCAATGGAAACCGCCGGGGAAAAAATTCCAAGAGTCGACCCAAAATACATTTTCGATTCAACCCTTTAACTCGTTAAGTGGTTTCTCGGAATTTGCTTGATGGCGTGGCTTTGAATGATAACGAGACCGAAAGAAACGGCCAGCGACGCCTTAGCTCTGATTCTACCATTTTGCGTTTCTTTTTTGTGTGGTGACGCATAGCCAGAGGTGGACAGAGAGAGAGAGAGGCAAAATAGCCCCGGGGGCCGCAAGGGAGGACGCGAAGAGGGTGTTGGGGCTACGGCGCATCGCAGTGCTTAATGTTTCAGACGGCAAATGGGCCACCGATAAAAAAGAAGAATTGCTAATTGCATGTCCAAAATGTCGAGATTATGTATTTACGTGTATTTTTTATCTTACGTAAGCAATGCCTCACATTGCCCAATTGAGTCGCCATAACGCATTTCGCCACATTGTACATTTGTCTTACGCGCTAGAAGCCTATTTAGGTCTCAATTGTTAAGGGAATCCCTTAATTTAAAATCTTTTGCAATTTAATCATTGTAACCTACTTGATTTGCGTATAAGAATTCCTGATAGTAGTAGTAGTGTTAGATAGGTTGGTGTCATTACGATGAATTCTAATAATTTCTAATCGGGTTATCCATACGTGCATTGCGTTTGCATGCGGTTTTGTTCCCTTTTACGGATGTTGACCTAAGACCCCCGCAAACTAACCCAACCCAACCCTAAAATCCCCTTTCGGCGGATTGCGGGGCATTATGTAGATGTATTTTTGTTGGAATCAATTTTAGCGAACTGTATTCGAAGGGAGGAGAAGCTGTTTTAGCTTCGCAAGGGTCGGTGTCTTTGAATTTGATCTTGGGGCATTTCATTTGTGCTTCATCAGTGTGGAGGCAGGTATGCGTTGCACATCATGTTGGGTCCAAGGTGTCCAACTCGCGCTTTGAGTGTAGTATCGAGCATTCAGGAGACCTCGAACTGATGAATTAACTTGAGTAAATCATTGAATTTCAACGGCAAACAGTACTTCTTCAGATCGCTTGTAAGACCTATTATCGCTTTGGAAGAGCCAGTCCCAAATTAGTTTTACAAGTGTTTCGAAATTGATTAGAATCTCTTGGGGTACTTAAAAACTGTACGTGCATTTCATATTTGTCTAAGAAACACGCATGGACGGGGCATGTATGGGTGTGACATTTCTTCACATCATTAATCATTAGTACATGACCTAAGGTGACACATTGACGCGTGTGCGGTCACGATTCTAACTTTTTAAAGGTACTTGCAACTTTTCTACCGTCTAAAACGTTTTCATGAAAATCGCAGGAGATTAATTTTTAAAGCATATTTTCGAAATTCAATGGGAAGAATGGCGAATTACAATCATTTAGTATAAAATGTTGCAGTCCATGCCTTTGACCGCAGGCCCTTCAACGTCAATGGGCCTGACGCTGGGTTGGACTCGCAAACCGCGGCTCGAGGTCGATTGTTCCTCCCCCAGGGAGCTGGCTGGCTCTGCCCATGGCGCGGATGCTTCCAGGCTTTCTTCTTCCGTAGGGAGTGCTGCGTCTTCACGGAAGTTCCTGAAATCCGTGAATCAGTGAGGGATCTCGCGATAAGGACCAATGTCAGCACAAGAGGGTGGGCGGGATGGGCGACTTTCCTGGCATGAAGAGATTATATCTCTCACCAAGCGCTCACTGTTATTTCGCCTCTCCTCCCTTCTAAATTCACTCCCTCACACTGTCGACCCCTTTAACCTATCATGCAAAAACTTCACCACCCAAGCTTTATCCCACCTTTCAGTAAATTAAAATTTTCCTCGGTCCATGCTTGGTTCTCGTTGTTATTGTTATGCTGTTATTGTCTTTTGTCCTCTTTTATGTTTGTTATATTTTTCACTGTAAATTGGCGCCACTGCTGTATGTGAACAATGTTTTAAAATAAATAAAATTACATCTAAACAATGCCCCGCAAGCCACCGCTTGGGTGTGTGGCGGGGGGTGTTAGGATAAAGCACACACCCGTAAAAGAGGATGAAACCACATGCAAACCGAACACATTGATGCAAGCCTACACCCGCTGAGGCGTATATATATTCATGTAAAAACCATTTTAATTTACACGAATGCAAATACATGTACTATCATGAGAGAAAAACAAAATGTGTACTTGTCCACCGATTCAAATCTGTGTAAAAGTGCAAATTTTGTTTTTCTCATAATGACGAACTTCTTCTACATCTCGCCTGAATCTGCTGAACATATACTGTCAACTAATACACACATGCGCCTACATATGTAAGTAGCAAACAATCTATCCAATAGCGTGGCAAATTAGAGTTGAAAAGTAAGAAGGGGAAATTCTACTGCCACGTGGTCTACCCCCACACACAGAGAGAGAGAGACGAGGGATGGAAGGAGAAACTTGAAAACAAACAAACGAACAAAAGTGCATGCTTTGGAGTAGAACTAATTATTCCCTTGACTCTGTGGCTGTCAAGTGGGATTTTTGCTATCTACAACGCTACAGTTGCTATCCCACATTGTCCGTGGGTTTATGACACGAAGGCCGTGATTCCGATATGGAAATTAAAACTGTTGTTGAAATCGCCGGGGTTATCTTGATGGTTGACATACGTCTCTGGGCGCCGGCGCCTGATCGATCAGAAAAATGAACAGTGTTTGGTATAGATAGAGTATCCGCGCTGATATTATTTCTTGGCAGCATGCATTTTCAGAGCAGCTTCGACCCGGTGACAGGGGTGGGCAATGAGGCGAAGTCTATGAATCACTGTTAATTTATGACCTTTAAATGAATAAGTAGATGCTCGTTTTATTTATCTGTCTTTCGCTAGAGATGGATATGTTTGATTACAATTAATACTCACATATACGTGTGCTCAGGTTTCGGGTATACGGTTTCAGGTTTCACTTTGTGGAGGTATTTAATGTCCAAAATAAAAATAAAATGTACGTTTCTACAGACTCAAGTCTGTGGTCAAGTTCTAAGTTTTTTCAATGAGATGAAAATTGTAGTAATCAAAATGGCCAGTCGGTAAGTAAGTTGTGTCGTGTGTTGCTGTATTAAATCATTGACTGCTTTAATTGATTACATAAGAGCCGGCTCGCTCTACACTCACTCTAAGAGCACTCACTCTATTTAAATTGTTGTCATTCGTCAATTGAGGGAAATAAGGTGCCAACTAGATCGCGAGCTACTCTCTAGAGACTTAGACAATATCTCGGCATTGTGCAATAAATGGGGATTAACTCTTAATATAGATAAATGCGCAGTTTTGAAATTTTGGAATAAAGGAAGCGAGGAACAGGATATAAACTACAAAATAGAGGGTTCAGTATTGACTGCGGCAAATCAAGTTAAATATTTGGGGGTTGTTCTAACACCACGCCTTTCATGGGAAGCACATATCAGGACAATATGCGGATCAGCTTTAAAGAAACTTGGCTTCATTAAACGGGTGGTGGGGAAATGTGATGAAAAAGTTAAAGAGAGGTGTTATTTTGCTCTAGTTAGACCTCATTTGGAATATGCCGCAAGTATTTGGGATCCGTGGGAGAAAATTTGGCAAAAATAATTAGATAAAGTCCAGAGAAAATCCGCTAGATTCGTTAAAAATTGTTATGATAAGAACACAAGTGTGACAGGTCTCTTAGGGGATTTAGGCTGGGAACCACTTGAAGTGCGGAGAGAACGAGCTAGGCTTAGACTTTTAGAAAGGTTCAGAACAAACGAGTTTAACTATGACACTGAAGGAATTATAATGTCCCCACACTACTTAGGTAGATCAGACCACAAAGATAAACTAAGGGAGATAGATTCCAGGACAGATAGGTACAAATACTCATTCTTTCCCCGAACAATCAGAAATCATAGTAGTAAGAAACCGAAGTCACTTTAGAAATATTAAAAACGTTGAATTTACAAGTCGGAACAAAATTAAACACTATAGAGATGTTAGGTATACTTTCAGGTGCATGTGTATGTTAGTTGGTAGTTTGAGTGTTTGCATGTGTGTGGGGTGTAAGTGTTCATGCATGAATGTATGCCATGTTTTTTTTATATATGATTTTGTGGTTATTGCATGCGGTTTTTTTTTCTCTTTCTTTTCTAAATTACGGGTGGTGTCCTAACACCCCCCGCCACACGCCCTTGCGGCGGCTTGCGGGGTATTAAGTAGATGTAGATGTGTGTCGTCACTATTCTCTCATAGGCGGAGTGCTGCAAATCTGAAGGAATGGAATTGAGAGCACTTTATTGAGGTTGTATTTTATCTCCCCTGAAAATGCGGTGAGTTAATTTCCTCATGCTAACCGGAAGTAAAAACGCGCAGACCTTATTCAATGAATGAGACATTACTTTTTTGTCGGTTGGCATAATCCTATAAATGTAGGAAAGTTCTCTTATGACAGAAAAATCTCAGTTCAAATTAAAGAAGGCTGGTTTGCCCTTCAACCGACTACGTTCCTTAGCCAGTTTAACCGTCAACTGACTAAGAACGACCCTGTCCAATAAATACGCGAACTAAGGCCATAAAAAACTTTATCTTGCAAAATTTAGTCTACATCGATTTTATCCCCTTTAAAGTAACCTTCATTCGTTGCTATGCACTAATTCCATCTTATTTTCTACTGTTTAAAGCACCCTTGAAAGTCTTCGGCAGTTAAACTTTTTAGTTCTCTCGTCGTTTCTAACTTTATTGCCATCATATCATGCCAGTGATGTCCCCTCATCACGCATATTCGGTCGACGATTATTCAGTGTCAGTTTGAGGATTTTCTGCACCGTTTCTGGAGTCTTCACCTTATTTGGTGGAACACTGCGATGCTCGCCTTGGCAGCTCGTAGAGCCTCGTTTACACTCTGCTACCCAATATGCTACTGTTTAAACGAAGGAGCAAACTGGTTCGCTGATGACCAGGCTTTGGTTTGTCAGTCAGCCAAGGGGTTGCGAGAATTGCTGAGTGAATTGGAAATTCAATGCGACAGGTATGGGATGAGAATCAATATTAATAAAACAAAGGCTATGCGATTTTCTAGAAAGAAAAAGGCTAAGCTTAACATTAAAGTAGGAGGGCAAAAACTAGAGCAGGCAAAACAGTTTACGTATCTCGGTAGTGTTTTGGACCAACACGGTCAAAGTAGTAAGGACGTAAGGAGAAGAATTGCGCTGGGCAAAGAGGCTTTCACAAGGAGGAGGGAGTTGATGACAGGGACATTGAGTAAGGATATTAAGAAAAGACTCGTAAAAACTTTTATATGGAGCGTAGCTATGTACGGTGCGGAAACGTGGTCATTGAAGCAGGAGGATAGACGTAGACTGGAGGCTTTTGAAATGTGGATTTGGAGAAGAATGGAGAAGGTGAAATGGACAGAGAAGAAAACAAATGAGGAAGTACTGGGTATGGTGGGTGAAGAGAGGGGTTTGTTGAGAGAAATCCAATGGAGGCAGAAAAAGTGGCTGAAGGGGGTATTGACCGGCAGCGGGATGTTGAGACTGTAATAGAGGGGAGAATGTTAGGCAAACGAGGAAAGGGAAGGAACAGGGTAGGGATGTTGGATGGGATGAAGAGAGAAAGGAAGTACTCAGAGATGAAGAGGGGTCTGATGTAGAGTAGGATGATGTGTTTTGCTAGGAGTCACAGAATATTTATATAGGAGCTATATCCATCCAAAAACCTACCTTAACCGTTAGATTACCTAATAATAATATTAATATGTATGTATATAATAAGTTCAATAATATACTTTGATCGCAAAAAATGTGTAAATACCAATAAGTAAAGTAATTTGCATTTAAGGGAAACGAGGACCAAGGAAAAGGTTTGCTTTTTGTCTATAATTGTGCCATTTAGATGAATATTCCTAAGAAACGTTTCGCACTGATTTACATGCCGCTATTGGTAATTAAAGTGCATGAACCTTGAAGTTAAACGGAATGTTAAGAAATTCAATCAACACAATTATTAATAAAATAATTGATAACATTTTTCTTTTACTGTGATGTGGGCGAATGAAATTTCTGTTAAGTCCGTCTAAACTTTGTGAGTAGGGGATTTTTGTCCAAACACAAAAAATGCGCAGCTGAAGAGAAATGTGGATATATTCCTTGAGTGACGAGAGGGGGGGGGGAATTAAGCTGCTCTTGTTACGAAGTGACTGGAAGGAAATGGAAAAAGTTTCTTTGAAACATAATCTTGCTCATTTATTTCGTCCTCCTGGAAAATTTTATTTCATAAATAAATATGGTCATTGAAGCAGGAGGACAGACGTAGACTGGAGGCTTTTGAAATGTGGGGGTGGAGATGGATGGAGAAAGTGAAATGGACCGAGATTAAAACAAATGAGGAAGTACTATGTATGGTGGGCGAATAGAGGGGTTTGTTGAGAGAAATCCAATGGAGGCAGGAAAAGTGGATGAAGGGGGTATTGACCGGCAGTGGAATGTTGAAGACTGTAATAGAGGGGAGAATGTTAGACAAACGAGGAAAGGGCGGGAACAGGATAGTGATGTTGGACGGGATGAAGAGAGGAAGAAGGTACTCAGAGATGAGGAGGGACCTGATGTAGAGTAGGATACTGGATTGTATTTTATTAGGAGTCACAAAATATTTATTTGGTAGTTGTGTCCATCCAACACCTACGTTAACCGGTAGATTACCTAATAATAATAATTCTGCAATACTCACGTATTATTCCATATTTGCAGCCACGCATGTAATAAAAATGTTCCTAAGTAGTCATTTTTTGGGTCTCCAAAGTTTCGTTGATGGATCTCAATAATTCCTTTGTGTCTTGCGACATCATGCAAATGGACCTCGAGTCTTCACACTACTCTTCGCCCTTCTCTTCGGAACTGACATAATGATGTCTTTTGGCCAGAATCCTCTTCGTCAATGCTGCGGAAAACTCCATAAGTGCTACTCTTCGCCCAATTTCTTCGCTAAATTCTTAAATGGTTCTGAGGAAGCATTTATCTATTTCAAATTCCTTCTTCTCTTTTGATTTCTGTGGAACTCTTACTCTCCTTACTGTCTGAAATTGAAATTGTTAGACCTAAATCATGCTCAAAGCTGAATTCGTGATTGCTATCGGTTTTTCTCTTTATTCTCCGCCATTTATTCTTCCGCCTCCTTTCGTATCGACTCTTTCAGCTTATCTCTTCACCATCACACTTGTGTCATCCCACTATTTGTCCGTCTCCTCTCCTTCGCCCCGTATCCGCCCCTACGAGCATCAGATTAGGATCGCTGACCTGGAGGTGCTTTGAGACCTTGGGAATAGTCTTTTTGATCATCCGCTGGGACTTCGCTTTATTTTTCTTAACTTTACTTCATAATCAGGCTACCCGCAATACGGGGTTGCGATGCGGGACTATCTTGAGTGAGGCTTTCTGCTCTTGACCAACTTCTTCGTGTTAAAATCTTTTTTGATTAATGGAACTGTTAGCGCTCTCCTAAAATATATTTTTTCACTTAATTCTAAAGTTTTCTCAAAAGTGAATGGGAAAAATTATTGGAAACAGTTTAGGTTACATAATATGGTCACTCCCGGGCAAACTTCGATTCCCGGGCAAACCTCAGATTTTCCTGGAAAACCGGCATAGGAAAAGACACTGGCCCTGATGCCCTCATTGCCCTGATGTGTGAGATTCACGCGCAGTCGGTCCGAGTAGTGGGTGTGAACTCTACCATCCCCTACCAAACTGACCTTGGGGTTAATAACTGCGTTTTATGATTTTTTAAATATGACCGCTATATGTGAAATATTAAGAAGAAGAAAGCGCAGATTGGAAATTTCTGGTGTGAAATATCGATTGGGACGGATGGAATAAGCGGGGGAGGGAGAAAGCATACAGCGTTTCCAAATAATTTACAAAGATGTGATAATGAGTGATGTAAAGATACACTTTGGGTCTGCTCTGTGAAAAAATATGGCTACTCCTTTGCAAATAAATAGACTCTTATTTAGCCGTCAATGTATTTCATTCGAACCCACAGTCAATACGAATAAACAATTTATTTTTGGCCAATGATGTATTTCATGAGCTCTTTTTTTTTGAAGGTGTAAATAGGTAGAATGAAAAAACTATTCATATAAACTCTTATTGAAACAACCATTCTTGATGTGGAGGTTTTTTAATGCACTGTGTAAATATTTTTATATGAAATGCTATGCTCCAAAACAGGAAGTAGCCCGAACTCCAAATAGCATGGTACTTGACAGGCGATGGGAAAGCTTGAAGAGCTGCCACAAACCAATCTCGGCATTGATACGTAACCAATGGTGATAATAAAGATATGGATTCCGTCAGAAAAAGGAGAATTAGAATAGAGTTATATATTGGAGACGGGGACTCAAGTGGAAAATAATTGTCATTGCTTAAATGTATCCTTTATTTTTGTATGGTTTCCAAATGTGGTGTTTGAGACAGGAGAGAGTGGAGGTAGGAAGCTTTTGATGTAGAATTAAGTATAAATAAAGGAGGAAAGGATCAGTTGGGTGGATGGAAAAATTGATGCAAACAAGTGTTTGGCATTGCCAGTCGTGGTTGGATACAGTTTAGTGAAGGCAGAAATAGTGAGAGGAAAAAACATTATTAGACAGAGTTGAATACTCTTGACACAAGAGAGTTATTGATGTCACTTGGGAAATGAGAGTAAAACGAAGCACTATATGAATCGAAGGTGGATTAAGGGTTTAAGTATACAGGAGGGGGGGGGAGGGTATACTATAGAGTGGAAAAGGTTCTTCTTAATGTGTGCGTGAATAATTAAGAAATACAAGTGTACGTGAATTTCAGAGAACATTAAAGCATTAAAAAACAGGTATGAATGAGCAAAAATCACAGCGAAAGCAAGCAACGTACAAATTTGGGATTCGGTGTTTACTCTCTCCATATTAGTTGTTTGTGGTCGAGAATTTTAGGTTTGAAAATCCTGCATTCTTTTCCTTAATCTGACCACCATGGCTGATCTCTAGTCAGAATAGAGGTGTCTTAATTTTTAGATGAAAAATAGGCATTCTAATTTAAGCTTGTTTTATATACTAATACCAAATTACCTTCAGAAGCACTCTTGGTGGCATGTGGAAGTAACATGCCCTCTCAAAACGCATGCGCAGGTTTGAGGTCGTTACATTCGTCCAGTGTATTTTGAGAAGCGGACGTATGGAGACGTGTTCTAGTGCTATGCCAACGCGAGTCAAACAGCGTGACTTAAAAAGTGACTCCTACTGAGATTCAACGTTGTTTAAAGGCTATTTATGGTGACGATGCTGTTGATAGGTCTACTGTAAATCAATGGGTGGTAAAATTTCGTGGTTGCGAGCCTGGAAAAGCCAAAATTTTTGGTGAAACACGCAGCGAACGTCCAATACCTGCCACAGACAATAAACATCGCAAACTCGTCGAAGATTTGATTCAAAATGACCGGCGAATCACTCAAAAGCGTATCGCAAAAGCGTATCGCAAACCATATTGGAATATCAAAGGAACGTGTCGGATTCATTATTGAACAAATGGGATCGCGCGCAACTGGAGAGGCTCTGCGAAACCTGAAATTCGAACTGATTCCAGACCCTCCTTATTCCCCCCGATCTTGCGCCTTGCGATTGTTATTTTTTCCTCAACTCAAGAGACACCTCACGGGTAATCATTACACCTTGGACGATGAGGTGAAGGCAGCTGTCAAGTCCTGGATTCGAGAAAAGTCGGGAGAGTTTTTCAGTGACGGAAAGAAAAAAACTTGTTACATGTTGGGAGAAATGTGTAAACCTTAACGGTGACTATGTTGAAAAATAAATGTATGATTATGAAACTTAAGGATTGTAAATGAAACAGTTTCTGGCGTTACTTGGTGGAAATTCTTCATATTGAAATTAAATTTAAAATACTTCGCCTTTCCACATAAACCACTTTTATTACGACCTAGGTTTCGTTATGGTATAGACCTGATGATGTTATACCATAGCGAAACCTAGGTCGTAATAAAAGTGGTTTATGTGGAAAGGCGAAGTATTTTAAATTTAATTTCCATTTAGAATTGTACTTAAACGTACGTTTTGCCCAATCTTGCTAATTATTTTTGTTCGCGCTGTACAAGCATGTGTGCATTACTTTTCAGCCTACCCTCATATTATATCGTTTTAACAATAGAATTTGCGACGTTGTAATTGCTTGGCATCAAATCCTTTAGCCGGCCATCAATTTGTTGGTGGAATATCAAATGAATTTTCGCCTTGGAGGAAATAAATAACTAGCAGTATTATCTTACGGCGTCCATCCTCTCCCACTCTTAGCTTTGAAAAGGGGAAGAACTCATCCCATTAGCGTTTGAAGTATTCATGGACCTGGTGTGGCTTGTTTATTTTCCAGTCGGACATGAAACGTCAATGAGGGAACGTCATGGAGAAAGGTCAGAGGGGGAAAGCATCGCAGCGGTGCTTTTCGAGCGTGCGTGATCTCTGTGAAATCACCAATGCTTTCCCATGGTGCGGAGTTGGGGGAGGAGGGGAAGGTGAGGGGAGTGGGGGAGGTGGGTGGGTTGGGTGGGGGTGGTGCTAATTACCTCCCGGCGTATTGGAAAGGAATTGCAGGCACGCCACCGCCAAACGGAAGCGTACATTCTAGGAGAAATAATTGACGAGATTAGAGAAGGCGAAAAATCCTTACATTAATAATTGGGGAAGCAAAAAAAAAGCACGCAATGGAATTCCGATGGAGGCAGCCTCAAGAAATGTGGCAGTTATTAATATAATATCTTAAGCATGAAAATCGAAAAATGAAAATTATAAGTGAAGGGAAAAATTATTTCCTGGATTATCCAATATTATTTTTACTGGTAGGAGCACCGCGTAAGTTATAATTATTATCACTTTTCACAATTAGTAAAAAGGTAGAATATAGGGAGATTCGTTGATTACCTTCAGACTCGAAGAATTCGTGGGCCATTTGAATAATGTATATTGACCAAAAATATGACTTTACAGATCCCCCAACCAATCAATATGAACAATTAGTTTTAGGATCATATTTCAGTTAGGTGGAATAATAAAATGAATTTGCAATACCCATTTGCCGATGATTCCATTCGTATAGTTTTCTCTTTTCGGAGACTACGTACTTTGGCTTCGGTTGTCGAATATTTTCTTTCCTTTCTAACTCCATAGCTATTTACTCAAATCCGCGGCCATAAATCTGTGGTGTGAAGCCCACTACATTTCCGGCATTAAAAGTAAATTAATTGATGGAAATGCCAGAATAAAGAACATTTTGACTCGCTTTGTGAAGCTCCCCTGCGCGCCATCGTATTCATTTATTCGTAATGTATCCTAATTATTAATTTTATGTATTGTTTTCTTTTTTTTCTACAGGTTATTTTCTTCTACAGGTTATTAAGTCAGATATTTCTCCCTGCAATGCGTTCTATTAATTTTCTCCGTTGTTTTTGACATGCTTCATCCCAGATCCTACTACGTGTACAAGGTGTGATCAAAAAAAGGCCGGACTGATTTTATAGCTTGTTTATTTCGACGGCTACAGCTTAATCGAACTTGTCGCCCTCAAAGTACATGCCTTGGCTGACGACACACCTTTGCCAACGTTTCTTCCAGCTCTCGAACCCTGGCTGGTAAGCCGCCTTAGGGATCCTATTCAGGTCCGCCGTACAATTAGTTTTAATGTCCGCCGTAGAGTCGAATGGGCGCCCTTTCAAGGTTGAATTTATTGAAGATGGTTTTAAGAAACTCTGGTTTGGCATGGCTCGATCTAGGAGTTCCTGGCAAATGTAAACACGTTTTTGTCTCTGTTCATCAGTCAGCACCCGCGGGACGAATTTTCATGCCCAAAATATCTGTCAAAATTATCTGACAGGATCAAAAACAAATGTTCACTTCCTCGGCTATCTCCTTACAGTTAAACGGCGATTTTCCGGCGCCAAATTGACATGGTTGGGGTCTGTCGAAATGGAAGGCCGCCCCGTTCGCGAATCTTCATCTGTCGAGGTTCTGCCCGATTTAAGACGACTGTACCACTTAAAACACTGGCCTCGACTCAGAGCTTCATTTAAAAAGCCTTGGTGAATCATTCCAAATGTCTCCGTAGCACTTTTGCCAAGTTTGAAACAAAATTTCACGCACACACGCTGTTCCTCTGGCTCCGTCATTGCTGCCGTTGCAAGCGGCGACGAACAGGTAAAGACATGTACCGCTGCTGTTGCGTAAAGACTCGACGTAAACAAATGCAACACCTCTCGTTTTAGTCGTCAGATGTGTCGCTAGATGGCGCACTGCGTCTCGTTTCGATCCGTTGAACGGTTTGCGCAGAATAAAATCGGTCCTGTCTTTTTTTTATAACACCTTGTACATCACCAAGTCCTGGAGCTCTAATTGATAGGAACTTCTTTATTTCTTTGAACTGTAAGCATGGGTTGAGCTTATTTCGGTTTTCCTTTGTCACCCGTTGGGTTACGGCTCAACGTGCTGGGTTTAAGCTCATGTTTTTAAACATGTTTTATCTTATTTGCATGAGGTTCATTTGGATAAACATGCAGCGTCATTAACGCGTGACCAAGTGCGAGTTTGATTCCTTCGCTGCAGTGTTCACTTCCGTCCGTCGTCAAAATTAGCCATAGTCTCTCTCGAGTCTGACTGGGAAGTGAGCCAATTTCAACTATCATATGTAGAATATGCTTTCGATGTATATTGTAGTAATTGGGAGTACAAATTCGTTAAGTATTTACATGGCATCAACGCACTAAAATTTGTGTGTCATAGCCCTCCCTATACGTTCGATCTTTGGTTCGAGTTTCTTTAAGTCATGCTTCGTATACAAATCGTATTTTAACCTTATGAAAATAGTCGCAACAAAATTTTCTCCCCATCATTGGTGCTTTCAAGTTCCTTTCTGACGTGTGAGTGTGTCTCCTTTGAAATTCCACTCGAATAAATTATGATCTTGATACACTTTTGCAATTTCTATCTTGCACTTTAATGATACTGGTATAATTTTTAAAAATTCCATATGTATTTAATTCCCTATCCTTCTCTTCAGGAACCCACGTTTTAAGTACCACGTACTCACACAAGCTGTAGCAATACAGTCAAATACTGTGACAGTGTCATCTATGTCTTAAAATACGAGAATGGTACGAAACTATAATACTTTATATTATAAGTATTACTGTTCTTTTAAAATACTGTATGTCCTCGGGAGTTTATTCAGTTTAGAAATTTTTCGATCCTGTTGTGAAATTTCGCGCCCTCAGTTGTGTGTCTGTTCCGGAAGTGTTGCATTATTGTCCTCGTTCTTTGGCTAACAACCAATTGTGATTGCGTAACGGCTCTGCTACTAACATCCACGCTATTACACGAAAACATGAGTACGACACTCCCCAATGACGTGACAAGCATAGGGTGCAAGCTCTGGAAACAATAGAGTAACTCAGATAAGCCGAAAAACATTCTCTAATGCCAAGCAATTATAATACCTTCAAATAAACAATGAGTGACAAAATGAGGCGTACGATTGTGTAAAATTGCCTTAATTGAAGCTCTGATTGTATATTTTTCAATTTGATAGCTGAAGCATTTTACTGAGTTAAATTTTATGAGTTAAATGCCCTTCAAAAATTTATTCTAGGGCCTTAGTTGCGAAAAAATGAAGTGTATGAAAAAATTCAGTGTATGAAAAAATTCAGTGAAGAAATTAAATCGAATCCTACGAGGGTCTCTGGCGGGCCAACCTTCGTCGATAAGAAACTTGAATGAACATCGTCGCAAAATTACACATGTATGCGCGAGAGGGGAAGAGGGACCATTTCCATCCGGGATTGATTCGCCTCCGGTCGCCCCGTCTCCTCCCAAGAGATTGAACTTGGCAGAAAATGCGAAGTGGGATATCTTGGATGACGTTGCCCCCGAGGAGGGCGAGCCGAGAAAGACGGAAGCGGGCATCTCCCTGCAGATGAGGGTTTTCCGTCGGATTTTCTCTTGTTGCGACTACTACATATTGTGCCAAAATATTTCCTTGACCGAGACTTGAGCCACGGATCTTTCGCCTAGTCGGGCCGATTGTCTAACCATTGAGTTATCGAGGAAACGTAAATTACTCAGATGTCCTTGGGGAGCTATTTCACCCATCAAAGGAGAAATGGACCAGGACAAAAGGGGAAAGAATAGTAGGGAAAACAATCTTTATGACACTGTGTGTCATGTATATGTGTGTGTGTGTGTATAACCACAAACACAGTTATCAACCCGGAGGTCGGTTCAGTAGGTGATCGTAGAGTTCACCCAGTACTAAGCGGCGTGTGAAATGCACAAATCAGGGTAGGGGAGCCAGTTCCTTTCCCAGTGCCGGTTATGGTTTATCAGGAAGATCTGGTACCCGAAAAATCACTTTAGCTTGGGTGGAGCTGCAGGTGCCCAGAGTGCCTCGCCGGGGAATCGAACCCGGAACCCTCCGGTCAGCAGTCCAACGCTCTACCCCCTGGACTACCGCGACCCATATATATATATATATATATATATATATATATATATATATATATATATATATATATATATTTATATCCATGTATATTTTTATATTTAAACAATAAACACTGCAATCAACCCAAAGGTCGATTCGACATCGGCATTCCCTTCTCATCCCTCTGATGGCGCCCCCACAGCGGCATCGGTCCGTGGGTGGATGGCGTAGAGTGTTTCCGTTCACTTGTTTCTCCGAAACTCCCCCCCTGGAGGCAAAATGAGGAGGGAGTAGAGAGGCAGGCACCGAGGAATCACTTCCACGCGCGCATAAATGCAAACAGGGCGCTGCGTGGAACAAAAGGCTTCCTCCCGTTCGTGTTCACTCACAGCCGTGGCGCAGGTAAAGGTCAGAAGGCGATCTCAAGCTATATATATATATATATATATATATATATATATATATATATATATGTATATATATATATAATTGTATATATATATGTATATATATATAATTGTATATATATATATATATATATATATATATAGATGATTTGGTCGAAGTAACACGGTAGTGTTGAATAACAAACTTGGACAACAACAAGCAATCAAAGAACAAATAAAAAAACACACGTTATTTCATGATCATTTGGACGGAATTTAGCTCCGTCTTCTTCGGAAGAAATAGAAGTAATGACCTATATATATATATATATATATATATATATATATATATATATATATATATATATATATATATATATATACCATAAACACAGTAATCAACCCGAAGGTCGGTTTGGTAGGTGATGGTAGAGTTCACCCAGTACTATGCCCGACGGCGTGTGAAATTCACACATCAGGGTAGGGGGGGCAGTTCCTTTCCCTGTGCCGGTTATGGTTTCCCAGGAAGATCTGGTATCCGAAAAAACACACAGCTTGGTTGGAGCTGCAGGTGCCCAGAGTGCCTTGCCCGCGACTAAAATCCGGGCCCCTCCGGTCAGTAGTCCTATATATATATATATATATATATATATATATATATATATATATATATATATATATATATTTATTAATTTATTTATTTATATTTATGTATTTATTTACGCACGCACACGTGCATGCATAGATACGAGTATACAGGTGTGACTATGGCGTAGAAAACAGAAAAACAAAAAAGGCCATATCACCCTATATTCCTACATTCCATTTTTTAACCCGCCGCCCCTGCCTTATCTTTTTGAAACGGAGGCTACATTTCATAACAACTAAATTGTGGTCAGAGTCCGCATCCGCTCGCGGGAAGCTGTGCGAATTTATCACATTGTTCCTAAACCTTTGTTTAACCAGGATATAATATAGCTCATTCACCTGGCATTTTCGATGTTTACCTGCGTCTTTTGTTGTGTCTAAACCAAGTGTTGGTGATGACTAACCCCTGTCTCCTGCAGAACTCAACTGCTTTCTCCTCGCGGTCATTCCTCGTGCCTAAACCGTAGTCTCCCACCTCATCACCTTCTCTTCCTTCGCCTACCGTCGCATCCCAATCCCCCATCACTATCAAATGTTTCCCTGCGGGAATACACGCGATTATGTCCTCTAATTGATCGTATCCCATCGACCTATTCCTCCGTATGGTTGCTCGGTGGCATGTATGCCTCAATAATAACCAAGTTCGTCGGTTCTGCTTTTATCCCTATTAGTAATAATCTATCTGTTACCTGTTGTATGTTGACTACGCTTCTTCCTACCTCTTTATTTAATACTATGGCAACCCCTCGTTGGCTCTCGTCCCCACCGCTGTATATTATTCTATAATTATCACTCCAATAATCCCCGCTATCCTTCCATCTCACCTCGCATAGACCTAAAATATCTATTTTTCCCCTTTCCATCTCTCGCTTAACATTCTCCAATTTCGCTGTCCTCATCATTGTCCTAACATTCCACGTTCCTATTCTAACTAAGTTGGTCTTCTTCCCCTGCGTCTTCTGTCCAGCTGCTGCTGGTTTTCCCTTGCAAGGGTTTCGTGGGATGACGACCGCGGAAGCCTTGCCTCCCCCGCTGCCGGGCACAACAAACGGCCGATTGGGCCGAACCCCGTAGTTGCCAGGACTCAAAATCTCTGAATTGTCCATCATTTTCATCTTGGGAATGACAATTCAGTTGGTTTCCCGTTGCCTTCGTCAATAGTGTTTTTAACGTGACACCATCACTTACTGGCCGCCCCACTGGGGTCAGACGCCATTGCAGCCGCCTCACTGAGGAACAGACGCTGCGTGGACTACCTTTCGTCTGGCTCCTAACCTTCGACCTATCTACCATGGGTGACCCTACCATGAGCAATTAATATTACTCCCGCCAGCACAGCTCTAGGGGTCATTGGAACGCACAAGCCCTTCCACCACGTCAAGGTTGCAGTCCGGGGAGGGATATATATTATTATTTGGTAATCTACCGGTTAAGGTAGGTTTTTGGATGGACGTCATTACTAATTAAATAAATTTGTGGTTCCTAACAAAATACAAAATCCAGTATCCTACCCTACATCAGGTCCCTCTTCATCTCTGAGTACTTTCTTCCTCCCTTAATCCCGTCCAACATCCCTATCCTGTTCCTTCCCTTTCCTCGTTTGCCTAACATTCTCCCCGCAATTACAGCCTTTAGCGTCGCACTGCCGGTCAATACGCCCTTCATCCATTTTTCCTACCTCCATAGGATTTCTCCCAACAAACCCCTCTTTTCACCCACTATACCAAGTACTTCCTCATTTCTTTTTTTCTAGGTCCATTTCACCCTCTCCATTCTTCTCCGCACCCACATTTCAAAAGCCTCCAATCTACGTCTATCCTCCTGCTTCAGTGACCACGTTTCCGCACCGTACATAGCTACGCTCCATATCAAAGTTTTAACGAGTCTTTTCTTAATATCCTTACTCAACGTCCCTGTCATCAACTCCCTTATCCTTGTGAAAGCCTCTTTGCCTAGCGCAATTCTTCTCCTTACGTCCTTACTACTTTGACCGTGTTGGTCCAAAACACTACCGAGATACGTAAACTGTTCTACCTGCTCTAGTTTTTGCCGTCCTATTTTAATGTTAAGCTTAGCCTTTTTCTTTCTAGAAAATCGCATGATCTTAGTTTTATTAATATTGATTCTCATCCCATACCTGTCGCACTGAACTTCCAATTCACTAAGCAATGCTTGCAGCCCCTTGGCTGACTGACAAACTAAAGCTTGGTCATCAGCAAACGTAACTGATTTTACGAACTACCCGCCCACTTTCATTCCTACCTCCAGTTCTTCCCATGCCTCTTTAATCATTTCCTCTGCATACAGGTTGAACAGCAACGGGGATAATGGGCCACCCTGCCTTACACCTCTTCCTAACACTGCCCAACCGGACTCCCCGTTCCCCACTCGCACCTGAGCAGTCTGAGACATGTACAGGTTGCGGATTAGCCTCCTTTCCCTCCAATCTATTCCTATTTTCTGCAGAATACTCATTAGTTTTTCCCAATTCACTCTATCAAACGCTTTTTCGAAATCTACGAAACAGGAAATACCTCCTGATTGTGTTCTATATTCCTCTCGATTAATAATCTCATTACTGCAATGGCATCACGCGTACCTCTCCCCTTCCTAAACCCAAACTGGTCATCCCCTAAGTAATCATTTGCCCTACTCTCTATCCTTTTGTTTATGATCCTAAGAACAACTTTAGCTGCGTGGTATATATATATATATATATATATATATATATATATATATATATATATATATATATATATATATATATATATAATTATATATATATATTTATATTTATATTGCCGCAGCCTGTATGTATATGTGTTCATTCACATGGTTTCCCAGGCATATTTGGTTCACGAAAGTGCATACTTTTTGGGTGGATTTGACCCAAATTATTTTGACTTGTGGCTTGCCCGCCAATCGAACTTGGGCCCTCTTGTCAGTTGTCCAACGCTCTATCCCTGAGCTACCGCGACTTCGTATACAATATGTTTATTATATATATATTTATATTTATAATACACATTTTTATGTGTATTATATACTACCTTGATCAAAAATGTCCCGGAATTTATTCAGAAAATTAAAAATACAAGTTTATTCATCTAAATCTATATTGTCCCCTTCAAAGTAATCCCCATCGACTGCAACACACTTATGCCAGCGCTTGATCCAATCCTCGAAACATTTTTTATATTCGGTTTTCGGTATGTCCATCAGTGCTTCCTGCGATTTTTCCATTACTTCCTCTCGGCTGCTAAAACGCGTTCCCCGTAATGGTTTTTTAACTCGATTGAACAGAAAGAAGTCACAGGGAGCCAAATCAGGTGAATTCGGTGGCTGTTGGATGGTATTTGTTGCATTTTTCGTCAAAAAATTACGAATAATGATAGCACTGTGCGACGGTGCGTTATCATGGTGAAAAATCCACGAGTTTTCTGCCCACATTTCTGGTCTCTTTCGGCGAATTGCTTCACGCAAACGTCTCATAACGCCCAAATAATACTCTTTGTTTACTGTCTGGCAAAAATTCATGATGCACTACACCGTTGTAATCCATGAAAACCGTCAGCATTGCCTTCTTTTTTGACTGAAAACGACGTGGTTTTTTTGGTCTCGGCTCATTTGGTGAACGCCATTCACTTGCCTGATGTCTGGATTGCGTGTCGTACTCATAAACCCACGTCTCGTCTCCAGTAATGATCCTTTTGATGAATGTGGGATCGGATTCAGCCTCGCAAATCATGTCTTTTGCGACGTCAACACGGTCTCTTTTTTGCATGAAATTGAGGTCTTTTGGCACCAACTTTGCTGCTACACGACGGAAACCCAAATCATTAACCACAATGTCTTGGGCGGATCCATAGGCAATGTTCAAGTCCTCCTATTTCTCTGATGGTTAATTTGCGGTTATTGACCAACATTTCTTTTACTTTATCAATTTTTTCACCGACTTTCGATGTCGATGGTCTGCCACTGCGTTCATCATCTTCGATTGACTCACGACCACTTCTGAACCGCTCGTGCCACTGGTAAACGACCGTTTTTTTTAGAGAATCGTTGCCGAAACACTTTTCCAACATTTCCAACGTCCGTGCGCCACTAAATCCGTTTTTTACGCAAAATTTAATACAAGTTCGTTGTTGCAAATTTAAATCCATTTCTGAAATTGTAAAAAATCGCCAACACACACAGAGATAGATGTACTCTTGGCTACGTAACTTTTGCAAATGTCAAGTTATGACACTAAGATTTAAAGGGAATATCAACAACAGATGTACCAATTTAACAAAAAAAACAGAACTCAAATCGGAACGATGGGAGCGCCACACGGTGGTTATTCCGGGAACTTTTTGATCAAGGTAGTATATTGTTTTAGTTTAGAGTTTATTCGGACTTGGAATGAGTCGAAGAACTTTCTCGTCTGCACTGTTTTGACTCACGCGTATTTCTCCCTGAGTTGCTGTGTCTAGATTCATTATCGCCGGCAAATATTATATCTTATTATCTTTAATCGACGCGATGTGACAGAAAATTGTCTTCATTGTGCAGAGCCGCTTTAATCTGGGCTGTCCTCATTCCTTATCGCTCTAATGCGCCGGTGTGACTCGATTAAAATCTGAAATAGTGGATTTGAAACTTTGGAAGAATCAATAAAGATTCATTTTCAGTCAAAAACGATCAGCGTGGGGTCTTCGGTTATTGTTTAAAATTTTCTTTCCTCATCTTCCGTAGTTTTCAGTCGTTTCCAGATATTTTACTCTTCCAAAACGAGTTTTTTTACATTGCGCCGTGACTTCTTACGACCATGTACGAATGTTAAGCCTTCGGAGGAAGGCAGGAATTTCATGTAAAAAATAACCTAACCCCGTTAAACCCCAAACACAAACCCTCAACCTTTATTATCCTACCTTATGGACCTATTCTTGATTTATTTATTTTATTCACATGGTAACCTGACGATGGGTTTTGTTTTTTAAATATTTACTTACCAATTAGATGTAGTGCATCGGAGGTTTCTGAAGAGTACTATATCATGGATTACTGAAATACCTTCGATGAAAACCAACTTGATCCGAGTGCTTAAATGGGCTTATTTAGCAGAACCTCGTGAGTACTTACTCCCTTAATATCGTCCATAATGTATTTTCCTTTCTTATACTTCCACGCTTACCTAAGTATTAAAATAATTGCCTAAAAAATTACCCTGCTACTAAAAACGTATTCACTAACTTTCCCTCCTATTGTTCTGCATTCTCCGGATTTCCCCCGGGCACTTCCTCTCTTCCCCTTGCCGCACCTTCTGCTTCCCCTCTCTGTCCAAATACATTTTCTTTCTCCATAGATACGTTTCAAAATCCAAAGAATGTTTATATCTTCCCTTGGAGAGCTTGTGTCTACATAAGCTGCATGTATCCAGCAATATTTGCCTTACCTGTTTACTTAAGTGTTCCTGCATTATCAATATGGAAAGGTGTTGAATAAATCTTTAAAGTTTAAAAATTCAAATCGGAGTACTCCATTTGGGAAGGTGCATCACCGAGAAAATTCTCAACCACCCCCCAGCAGTCAACTTCGATTTTTACAATGCTTACTCGGCGAAATTTCCGGATAAGCCGAATGATTAGATTTCTCTGATACTATCACAATCATAAGTGAATGGCAGTGACGGAAAAATATGGGTTGCTTCTTTCTAATACGTTAAATGCATCGGGAAAAGGGTACGTCAGACTTCCAAAATACGCAGAATATAGTAATTCGAAATTTGTTGTTTTATCTTTATCCCGACGCATGTGTCCTTACATGTGTCAATTTTCGTTAAAGCCTAGAATATAAGAATAGAATAAGTTAAGTCGCCTCTCACAGTCAAAACTTAAGAGATGGGGCATGAATATATAATCGGTTTTGATACCCGGGAACTGGAAACATTTCTCGAGTGGATTTGGTAGACGATGAAGCAAATTGACATGCACCTGCACTGTTTTATCCACTCCAATACTGTTGCTATCTCTTTTTCTTATGACACAGAGGAAATAGTGAGGTCTTTTATATAGTTTGTGGTTTTGCCTCCCAGTGAAACCACATAATTCATCGACTCAAACGAAATCTCTAGAAATACTCCCCGACCGGCTGGAGGAGGCGTTTCGATATTATTTGTGTTCTCTCGGTGGGAATCCGCCGGCTAGCTCTCAGTTTTGACGTTAGAACGAGCGTAATAACTACAAGTTGTCCGAGTTAAATGTTGACGCCGCCGTGAATATTACCAAAACCTCCCTCCTCGTAGGCTAGGGTGGTGTACGTAAGCAGTCGGCGGAGGGTTACTCTCGAGAAACAAGCCATCGAGAGATTGATTGAATTGTGCTCTTACGGCTAGCAGTATTAAATAAATGAAGTGATTCCAATAGCCGGAAACAGTCTACCTTTCAATACAAAGTACAAATGAGGTAACGCTACAAGTCAAAGACAAAGTAGCCTTCTTCAGCGTACTGAAGGTGAATCGTCACGACAACCCAAGTTGAAGTGAGAAAGGGTTGAAGACATCCGAAGAATATATAGGGAGGAATAAGGGTATGAAGGGAGTAAGTCTTCGTGGCTGAAATACGCGTATTCGTATGTTTTGTTTTCCCTTTACCCCATCCTTTGACTTGTTGCGTTAGCCAACTAACCTCATTTGTAGTTTGTTTTGAAAGGTAAACTGTCTATGGCTATTGGAGTCATTTCATTTATTTAAGCCATCGAGAGCCTTTATTGATATACAAAATTAACAAAGAGCAGGGAAAAAATAGATTTAAACGCGAAATTTCAATCATTTTTATTTTTTGCGGTCCTAGTACCGTCAGTCGTCGACGGTTTGCAGAATGGTGCAGATGTCAGAGCAGTAATGTGGAGAAGAGAGGAGCCTGAATGTATGGTCACCTCATTGACCACTCGCATAAAGTATTTAAGATTCATCTCGATGGATACATTTCAAAGCTTTAGTTTGCCGAATCCTTCCGCATCAAACGTTGATTTCTTTCAAGGTTTTTTTAAAATTTCATGTGACGTATTTCAAGACGCGAAACTCAAATCTACAATTGTAATGTAAGTGCGTTATGTTGTAGTTATACGTGTTTAGTCCTTATCTCTCGTTTCATGAACGGCTGGTAAAGGGATAATGGCTGCTGAAGCAATGAACTCCGTAAGAGGCGTCGTTTTCCCTTACTCAGCTTATTGTGGAGTTAATCCATTTCGCGAGAATATCATTTCTCGGAGATAAGATACTCGCTTGACTGGGGCTATTGCTCCAGCGATCTGCGGAAGTGAATTTTAATTTCATATCATTCCCGCTTTATTTTTTAATCTTATAATCATGTGAGGTCATCGTTGTGCTTCCGATTAACTGGGTCACATAGTCAGGGGATCGATAAGGAAGCAGAAAAATCTGGCTCAGCGTTTTCCAAATACTAGAAAAATTAGATCTTGGGTTAATTCATTTTAATGTCCATCGTAACGACCTTTCGGCAGGTGAAAGGGCAGGTAATAAGCTAGGAGACACATTGGAACTGCTTGTGGGACATTCAGATAAAAATGATACTTCGTGAAAGGCGTGATTCGATACTTCCGCTCGTAGACGGAATTTAGAAAAAAAATCGCAATTCATTAGGAATAGCCAGCTATTGGACTCAGCCGTCGAATCTCTGGCAGTTAATAGGTTTTGAGGAGAAACCTTTGCAATGTTCACTCATGTCCAAATATTTCAAGAGAAAAACGTGGCAAGACGAAACATGACGCGCTAATTCTAACAGCGGGCTTATACTCAGTATCTCATGACAGTAATTATGTTTTATTTATATGATCTTTGCTGATATAAATACCCCACATTAATCTTAGTCGCGAAGGAAAAAATATGGTCGTGGGCTGTTGGTAAAAAGACTTATAATGCAAAATCAATGTTCACAATTGGAGAAAAAATTATTCAACGACAAACTTATTCATCAGGACAATTATAATTTCAGTTAAACCTTTACCATTTTCTTCACATATGATCCAAAATTTCAGAGTTTAAAAGGACGCCTCGATAGCTTAACTGGCTAAAGCACTTGGCCGGGCATCGAGGGATCCGGGTTCGAACCCCAGTCAAGGCGAGTGATTTTTACGCTCTGAAATTGCTGCATTGAAATACGTATTAGCGGATGGCTCCTTTAAAAAAGTTACTGTTGCGTCATCCCCCGCCGTTTCTTGGAATATTTACTATGATTTTATTGCACGCAGTAATTTTGTGTGGCTCATTTATTGTCAAAGCTACCTATAATTTTCTTTGATGGCTGCTTACAGTCTTATTTCCATCTGCTGTACTTCGACGCTTCTCACGCCCTTCATGATCAATGCTCCCGCGGCGAATTGCCTAATGACGTACAAATGTTGATGATTCTGTTTCTGTAGGGAGTGAATAATTCTTTCCCTTTTCCGTCTGCTGCGAGGCATGGATCAATCCCTTGATTGGCTTAGGCCCACCCGATCAAACGGAAGAATGTGGTCTGGTCGTTCTGCTGAAAGGGCGCTGATACATGAAGTAATATAAGCCGCCACCTTTTGAGTAGGTTTAAAAATTTTTAAAGTTTAGAAGAATTGAAGTTCAGTTATAATATTGTTCCTATTTATGTGCGTTCAGATACTTATAATTTTGGGAAATTTCACCCTCATTTCTCTCTACCCTACAGTCTAGTTTCTTAGGTGTAGATAGATAGATATATATCTTTATTTTGGGGCGAGATTGAGACCGTGGAGTCTCTACCTTACCCCTAAAGATGAGAGATAAAAGCTGAACGTCTCGGTAGAATTATCAATCTTCCTCGTAAATTTATATTGACTTTATCTTTTCGTATTTTTTGCTGAATACAATGTACTATATACTTTTCCTTACGGATTTAGTATTTTCCAACCATGGATTCAAAGTTAGGACGCAAAGATCGGTCACGGTAGGTGTTATCGACTTAGTAACTACGTTTGTTTCAAAATTAGTAGGGCTGAGTCGATTGAAAAAATGTGTTGCCAGAATTGATACATTCAAAAGTCTTCGAAATATCCCCCTTGTACGTCCGCACACCCCTACCAGTGGATTTTCCACTACTGATACACCTTCAGGAAGGCGGCACCTGGAATGCTGCCTAGCGCCCTCGTCACGGCCTGTCGTCACGCTTCCACCGAACGTGGTAACGCACGGATTTGAGGCTGGGGAAGAGGACGAAGCCTGGTGAGGCAACGTCAGGGCTGTAGGGTGGCTGAGGTATGGTCGAAAAGCTATTGGCAGATCCGCGTGCGAGTTTCCTTTTGCCCGTGCGAGAGTGCTTGCGGTACCAACTTCGCCCGCACCTTTCTTATGCCCATGTTTTCGGTCGCAAGTCTATGCACATCACTTTGAGGGATGCCAAGTACATCAGAAACCATGCGAACACTTAATCGGCGATCCCTGTTCAAAAAAAAACTGCACTCTTTCAAGATTGTCGTCACATTTTGAGGTCGAAAGACGTCCTGCACGTTCGATCGGCGTCTTCAGCATCTTCTCTACACTCCCGAGACAACTCGTGCCACTCAAAAACACCCGATCTACCCATGCCGTTATCACCATTAGCTGACGTTAAAGAGGTTTCGCAAACAAAAGATCTCCACTCCCCAAAGGCTGGGAGCCACATTCCACCTCCCTCCAGGCTTTCCTAAGACTCTCCTCCCTCGAAACCAGCTAGAAAGACCGCCGCCCGTCCGTCCGTCTATCCGGGAAAAAGTCGTACTAGTTTTGGGACAGACCTTGTTAGCACCCTTGAATTCAAATACCCGCCTAACGCGCTCAAAATACTCTTAAACCATTACAATAAACCGCAATACCATGAAACCACATCACTGTAAATTATTCCTTAACCTCTCATACCTTCTGCCTCAATTCATTCCATCCAAAATGCCTAATCTTTTCCTGTTCGTACCTCGCTTACTGAACATTCTCCTCTCCAACAGAGTCTTTATCATTCCATTGCCGTTCAATATGCTCTATATTTATGATATATACAAATTTGCACTTTTCCACAGATTAATTGTTAACAAAGCGCGTTTCAGTTCATCGAACCATCTTCAGGTACAAGGCAAGATTCAGCTTGTGATGCATCATATTTCTGCCTGTTTGAGGGGGAGGGGTGGGGGAAAGAAAGGAGTGAGGAATGGGGTAGGCGGGGACAAGGAGGCGAAAAATGGAAAACCCAAAGAAACAGAGAAACTACAGAAATGGAGGGGTAAAAAGAGGGGGGTGGCAGTTAGCACTTGTGGTCATTATTTGAGAGGACGGTGGCAGGTAGCTGGTGTCCTGGCGGTGGGAAGGAGGGAAGAATAAAGAAGGGTTAAGGGGACATTGAAGGGATAGAGGCAGGTTGAGGGATGAGGCATAAGAGATTCTGAGAAGGAAATAATCATGGAAGGGTTTCTGTCGAAATGCTCAGGTTGTATCGAACATCCCTTCCTTGATAATGTCCTTCTTTGAATCACTTATGCCTCATCCCTCAACCTGCCTCTATCCCTTCGATGCCCCCTTCCCTGTATTGTTATTTTGTAAAAAATGTTTCATTTTGTACCTCAGGCACCTAGTTTTCAAGGAGGAATGTTTTTGTACTTTAATGTTTTTCAGCCTTCGTATTAATTTAAAAAAACTATGCACGAGTGTTTTTTAATTCTACTGAAATGACACTGCCGCCGCAATTTTTCGCGTCCTTTTTAAGGCGTAAAATTATTTAAATGAAACTATTTTTCTGGAATATTGGTTTCATTGGTTCCTCAAGAAATCCATGTTTATCCTAAGGAAGAGGCCACGCTGGCAAGAAACTGCAATTACAACAGGATTTATGATGAAACGGTGTGCGAACTCTATATTCCTTATATCACCCATAATTCCGACACAGTATCATATTACGTGCCCGATATCGTAATTAGATTATCAACGCTTCCTTATCGTTTCTGACGGAGATGCACTCATTAATCCAGATCAATATGTGTCAAAAAAAGTTAACTCCTTCCTTGTTCGGAAGTGTAAAGCAATCTAGACAATTGAAAATTTTCCCTGAAAAACTGACAGAATTTACGGTTGTGAAGGTGGGTCTTGTATTGGTGGGCGATTGTGGAAGCCCTGGTATGTTCCTATGCTTAGCGACGTGGCCGTAAGTTATTCATTTTTGCACTCTTGGCATTTATAGTGAAGAATCCGAATAGAATTATGCCGGACATCACGTTTCCTGAATCCATCCGTACCCGAGTACACACTCGCACTTCATTTACCGGAAGCCCCGATGATCACGCGTCCCTCCCACCGACCCCCGGGGGGGCGCATCACCCCTGCCCGTTTCGAGTGCTCGCCCCCGTGAACGCCGCCGCCTGCACCCCCGGCCGCCCAGCCCCGCATCACTCTTCGGTTGGGGGCGGGTGCGAGCCCCAGGACGATGGTCGTGTGCGGGAAGGGCGGGGGGTCCCTACGCTCGATCGATCGATGGAGCGTGGCGGGCGGGGAGACTTTGTTCGGGGGGGGGGCGGACGACGGGGGGGGGGTATCCATTCAGTTCCGCCTCGGGGCAGAGGAAAAGAGATTGGCGGAGGATCCACGCGACCCTTCGCCTTTCTCCGCCCGCATCCTACCCTCCCCCCCATCCTCCCCCCTCACCCACGGCCCCCTCATCCTGGAAAATCTCGCGAAATATTGGCGAAGACGCTGGCGGGAACCCTTCGAAAGGGGAAAGTTCAACCTGGAAGTGGTCCCTTCGTCATTATCCTCCGCATGAATAGAAGGGCGCATCGTGTATCGACTGCTCTGAGTGGTATACTCCTTCAGTATGACCTGGCGATGTTGAATTTTCCTCTTAACATTGATTTCAAATATTATTTAAATAAAGTGACATTGACTGACTGCGTTCAATTGGTACCTCTGGGGTTTAAAAATATGAGCATATAGGCATCAAGTATCCGTTAGAAATCATACTAGGGTGGTAGCTGTAAGTTATTATAGGTGATTTGCCGGTTGAGGTAGGTTTTGGATGGATACAAGCTACCAAACGTTATACCGACAATTCTCTTGTCTCTCCTAACGAATGCACTCCAACAACCTATTCTATAATAAGCCCCCTTCAAATTCGTATAGTTCCCCCCGTCATTCCATCCAATATCCCTATTCTACTCCTGCCCTTTCCTCGTTTGCCTAACATTTTCCCCTCTATTACATTCTTCAACACCTCACTGCCAATCAATATGCTTATATCCATTTTTATGCCTCCATAGGATTTCTCCCATCAAACCCCTCTCTTCGCCCACCATACCCAGTACTTCCTCATTTGTTTTCTTCTCTGTCCATTTCACCTTCTCCATTCTTCTCCACACCACATTTCAAAAGCCTCCAATCTACGTCTATCCTCCTGCTTCAATGACTACGTTTCCGCGCCGTACATAGCTACGCTCCATATCAAAGTTTTATCGAGTCTTTACTTAACATCCTTACTCAACGTCCCTGTCAAAAATTCCCTTTTCTTTGAGAAAGCCTCTTTGCCTAGCCCAATTCTTCTCCTCATGTCCCTACTACTTGGATAATTTTCACCCTCAAAAGTGCCGCATTTCTCGGTACTTTTACTAAGGTCTAAGCGGTTATTCACATTTATGTTTTCACCTACTTATACTGTTGCCGTTGATTCATCTACGGTTATGACGTATTTTTATTTATGAAGAATGCATGCGATGTTCGTACATCGATTCAAGGTAGAATCTCTTAATATCTTGGTTGGTAAAATATACTTTGATTAGTTGCATAATGGTCCCTAGCATAACTTACAGAACCCAGCGTGTGATACTCTCGGATGCTTCTTCCTCTTGGTCTCCTGTCACGTCTGGGGTTCCCCAGGGCAGTGTCCTTGGGCCATATCTTTTCAACTTATTCGTTAATGATCTTCCTTCCCAACTCCTTTCCTCCAAGGTCCATACACTTCTCTACGCTGATGATTGCATGATCTACAAGCAAATTAATAACATTTCTGACTGTACTCACCTTCAACTTGCCTTACATAAAATTTCCCTATGGTGTGATACCTGGAGGCTTAACTTGCACCCTGGGAAATGCAACATCATGACTCTTGCTCTTAAAAAAACCCCTTGATGTTTAACTACTCAATTAATTCAACTCCCTTAAATCGAGTAACAACCATTAAAGACCTTGGCGTTTTAATTGACCAGAAACTAAATTACTCCGACCACATACAGACTTTAAAAAATAAAGCAATGTCCCTACTAGGCCTTCTTTATCGCTTCACAGAAATTAAATATCCAATTGCACTCCATTCATACTTCTCAATAATTGTCCTTCCCATCATATCATATTGCTCCCCCATTTGGTCCACATCATCCCCAACTAACCTTAAATCCCTTGATTGCATCTCTCACTTCTTTGCCAAAATAGTCAAACACCGAGTCCCACACAACCGCAATACTATATGTCCTCAAATGCTGTTCTGTCTTCCCTATCCATTTCTAGTCCCCAAAGCTGCAGACTTAAAGCTGATTTAAAACTCCTCTACAACACCCTAAACTCGGCTATTGATTGCCCTGAACTGCTATCTTTCTTCAACTTCAGGATTCCTACCCGATCCACCCGAACCCACTCCCTGCTCCATCTGCTTATTCCTAGAAAATCTCTCACCAAGCGCTCACTGTTATTTCGCCTCTCCTCCCTTCTAAATTCACTCCCTCACAGTGTCGACCCCTTTAACTTATCATGCAAAAACTTCACCACCCAAGCTTTATCCCACCTTTCAGTAAATTAAAATTTTCCCCGGTCCATGCTTGGTTCTCGTTATTGTTATGCTGTTACTGTCTTTTGTCCTCTTTCATGTTTGTTATATTTTTCACTGTAAAATGGCGCTACTGCTGTATGTGAACTATGTTTTAAAATAAATAAATAAGGGGCGTTACGAACACCTTAGGCACTCGATGAAAGTCTTGTTTCGTCCTTGGTTCTGTTGCAATCGCTGCGTCATTCGTGTCTTCTTGAATTGAAAGATTTTTAATAATTCTTGAACGTTTGAGTGGCTACGTGTGCATAAGTATATTTTTCGAGAGGTCAGCGAATGCGGGAGCAGCGTGCATAGGCAACTGGCATTCCTTGAAAGTAGTGCGCCTTGCATAACGGAAGGGGTCGATTACTCTCCCGTCATGTTTTGTGCTTCGAATCGTGTGACATTGAAATATTTTCATCGTTTATATGAAGTTATTTTCATTTTACGAGTGTATGTAATAATTTATATTGAAAAAAATGATTTTAGTATAGAATTCAACGCCTAATTTTATTGCAGTTCCCCCTACTCTGATGGCGAGGATAAATTGAGATTCTTACGCCCTTTTCAAAGACTGACTATATTAAATAATATTTTCTTAAGCCTAATTTGATGTTGTGCTTAATGTGAGAATGGCGTTTTTCATTAAGGGGTATTTCACCTAAATTTTGATTAGTAAATTATTAAATATTTCAAATTTGTTTCTTCGTAGAGTAAAGGCATTTAGATACGCTTCTAAAATAGAGTATCAAAATTGTACCTAATATTTTACGTCAGTGATGAATGGATTTTTTACAGGTGGTACGTAGAACGGATTCAAGTTGTAGTTAGGATAACCAATGGCGTAGGAAATGTCGTTTTTCCCTCAATAGATTCCGTCGATACTAAAATTTAACTTTGGGAAAGTTTTGCCTTCGACACCCATGGCTCTGCTTTCATTTTCTACGGAGTCATTTGGAGAAGATCTTCACAAAGTAATGGTCCATAAGTGAGCTGATTGGAAAGTGTGTGTGTGTGTTGACTTGTCCAGATCCCAAGGGCACACGGACTGCCAGAGGCGTCTGAAGAGTGACAAAAATATTGAATTTGATCGAAGGATTTTTGTTTGATCTCCAAAAATATGACCACACAGCATCTATTTCAAACCAAAATAGCAAGCCAAAAAAACCATCGATGTCCCGCTTCGGATGAAGTGAGAGGAGCACGGGTGTGTACCAGCGGTGGCCAATTATTCTGACCTCACGGGCATCTTAACTTACACCTTTGAATCCTGCGAATCATTGATGTGAGTTTTGTTCGCCAAACCTAACAATTGTTCGACGCAGCACTCTACTTTATTCTCCTCTCAAATAATCCCTTTATTATGCGTTCATATTTCTTCGCTGTCATAGATCCAATTACCTGAGTCGTGCATCGCATCCAAAGGCCCTCCCCAGCAATTCTATCCGGTCAATCCGTCCCCCGGGATAATATCACTCCGCGCATATGCCCGATGAGTTTATGTGCTTATCCCGTCGTCATCCCTTGATGATCCCGGTGGGATTACGTCTTCGCATTCTCTCCCCGGGACTCCGTTCATCGCACGGTCCGTCAATAGCACGTAAGACTTTGATGCACACACGCGCGAATGCCGCGGCGTGTGTGTGCTCTTTCCTCTTCTGAATGAAGCGGGAAGGCGAGCGGAGTGGCTCCGACTCGAACCGTTTCGTCCCCACGTGTTCCTCTCCCCCCTTCTGTCGTTCCAACCACTCCCTCGTCCCGTTCCCGCCCACCCCTCCCGCAGTGCTCGGGCCTTCGGAACCGCCCCTTCTCACGCGAGGAGGCCGACCGCGGAGTGGGCCGAGAGGGAAGGGTCGGGCGAGGGTCGGTGCGGCGAGGGGCGGTGGGGCGACGGGGGGTAAGGTGTTTGGGGGCGGGGAAGGGGCGGGGGCGGATTGCTGCCACGGCGGGTGTTCATTCAGCCGAAGACTCCCGGAAAGTCTTTGCCTTGACGTCCTTTTTCCTCACCGGGCCCGGCAGTTCTTGCTTCTCTTGCCATCTTCTCACTGTTTACGGTTTGGGGAGGAGGAATGGATTGAAATTCTTCCTTTGGATGCGTTCAAGTCACAATGAGTTGACTATTTAAGCGTTGGTTTTTGTTGTTGGCCCATCGATGTCTCCGTGCTTATTTGTTTTCACGCTGACAACTAATTAGGAGAGTGCATTATCCGAGAATCTCTGCTTTAAAATTTTTCGTCTTAAAATTCTCCGGGATTCGAACTCGGATCTCTCGATATCTGTCGGAGCTCTTTAGCCAGTTGATCTCCCAGGAGGTAACAGACCTAGACCGGACATCGCGTAATCCGGGTTCGTATCCCGGAGAATGGGAGGGTTGTCATTCATCAGAAGGCGAGGTTTGGTTTGTAGCGGCTCTCCTAACCGTGTTCCATCTCCCCCTGTCTCTTCATTCCCTTATAGCCTTTTGAATCGATATTACCAATTACTTGATTCACATTGAATCATTTTTACTCTGGAAAATGACGAACCTTCAAATTTTCGCATTACAAAGAACATCAGTGACTAAATCGACTGTTGCCGCATTTTGCTGCTCTTTTGAGATTACATAATGTAATAAGAAAAAATATTTTTCATTTCGAAGTATCAAGCATAATTCGGTGCAAATTTGAAAACAACTAGGTTACTACTTGTTTTGCTACTTTGATCATAAACAGGAAGTTGCAAAAAGGGCGGGCGCCTACACCCAATTCATGGGCGGAGGAAAGCCATGTAGGTGGGAATCGAACCGGTGGCTTCTAGATTATTAGGCGAGGACGTTACCCCACCATGACGAGGTCCCGAGGATTGATCGTGGAGCAACTCTGATTCGAAGACGAGTAGAAGGCATTCATCATAGGTTGCCTAATGTCTACAGGGATATCGGAGCGTCCTTCGTCGACTATCAGCCGGCCATCAAATCGTGTAGGAACCCTCTGAAGCGTTATGGTGTTCATTACACGTTTGAGGCTGCCAGGTGTGTAGCCGGAAGGATATTCGAGTGCTGCAGGGTTTATTTTAGGTTACAGTGTAGGTCAGCGTGTAGGTCAAATACTGGGTCTCTAAAGTCTCTAATGAGGAATAATTTAGCTTTAAATGAAATGAGGGTTAGTGCTAGAGATGCTCAAAATAAGTCGCTTTACCTAATTCAGATAGAATTGGATGGAAAAATTTATAAGGTATTCGAAAGTATTATAAGAAAACGACCCCTATTAAATATTTAAGTGATCGTAATGTTAAGGAAACATTATTTGTATTATTAGTTAATTTCCGAAGTCTAGAGAACAAAGGAGCAGAATATCATCACCTTATTCAAAGTACAGACGCAGGTATACTTAAATGAAACAAAAAGCTGGCTATTCACTGATATTGCCAACGGTAAAATTTTCCCAAAATCAATTTCCATTTACAGAAACGGAAGAATAAATAAGATCGGGGGTGGCGTCTTCATTGCAGTTAAAACTTCTTCCGTCAGCATGGCTGAGGTAATTTCAAGTAACAGTTTGGGAAGCGTTTGATGCTCAGTTAAAAGTCCTGAATCCAAAATAATGTATGTATGCGCAATTTACAGGCCGCCAAAAGATAAAGATAATTCAAGACTAGAATTCGATCAGCAAGTCAAAATTACTCATCCAAATACAATTGTCGCGACGTTATAATCGGTGGAAATTTCAATGTCCCATCGATTGACTGGAGCTAGTTTTAAAACGGGGGGGTAAAAACAAAGACATCTGCGATTCGCTATTGGATTCTTTGACGCTGAAATCTTTTCATCAACTTGTCCATTCACCAAATAGGGGCGACAATGTTCTTGATTTGTCAGCAACGAATATTTCCGAAAAAGTCTTAATTATAGAAACTATTAAAGGAATTGCAGACCACAGGGCAGTCAATGCTAAGTTTTCCCGAAATGGGGTCTCAAATAAGAAGACTAAATGGAAAATTTACTTGTTTAAAGAAGGGGATTACGTACAATGGCCTTAAGTGCGTGCTACAAAATAAATTTTCTAGTTTTAAGAAAGACAGTAATCACCGAAATATTGAGGTTACGTGGAATAACTTCCTTGAGATCACGCGCTCAGCAGTCAAGTTCATTCCCAGTTCATTTACAAGAGAGATAGCACGGAACCTAGATGGTACAACGCGGATGTTAGAAAGCCATTGCGACCCCAAAGCTATGTCACACCAAGATGAAAAATATTAGGGGTGATATCTCTAGCGGCAAAATAATTGAGATCTCTGATGATCATTAGATACATTGGGCGAATGCCAAGAAGGAATTTCGGAAAGCGTTAAGCGAATTCAAAAGGAAAAGATAAGCGGAAAATTTGAAAGAGCATTCGAAAGCATTTTGGTCAAGCGTCAGAGAAGTTCAGGGAAATAAGTCAACTGCCAATTCACTCGAAAATGATAAAGGGGAAAGAGTAAGCAGCAGTTTTGAAAATGCTAACTTATGAAATTCTTTCTTTCAAAGCGTCTTCACCAATGTCTCACCGAATGCCTCCGATTGCTTACCAATCGTGGTCAACCAATTCCCAAAATTGAAATCTCATATAATGGAATAGAGAGTTTGCTGAAAAATATTAGGCCTAATAAATCCTCCGGCTCGATCAAATACCCGCTCGTATATTTAGCGTGTTAGTGTTTAGGATCTAGCGTCTGAAATTGCAACATATCTAGAAATATATTGAAGAAATTCCTGAAAGATCCCAAGTTTCCCAGTGTTTGGAAAACGGATAATGTAACACATATTTAAAACGGAGACAAGGATAAAGCGAGCAATTACAGACCTATTTCTATCACATCCATATCATGTAGGGTCATAGAACATGTAGTTGCTAGTTCGATCGTGAGACACCTCGACGGTCAGGAGTTATTGATGAAAATTAAGCAAGTTATTCGAAAGGGTAAATCCTGCGAGATACCATTAGCGCTTTTTCTTCATGATATTCTTGCTTCGGGAGAGAGCAATGTTCCAGTGGACCCGATTTTTCTAGATTTGAAGAAAATCTACGACAAAGTACCTCATGGTAAACTACTCATAAAAGCTAGAAGCATATGGCATAGATAAAAATATCTGTGGTCGGATAAAGACTCTTTGAATGGTCGGGTCATAGATGGAGTTAGATGAAATGTAATAGATATGGGTTCGTAGATTTTCGCGGCGTTCAGATGAAAGACTCTCCATTCTCAGGATGTCACCGCGTAGGTTGTTTTTCTGACAACAGTTTCGCCCGTGTTTCAACGAGCGTCTTCGAGCTGAAGACATCCCGAGAATGCAAAGTCTTTCAAATGTAATAGATGTTACTTCAGGCGTTCCCCAGGGAAGTGTCATCGGAACTCTTTTATTGCTCCTTTACGTTAACGACATTGACTCTGTAGTCACTAGTTAGAAACTGTTTCTTTGCCGACGATTCAGTGGTTTACCGTGATATCCGTGAACCTGAGGACACAGGAGCTTTATCAGATGACTTCAATGCTATACAACGTTGGTGCGACACTTGGCAATTGGAATTAAACCTATAGAAGTGCGCAATGATATATTTTTGGAAAAAGAGAAATTCCCTCCCGAACGCCTTTTGAATTGGGAACACCGGAATGGAAGGTGTAGACGCAATTAAATACCTAAGCGTTGCCCTCACTCACGATCTCATCTGACTCTCTACCTCCAGGTAAAGCCAAATACCCCCAGCAAATCCTGAAATCCGCTCCTAACATTCCTTCTAAAAAGAAAATTCCCAAATTTCCTCAAACCACCTCCCTTCACCCTGCACTGAACCAACCCTACATTACCTTTCCCAAAACCAGAAAATGAAAGTTACCAACTAACCAACAAAACCACCCAGGCCCAGGCGCTCCAGTTCTCCCTCACCTCACTCCACCTGACCCAACCTAATTCCTTAACCAAATGATAAAGTTAAAAAAAAAAAACAACAACAAATAAATAATAAAAAATATAATAATAATTATTAAAAAAAAACACATACAATAAAAGAATAATACAAAAAAAATAATAAATAAATAATAATTGAAAAAAAAGAAAAAAAATATAAATAATGATAATATAATAAATATTAAAAAAAATATACAAAAAAAAATAAATATACATAAAAAAACTAATTAAAAAAAAAACCCCCACAACCCACTTTATACCTAACACTCACATTTCCCTAATATAACCCCTTTTCCTAGCACTATCCCTTATACTCCATGCCTCCAGTGGAACCAGTTCCGAAGGAGAAGTTATAGGATCACTTCAATCGACTTGGACTTGGACACGCACGATCTCCCCTGGGTGAAACATATACGGGGAATATGTCGTCAAGCCAACGGGAAATTGGGATTTATCCGAAGAGTACTTGGTAAATGTGATGAAAAGGTTAAAGAGAAATGTTATCTTTCGCTGGTTAGGCCTCACTTAGAATATGCTGTTAGTATATGAGATCCTCACGATTTGGAAATGTTTGCCGCATCGGATCGCATGCAGCGTGGAGGAGCTAGATTTGTAAAACGTTTTTATGATAAATTTATAGCGTATCCAACATATTAGGGCAGCTAGGTTGGGAATCACTCACGAAGTGAACGTTAACTAATAGATTGAAGCTCTTGCATAAATTGGAAGGAGTCTCTTTAGCAGTGATGTTGAAAATACATTATTACCCCTTCTTACTAGGGTAGGAGAGATCATGTGAATAAAATTAGAGATATGAAGTGTAGAACAGATTGATTGAAGATGTCATTTTTTCCACGAACAATAAGGGATTAGAATAACATTGCCCTGTACGACCGTGGTAGAGTCATATTCGGGTCCAAATTAGTCTGGTGTGTATTAACCCCCTGCCGCACACCCTAGTGGCGGCTTGCAGGGCACTAAAATAAATGAATAAAATAAGATGAAAAGATCAAAGAGAAATTTTAATTTTCGCCGGTTAGGGCTCATTTAGAATATTTTGCTAGTATATAATGGGACCCCCGCGACGTTGGATTGATTGCCGGATTGAATCGGGCGCAGCGTAGAATAGCTAGATTGGTGAAACTCTGTTTTGATGAACTGAGCAGCGTGTCCGAAATATTGAAAGAGCTAGGCGGGGATCACTCGCGGAAGTGGGCTCAATTAGAGATTCAATCTCTTGCATAAATTGGAAGGAGGTCTCTTCAGCAATGATGTTGAAAAAGTATTATTACCCCCATCGTACTGCGGTGGGACGGATCATGTCAATTAAATTAAAGAGGTTAGGTGTAAAACAGATAGATTGAAGATGTTATTTTTTCCACGAACGATAAGGGAGTCAGAGTAACGTAGTCGGACCGCGCTTGGGGGAAAAATATTTGTGTCGAAAGTAGTCTGGTATGTGTCCACCCCCTGCCACCACACCCTGGCAGTGGCTTTCAGGGCACTAAAACCTCCATAAAATACCACCAAGGCTTCATCTCAAGGGTGTTTTAACAAGCCCTATCCAACATGCTGTTTTTCTCCATTCTTCATACGTACTCGTATACCTCAGAAGCTACAAATCGATACTCATCATGCAAACCGTAAAACGCTACTCTTCGTACCAAGTGTTTTGTTATTATGGCTTCACCTCATGCTAATGTTGTCAATTTCCTCTCATATTTCCTACCCAATTAGTTTTACTGGTATTATTTTTTATACACATTCATGATTTTTCACCTCCTGGCATGGGAGACCGTTTTTTTCACAGATAGAATGTATGTCTATGTTATTGCATTTCTCTTTCCCACGCGGTTTCCCTCCTTATTAGTTCTTGTTGTGCCTCCTTTTGAATTTTCCTGTAAAATATTTTTTCAAAACCGTGTTAATGTGTTTCGATTTTCCGCTGCCACGCGAATTTCTAAACATATTTCCTGCACTCTACTTCTTAATTATTTTCGTGTCTACTATCCACATTTTTCCTGCTACTATTATTTTCCTTTTCCTGTATACTTTTCTATTGTTCCCCCAGTGTCCCATCCCCTGGGCTCAAAATGTCTTCCATTGATTCCAGTTAGAGCTGCTTCATTCCAATTTCCTGAATATCTCCCTTTTTTAAGCCCCAAGAACTTTCAGTTGCGTGTATTTACCTCCATCTGTATCATATCCAGGGATGTCGCAAGTATAACTAAATTTATGTTTAACCATTGTGCGATCTGATAGGGAAATGACCCATGAGACTTTGCGTTTCTGCAGAATAGATTTTTAGTCGCCTAGTTTCACTGCACCGTAGCAGCATCGGCGCTAGTTCTGATGTGTAAGTGTGAGGTTAAACATAGCTGGCAATAAAAATCTATTTTGTGGAAACGCTAAGTCCTATATGTCACTTTCCAGATATTATTTAAGTGCATAATGGAATTCCGCTAAGTATCGGCCTCAACTAACCCACAACATTATGCTACCTACGACTCTGAAATCTCCCTCGAACCCCTGGCGTTTCCTATTAGTACCTTCGTACATGCCATGATACTTGAATTGGAATTGCTAAACATTTCTTCTTGGAAGACTAAGTTGCATTTCCCTCACCTCGGCCGCCCCAAAAAACGTACTGGCCGGCCTCTACGTCTTCACGCCTTCCCCTGTCTCCGTGTTCCGATCGCTGGCGAATGTTTTCTTCCCCAGGCGTTCCTAATTACTAACGCCTATTTGATCAGGCAGTTGATCTACTCCTTACTCCTTCTCGGAATGTATATATCCATCGATTACGTCCTTCGTAGGATCTGCTTTTCTCCACGGCTAGGGTGTGCGGCACGGGGTGATTACACAGCAGACTACCAATTGCCAAAACACCTTTCTCTCCGGTCGGACAAACGCTATTTTATTCTCATCCCATATCGTTCGTGGAAAAAATGACATCTCAAATCTATTTGTTCTAGCATTAATCTCTGTAACTTTATTGACATGATCTCGCCTACCGTGGTACGATGGTGCTGATAACACATTTCCAACATCATTGCTAAAGAGACATCCTTGCAATGAATTCAAGAGATTGAATCTCTTATTTAACCTTCGCTCTTTGAACTATTCCCAGCTTGGCTCCTCTAATATTTTGGATGCGCCACTAAGTTTGACATGACAACATTTTACAAATCTAGCTCCTCTACGCTGTACGCGATCCAAATCGGCAAATATTTCCAAATCGTGAGGAACCCATATACTAGCAGCATTATCTAAGTGAGGCCTAACCAGCGAAATATAACATTTCTCTTTGGTCTTTTCATCACGTTTACCAAGTACTCCTCTCATTAATCCTAATTTTTTGTTAGCTTGTCCATATTCCCCGTAGTATGTATTTTATTATTTGCGTTTGTTTTTTTTAAGGATTATTGCAATTTTGTTGTCCCTGGTGGCGTCATGGGAACATAAACAAAGGTGCTATCCCGATGGCTTCCTCGAGGGTGCTGTTAGCGTGACACCCGTCGTTTCGATGGCCGTCCCATGCAATGGCATCAGGTTCCGCCGCCGCCTCCTCACTGTCACTCGAGGGACAAAATTGTACGCCTACCGCCGGTCGCCTGGCTTCTATCCTCCAACCAGGGTAATGCTGCCGCCTAAGCAGCCATAGGGTTATTGGACTGTGCAAAAGTCGGCCTTGCGCCACTACAAGGTATTTTCCTGGTTAGTGAGAAAACTTCTAACTTCAAATAGGATACAGACATGGTTCGTCATCGACGTAAATACCCTGCGATCCACCGAAAAGGTGTGTGGCAGGGGGTGCTAACACCGGTTGGGAAGGGTGAGTGATAAGGGAAGATGTGGGAGAGGAAGGGAAAAGGGAAATATATTCTTATAAAAAACCATCAAATGAAGTGAAAATTTGTTACAAATGCTGGATGAAGACTTAATTCAAAACAGGAGTCAATTCACCTAATGAATTAGTGATTTGCTATGCGAAAAAAGGGAATAAAAATGAACAAAACCATTTATACGACATGCCTCCTCCAAAGCAAGAATGGTTATGCAGAATTAAAAAGCAAGTAGGGGAAATTCCACCATGAATTGGACATGCAACTCATTGTCTCCGCCCCCAAAGACACGGGTGGGGAATATGGCACTGCTGTAGGCAGTGGAGGCGTGTCCCCCCCCCCACGGAGTGCGACGAGGAATGGAAGAAGCTTGAAAACAGCAAAGCAGGGCAAGTAATCCTGTAACGAGTGACAATGGTTATCGTTGTGGTCTCCGTCAATCAGATTGGTCGAATAAAAATTCTTTATCAACTGCATTTTGGGTGATGTCTTTAGTTTATAATAACATTTCAACCAATACATTACAAACATTTTGATAAATTAAACAGCGAGATTAAAAAGAGGTGCGCGATAATCAGCAATACTGTGTTGAGTCCGGCTCGCCAAAATTAGAAGTAGCGACTCCGATTGGCAGTCAACTGCGTTATTCCCCTCCCTGGGCCAGAGGAACCGAGCTAATGAGAGTTTAATTCCGTTCTAGATGAAGAAAATGTTGACGAATTTCAGAAAATATTTAATATCTTTTACAACGTGCATATATCCTATCTAAAAAGTTCTTCGCCAGCTGACTACAGGGGCACCTGCATGTTTTAGTTTATTTTTTTATGAAAGAAAATCTCATTTGTGGTGCACTTACTGTGTTTTCCCAATTGTTCGACATTCGAGATAAAATGTTCCTCTCTTCCAATTAGTTTGCCTAAATATATATATATTTGCGTTATGTTTTCGTCTTTAACGCATTCCTTTTATCTTTTTGATTTTTATCATCGAATGAAGCGGACCTTTCTCAATCCACTCCGAAAGTCAACAGACGTAATCTCTTAATTCAATACCGGAAACCAAATTTTAAAACATAAATCCCTCGCTTCAATTCTGACACTGATGGAACCATTCCTACCGCACATTACAATAGTAGAATGAGCCATTATAAAAATACTAATAGTATACCCGGGCATTTTAATATTAATCCGCACAAAATGGTAGTAAAATATCAATAAATTAATTATATGAATATTTTTGTTCATTTACTGATATGCTTCACTGTCGAGATTCATGTATTTTGAAAGCGTTTCCAGAGATAAGGTGGGATTATGGGCGTGTGGCCATTGACATTTGTGCGGTGTGCATGCAGAGCAAACCACGATCGACTGAAAGAGCAGTCATGGGCGCTGCCGCGTTTCTAATCGCGAGTCGGACCGAACCGTGGCCAGTAATTCCTCAAACCCCACCCCCGTCGTCCACCCGCCAGGCGTCCCATTCATATCGCCTCTCCGAGAGCGACCATTGTTCCATCTTGTGTGCTCTCCGCCACGACAGTCGAACTCTCTCGGGATCCAAGTCCAATCGTTTGATCCCAAAACACGAGTGCAAACAGAACCTTCGGCCCCACCTACCTTGCGCCGACCTAATCTTCCCTATGCTTCCTGTATTTGACGAGAGACCATGTGAACCGATCAAATATTTACTCTTCCGCTGCTTGACTCGCTATTATCTCTTGAAATAACCATGGGCCACTCGAAGTCTGAAGTGCTTTCGACATTGCGGTGATCGGAGCATCAGACATTTCAGATCATGTGCAAATAAAAAAAACCTAGAACCGATGCCCTTCGATTTTGAGCTTGGGAGCCCGAAGTTTGATTTTTATTGCAATTAATTGTCCTTTTTGTTCATAACTTCGTCAATTATTTATTTATATATAATCAGAAGAGAAGAAAGCAAGCTTGATCTTGAAGTGATAATTATTTTTATGCCTGAAACAGCTCTCTCCACTTCTGAAAATTGTGCTTGTGAAAATGTTTCATCATGCATATGGCTTTATTTCTAGTCTTACAAAGAAAACCAAACCTAGAGTTGTTTTATAAGGTTCATGAATGATACATAACTTTATGAAATGTAAAAACGCTGACCATTTATATGCATATCTTGATATCATGTAAATTCATCGCGTCAAAGAAAAAGATGTTATAGTTATTACCAGAATGTACTTTTATTTCGCCCTTTCATTCCATTTAAGTTTTCGAATTGCAGTCATTTGTTTCATTATATCACTTCAGGTTGAAAACCACGGTGCGTAATCGTTTCTGATTCTTTTTCACGCTTAGCAAAAGGGATTTCAGTTGCTGTTCTACATCCATAATCCAGTTCGCGGGGTTAAGCGTAGAATGGTTCTTCCGTCCGCGGGCCAATATTATTATTCTTTTATAAATTTCGTTGCAATTAGACAATTTTTCTGTTGGCAACGGTCATTCTTATAATGCACATACATACGTACACAAGAAGGAAAGACATGATACAAAATGCTCTTATATACAGTGACACCAACCTCACCTTTACCATCACACAACGGCTTGGTGTGTATATATGTATATATATATATATATATATATATATATATATATATATATATATATATATATATATATATATACACATTCAAACACGAAATCCCGCCAAACGGCGCGTAAATACTTATATATACAGAAACAGATATAAGGAAAAGGGATAGGAACACATATAAAGGACGAACACAATAGAGGTGGGGAAGGCGGAATCGAACGGATCACAAGAGTAAAAATATTTTCTCAACCGGGACTCGAACACCGGATCTTTCCACTTGCCGGTCGGATGCTCTTAACCAATTGAGCTATCGAGGAAACGTAATTTACCCTGAGATCCGTGGGTTTAATATGTCGCCAAGCGCCCCGATTCTTTAGCCAAGAGATGGCGTCAGGGGGCTGTTTCACCCACCAAAGGAGAAATACACCACACACAAGAGGAATATACAGTGGGTTAGAATTCATACAACATCATACAGGAAAGGAACAGTGCGTTTCGTGGCACGCATAGCCAGAAGAAAGAGATGAGCCACATTGGCCAAATACACATTCAAACACGAAATCCCGTGTGTATATATATATATATATATATATATATATATAAAGTATATATATATATAAAGTATATATATATATATATATATATATATATATATATATATATATATATATATATAAAGTATATATATATATATATATATACTACCTTGATCAAAAATTTCCCGGAATTTATTCAGAAAATTAAAAATACAAGTTTATTCATCTAAATCTATATTGTCCCCTTCAAAGTAATCCCCATCGACTGCAACACACTTATGCCAGCGCTTGATCCAATCCTCGAAACATTTTTTATATTCGGTTTTCGGTATGTCCATCAGTGCTTCCTGCGATTTTTCCATTACTTCCTCTCGGCTGCTAAAACGCGTTCCCCGTAATGGTTTTTTAACTCGATTGAACAGAAAGAAGTCACAGGGAGCCAAATCAGGTGAATTCGGTGGCTGTTGGATGGTATTTGTTGCATTTTTCGTCAAAAAATTACGAATAATGATAGCACTGTGCGACGGTGCGTTATCATGGTGCAAAATCCACGAGTTTTCTGCCCACATTTCTGGTCTCTTTCGGCGAATTGCTTCACGCAAACGTCTCATAACGCCCAAATAATACTCTTTGTTTACTGTCTGGCCTTCTGGCAAAAATTCATGATGCACTACACCGTTGTAATCCATGAAAACCGTCAGCATTGCCTTCTTTTTTGACTGAAAACGACGTGGTTTTTTTGGTCTCGGCTCATTTGGTGAACGCCATTCACTTGCCTGATGTCTGGATTGCGTGTCGTACTCATAAACCCACGTCTCGTCTCCAGTAATGATCCTTTTGATGAATGTGGGATCGGATTCAGCCTCGCAAATCATGTCTTTTGCGACGTCAACACGGTCTCTTTTTTGCATGAAATTGAGGCACCAACTTTGCTGCTACACGACGGAAACCCAAATCATTAACCACAATGTCTTGGGCGGATCCATAGCCAATGTTCAAGTCCTCCGCTATTTCTCTGATGGTTAATTTGTGGTTATTGACCAACATTTCTTTTACTTTATCAATTTTTTCACCGACTTTCGATGTCGATGGTCTGCCACTGCGTTCATCATCTTCGATTGACTCACGACCACTTCTGAACCGCTCGTGCCACTGGTAAACGACCGTTTTTTTTAGAGAATCGTTGCCGAAACACTTTTCCAACATTTTCAACGTCCGTGCGCCACTAAATCCGTTTTTTACGCAAAATTTAATACAAGTTCGTTGTTGCAAATTTAAATCCATTTCTGCAATTGTAAAAAATCGCCAACACACACAGAGATAGGTGTACTCTTGGCTACGTAACTTTTGCAAATGTCAAGTTATGACACTAAGATTTAAAGGGAATATCAACAACAGATGTACCAATTTAACAAAAAAAACAGAACTCAAATCGGAACGATGGGAGCGCCACACGGTGGTTATTCCGGGAACTTTTTGATCAAGGTAGTATATATATATATATATATAATGGAAGTGATGTGCGTCGACTTGAGAACGAAAACATGGGCATGAGAAAGGTTTGTGCGAAGAGGTGGTTCAGCGAGTGCTCTTGGACGAACGAAAGGAAACTCGCTCGCGGATCTGCCAAGGGTTTTTCGATCATGTCTCAGCCACCCTACAGCCCTGACGTTGTCCAACCGTTCTTTTGCCTCTTCCTACGCTTCAAATTTGGCTGAAAGGACGTCACCGCGGCTCGGTGGGAGCGTTACCACAGGCCGTGACGAGGGATAGGAGCAGTATTCTGAGCGCCGTCTTCCAGAGGGCGTACAAGGCGTGGAAAACCCTCTGGCAGCGGTTTGTGGACGCACAAGGGTGCTACGTCGAAGACTATTGGATGAAAGTATCAATTCTGACAATACATTTCTTTCAATCGACTCAGTCCTACTACTTTTGGGACAGACCTTGAATGTTGAAGATATACACAATCGCACACATTCTGAATGGGTTTGGTTATTCGATCGATCACATGCGAGTAATTCAAATCTCTATTTTATTTTGAGCGCTTCAAATAAAATCAAGGTCTTCGCGATTAAGCGATCGTTTCAAAATATCTTGTTGGCTTCGTCCTAATGGGAAGAAGCCAGGAACGACTCGAGAATTGGACTTCGCTCTCATCTCGGTCCCCGAACGAGCCCACGTGACTCTCGATGAAAGGCACGTCTAGAGTCTTCCCCTTTGCCAAAGGACACGCTCTCCCCCAGACCAACTCAAGCGGATTGAATGGCTCGGTGAATGAGATTCATGGATCCGTACTACTACCGGGTGAAATGTGTAGCTACCTACGACTGCTAATATGCTCCGTGTGTAAATATATCGCGTATGTCCTTGCAGATACTCCGAGATAATAATGCGATTCAGAAATACCAAAAGCTTAAAAACAGTTTATCGCATTAAAAAAATGTCAAATGCATTTGGGCGCATGAGTTTCTTTAATCGAGTTAGGGTACACATTTCTATGAGTGAAATGTTCAGTTTCCTTCATAGATTTGCAATTGCGAGATTTGGATCTTAGTTTCCTTAAGGCACTTTCTTAAGAAGTTACCGTTATCTTTAACTTCAAGTGGATTGAGCGTTGGAAAACACTGGTATTCAAATACTCGACTTTCATACATCACCATAATTTCTGTGCTAAAATATTGACCCGCCGAACGTCCTCAGATTAGGCAAAAACGTAAAAATGAACAACTCCTCTGATCTATTTCACCTCCCAGTCGACTTTTAAATAGCTTTTTGATCGATTAATATCCATCAACAATAAAACTGTTCAATTTTTCTCTTCTTATCTTCGTATGCAGCGGGTGCGTCTAATCGTGTGAATGGAGGTGCCTTGTTTTGTCATCCGAATATTTTATACATTTTCATTCGCAATTTTTCCCTTTCGTGCTTGAAGAATTTGTTTGTCATCCTAAAGACACTCATGGCGGAAGGCCGCCTCTGCCTGAAACAAATGTTTCCACAACTGAAGGAAACAGTTGATAATTCCCTCGGAATAATAGCCCTGCAAATTCCTGTAAACGCTCACTCATCATTTGTTTATTAAAGAAATCTGCTTATTATATTTAGTCATCATGAACTAAATAGGCGTTGACAACGTTATGTTTGCCGTACTTCATACCATTTATTGGAGAAATACCGGGGACTTTGTTCAATAAAGACATAGTTTTTAGCGATACCTGACGGAAGATTTTTCACATAATGTTAGGATGTGACAATATAACCGACTATTCCATGTTCTTTCATTACGATATGCTATCAATGCAGCCCTTGAAATACGTTATATATGTTATTTTTCACGTATTTTACCAAAGTTCATGGAGAAGTGCTTATGTACACCAGAGGGACTGAAATCTCTTTTTGACTCTCTAATCTACTTAATGGCATTCACCGAGGATATCTTTACGAGAATAAAGGCACGGATGGGGAGATGAAACAGAGAAAAGCCTTTGAGTTCTGGGCGGGTGGATCTCGCCACCGATTGGACAAAGGGGTTTCTCAGAGTTCTACTGGGATTTATCCAAATGTTGGTGTACATTGAAAAAAAGGAAAGAAATACGGGTCTGCTAATAGGTCCGGAACTGTGATGATCATTGTTACCAATTGAAATTATGCCAACGGCTTACTGCACAAGTGTGCCCAACTGGCTCCTCGCTCGAAAGCTACGTGGACTTTAGGTCGTAAGAGTGAATTCCACCTTACCAATGGGATCGCTTTTATTTAGCTACGCGTATATCGCCAAGATTCACATAGGCTTAGCATCTCCGTTTGAGACTGAAGAAATAGCACGTATGAAGAACTGTTTGGCTTCTATATACATATGTGTGTGTGTGTATATATATATATATATATATATATATATATATATATATATATATATATATATATATATATATATATTAATATTATTAGGTAATCTACCGGTTAAGGTAGGTTTTTGGATGGATATAGCAACTAATTAAATAATTTGTGACTCCTAGCAAAACACAATATCGTACTCTATATCAGGTCCCTCTTCATCTCTGAGTACTTTCTTCCTCCCTTCATCCCGTCCAACATCCCTATCCTGTTCCTTCCCTTTCCTCGTTTGCCTAACATTTTCCCCGCAATTACAGCCTTTAACTTCGCACTGCCGGTCAATACGCCCTTCATCCATTTTTCCTACCTCCATAGGATTTCTCCCTACAAACCCCTCTCTTTGCCCACCTTACCAAGTACTTCCTCATTTCTTTTTTTCTAGGTCCATTTCACCCTCTCCATTCTTCTCCGCACCCACATTTCAAAAGCCTCCAATCTACGTCTATCCTCCTGCTTCAGTGACCACGTTTCCGCACCGTACATAGCTACGCTCCATATCAAAGTTTTTACAAGTCTTTTCTTAACATCCTTACTAAACGTCCCTGTCATCAACTCCCTTATCCTTGTGAAAGCCTCTTTGCCCAGTGCAATTCTTCTCCTTACGTCCCTACTACTTTGACCGTGTTGGTCCAAAACACTTCCGAGATATGTAAACTGTAAAAAACTGTAAAAATATAATACACTAAAGTTTCTTGTTCTTAAATGCAGTTCTAGTTTGTGGAAAGATCAGAAATTTCCTGCAAGACGCGATTGATAACACCGGGTCAGCACCAAGGGTAACGCGTCTGGTATTGGAGGCGAGAGCAGTTTTTCACTCAGCCGCGTCCTAACACTGATTGACATTCCAAATGTTAACCCACGATCGCAATGCACTTCATCCAAAAGAGAAACCGTGAGTTCACATCCGCCATCCCTCCTGCCGTAGTGCGGGAGTCAATCCTAAAATCTATCCCACTCACGGTCCCATGAATGAAATGTCATCCTACTCTGAGCCTCCGCGGCCGATTTGTCCGTTTCGAAGCGGGTCCACTCGGCTCACTCTCGCGAGAAAAACTGACCGTGTACAAAAGGATGCGCTCGCGCGGTTTAAAAATGAATTGCGTATCTAATTTTGGCTCAAAAAGTGGGGCAAGCACACCGAAGGATACTGGCCTCGCGGGAGATAGCGAGCGAGCGCGCGTGCTGAGCCGTCGCCCGGGAGGACGGACGCGTAGTAATACTTATTTCTTTCCCGGACATGGCGGCGGCCATTGAAACGTGCTCGGGAGGAGGGCTCTTCCTGGAAAGTGTCGCCATCGCACCGTTTTGGTTATCCAGCTGTTTTCGCGCTTAGAGGTGCAATATTAGGTCATAGTTATGCGATACTGAAATGCAAAATCAAATTGAGTTATCATGTATGCCGTGATATCTTCAGGAAACAGGTGGAGGAGCACAAGAAACCAAATGCTTAAGATTTGCGCAATGCCAACGAGTAAACCATAAAACCCAATAACAGTGAAACCTAACTAAGTGGATGTGATTTCGATGTGTGAGGTTAGAGTTCACCTGACCCTCAGCCTTTACCCTGGAAGATGTCATACCCAGACTTCATGCCTCTTGGGGAAATCTTGGTGTGTTCAAAGGGCACCACAAGCAGTCGATCCCAGGTTATTCTCCTTTCTAAAGTAAACGCTGTTTAATTACCACCATTAAACTCCTTTAAATGTTTCTCCCTACGGCACTCGACCGGATTGAATGGTATTGTTACTGAGTAATCCTTACTTTGACTAATTTGGTTGTCAGGAGTTTAAACTACTGTGAACTTCTATTGTAACCATAACACTGTGTGCTTGTAGTGTTTGCATTTTTGAGAAATTGTCTAAATTTTCAAGACTTCCATTTTCTCAATTTTTATTTCTTACCGCTGGCTACTTTTTTCCATGATGTCTCATGATATTTACTTCGGCGATTTTATTCTGTGGTGATAGGAATTCAAGATGATTTGGAAACTCATGCTCTCGATAGCAATGATATCAATAAAACTCAGACAATATCGATGAACTTTGGCGATATGTGTTTCGCCTTATTACCTCATTATTAACAGAGGATTGCAAAAGCCAAAAATAACCCAAGGGGCCCCTTCTACACGCATGCGCAGGTTTGAAGCCGTTACATTCATCCAGTGTATTTTGAGAAGTGGAAGTATGGAGACGTGTCCTAGTGCTGTGTCAACGCGAGTTAAACAGCGTGCTGTTATCGAATTTTTGCCTTCACCTCGTCGTCCGAGGTATAATGATTACCCTCGAGGTGTATCTTCGCAAGGCAAATACTTCGCAAAAATCGTTAGAGATCGGCGGAATATGGAGGGTTTTGTTTTTTCTCGTCTGTGAGACGGCGTGGTACCCATCGTGCACAGATTTTACGGGGTCCCAATTGTTCAATAATGATGCCGGCACTTTCTTGGATATTCCAATATGGTTTGTGATTCGCTTTTGAGTGATTCGCCGGTCATTTTGAATCAAATCTTCGAGGTATCGTTTGTGGCAGTGATCGGACGTCCGCTGCGTGTTTCGCCAACAATAATGGATGGCTTTTCCAGGCTCGCAACCACGAAATTTTACTACCTATCGATTTACAGTAGACCTATCAACAGCATAGTCACCATAAACAGCCTCTAAACGACGATGAATCTCAGTAGGAGTCACTTCGATAACAGCACGCTGTTTCAACTGTTTCCGGCTTTGTGGAAATTCATTTAATTAGCACGCTGTTTAATTCGCGTTGACATATCGCTAGAACACGTCTCCATACTTCCGCTTCTTAAAATACACTCGATGAATGTAATCACCTCGAACCTGTGCATGCGTGTTGAAGGGGAATGCTACTTCCACGTGCCACCAGGAGTGCTTCTGAAGGTCATTTTGTTTGTGGTCTACAAGAAGCATGTGTGCATTAGTTTTCAGCCCACCCTCGGGCGACTTTTTGTGGATAGAAAGCAAATGCATTTCAAACTCAACTCAAGGAGCAAGAAACCTCTTGCCAGTGAGGCATGAATTTCCTCGAAAACGAAGACTTGTTAGGGAATTCAAAAACAAGCAGGAAAAAGCGAGCGAGCCGTGGACGCGAACATGTGGATGGCGAGTGCGTGCTCGAGGCGTTGCCCTCGCCAGCATCAGGTGGCCCTAGCGGTGCGGGGGCACCCGCTGCACGCCTTTGGCACTCCACGTGATGACCGCTCACCTCCCCATGTGACTGCCTCGATCGAGGAAAGCCCAAGCATATCAATCTCAAGCCATGAAAGAGCGTTTCTCAGGTCGGCGTTGAAATAGAGCGTTTCCCTCCACTCAATTTACGTACGTCAACATTCATGGAATTGGAATTGAAAATAATTATTTTGTTTTTATTTTATCGAGCCAAGTCTAACGAAATAAATTGAGCATAGGAGAACTGTTTTGTATTCCAGTCGCGCTCGTTGATAAGTTTTCATAGCGTCACTTAAAGTGGTGTTGAAGAAAGCAAAGGAAAAATTCTGCGGCGTTAGCGAGGCCGTCAAAAATAACTACGGTCTTGGAACAGACTTCAAAGTACTTGTTCAAGCCAATAGGAAAGTGAAAGTGCTAAGGTGTTTGTGAGAGGTTGACGGGCAGGGCTTGTCGTAACAAAGAGAAATGTAATGAGAATAAAATGTTGATGTTGTGGCGGACATTTGTAATGCAATGAATTTATCGCAAACTTCGGCTAGAAAATTGCACAATAATTGGCTTGGCAGTTGTGGGGCGCGAAGAAAAATCATGGAATGAATGATACTTATCAACAGAGGATGAAATAGATCTCCTGTGAAGAATGTTTCTTAAAAACGCAGGCGATCCAAGTGCATATTCCAGATCGGAACAGCAGGAAATACGTGTAGACCTTGGAGGAAAGGGTCTCAGCAAGGTTGAATTTCATGTGTCCTATCGGTCTCAGATGCTCGTGTCCTATCAATACCTTCATTGGACTCTGACAGCTTAGTTTAGTCGCAGCCGATGACTTACGGTTCTAAATAACGAGATGAAAATGCTTTTCATTTATAAAAAGGTCGAATTTTAAATATGACTCGTAATCCGAAAATGTTAGCCGTTGATGAGCTTCTATGTGGTTCAGATTGGGGTGATAGAGAATATTAATGTTTATTTTTTTTGAAACCCTTTCAAGAAATGACCTACATATCTTTGGAAGGATTCACTTAATTTGAAACCGAGAGGGTCATAACTGAAACAAGAATCCGCGAATTTTAAAAAAATATATTGATTTTTTTCCACCGACGTTGAGGAAATAAAAGGTTGAGTAAGCATACAAAAGCCATCCATTATCAAGTCAGAGAAACTGAAATATTGGTTATGGAAATTTGCGTTTCGATTTTATTTTTAAAATGAAATTTTACATTTTGTTTTATACATGTGCTGCGATCTCTTGAAAGTCGACAGCATGATGAAGGTATTGCAGGAAGAGAGAACGATAAGTGAATGAGGATGGTGGGCGGAGGGTAAGTGTGGAATTCGTATGCGTTAATCCAATGGGCAATATACGTATATTTTCCTCGTAATTTGGGAAGAAACACAGCAGTGAAACTTGCCCTTACGTGAGAACTACCTTGCGAATATAAGCTGAACATCGACTATACTCAACACAATATGTTGTGCTCTGTGATGGCGGTTCTTCGGAATGGCCGTCTTGTTTAAAATTGCGATTTGCTCTGTTGGGCCGGGCAAAGGCGTTTGCTCTTCACACAGTCATCCACTCGCGTGTCGAAGCGTATAAAAATTTAACTCGAGCGCAGACGAATTAATACAAGCCCGTTCTCATTTAAATTCACTTTTTTCCTTTAACTGCCGCTCGGCTGTTGAGCGGTCGGCGATTCTTCCGGAATTCAAAGCGGTTAGCTGCTGCTCCCTTTCCTCCCCCCCTCCCCTCCACTCGGAGTTGGGGGGGGGGGAGAGATTTGCAGTTGACCAAGATTGCGAGCTGGACTTCCGCCCTTAGAACGAGCGCAAGTGAACTTGGTGAGTCACGGCGGCTTTCCAAGAACCGAAAGACTTCTCAGTGTACGTAAAGTATATTGGCGTGCATCAGCTCGGGAAATACCATGGGTTTTTTGTTACCTAAATATAAGATAACTCTCGTGGATCTTAGGTTACAATTAAATTATAAAAAGACGTTTAACGCACGGGGTGTTTGCATTATATTTTAGTTTATTTATCGTTATAATAAACATGAAATTAGGTATTAATTGTGGATATAAGTTTTCAATTATAAAATATTGGTATAGAGATAAAAATGTCCTTTATGTTGTTATTATACGTACGTAGATGTTCACGTGAGAGTGAAAAAATGGGACAAGAAACGCAGATAATATTGGAACTGATAAAATCAATGATATCGTTAGTGTACTATGGGATATGAAATATTTTAAAGCCTAATAAATTCGAATTGCATGAAATAATGAGGGTCTCACATGTTATTTGTTAAATTTATCGTGTTTCTTTCGTACCGACCAGCATTATAAGCTTGCAGGACCTAAGTTACGTAACTGGGAGTACCTTGTGTCACACCAAGTAAACCCCAATCTATTCGAAATATGAGTTCAACCTACAAAATGGAACAGATACTTTAATTATATGTTAATGACCTTAAGAATTTATTTAGTTAATCGTCGCTAAAATAAATAGATGACGTTTTTTAAATGCTACACATAATTGTTAATAATAATATGTATTATGATTATTTTTCATATTAAGTGTTCAATATTTATTGAAAATTGGTCACCAAAGGTTGTTGAAAAACGTTCTTCAAAGGCCCTCCCATTTTTTCGACTTGAACTGCATTATATACATCGTAACTGAAGAAATAATAAAATATAATTATGACTAAAATAGAGTCATAGGTATTTGACTCGATTTGCAGGATTGAAATGGCTACGGTCACTTCCATTTAAGTCAAAGTTACGAACTGACCACCCCCCTCAGGTCTGAAAACATTGCTATATAATTCTACGAAAAAATACGTCTACTTAAATTCAAAACGCCCTTGCAATTATGGTTTCAAGTCGCTTGATAAACGAAACATGGAATCGATGCAAACTACAGGTATAACCTGTCGCAGTCTGAGAACTCATATGCGAAATTAGCAGGGTAATCGAATCTTTATCCAAGGTGGTGAAGGAGTCGCGAAAATTTGCCGACTGGTCAAACAAGATGAATATTTTGGAATCGGTAATTGTCGCATGTGGAAGTTCAGTTACTTACATTACTGGAAAAATCGAAATCCCAGATTTTAGTCTCAGTCAGCGCTTTTTCGTTATGACTACTATTATGATTTTTTTCTCCTTACGTTCAAGATAATTAATTATCCTTCTTTTTTTCTTCCAGCGCTACTGCAAAATACCCTTATAATTTTCGCCATAAATATATCTTATTTTGGAAAACAACCACGGGAAAAATAATATGGGTTAAGTTTGAAAATAAATGCAACGGCCATGAGTATTGGTATCCCCTAAATAGTATCTATTTCCTCGGAGTCAAGAGAACCGTAGATTTCGAGACACATCCAAATTTTTATCATTTGTTTAAATGATTGAAATCGTGTCCGAACTAATGAATCAGCAGGATCCTTTTTGAAACATATCCTAGCGTCGAAATTTCTCTAAATTGTCTTTGAACCCTACCTAAGAACTTGCTGAGCCCTCCCTAATCTCGCGCTGAATTAAGCTATAGAGCATGTGAGTTTCATGACGTAGGATCGAGGAGTATCTCTTTCCCCTGTGCCACCATTCCACGTCCCGGGAAGTCGACCAAGTCCAACCTCTTCGTTTTCAATATGCATCACCCGGGACATGTTCCAATTTGTATACATGCTGAAGGAAGACTTAAATCAAAACAAGGGTTAATTCACATAATAAAACAGTGATAAAAGGGAATAAAAATGAACCAAAACCATATATATGACAGGCCTCCACCATAACAAGACAGGTTATTCAGAATTGAAAAGTATGAGGGGAAAAAGTGCCCCAAGCTCTGTCGTTAGAGATAGTAACACCTTGGTATTTTACCGCGTCAATTACTTCTAGTTCAAATCCATCTAGTTTGTAAACAAATCCCGTTAATATTTTAAATAAATTTTCACCGGACATTTGTTGTGGTTTAGTGAAAATCCCCGTTTTGTACACCGTTTTGAAATACAATCTAGATCCTTTGCTAGTATTAATAGATCCTAATCCCCAGATATCTCCCGGATGATTGCTGAATTAACATGTAGAATGGCTGACAACCTAACACCCCCTGCCACACTTCCTTGCGGCGACTTCCGGGGTATTATGTAGATGTAGATATATGCCCCCGGGGTCCTCCGGCCAGTAACCTATTGCTCTACCAATCAGGCTTCCTCGCCACCATAAGTACATGCAACTGGCTTTATTTTTAGTCAGGCGTTGAAAGAAAAGGACCGAGATGTCTTTGAATGTTTTAGGTGTGAAATTTGTTATTTTAAGTAGTTTTCGGGAGTTTTGAAATTGTTACGTGGTGAATAAATTACGAAGCAGAGTGAGGAAGAGCATATCCTCAGCCCTCCAACGAGGCGAGGGTGGGCGAAGAAACTGAAGAGAAAAAAGTCTCAATCTCTCGGACCGCTATCTGGGGAACCTGTGTCTTTACGTCGCCTTGGGAAACAATGGGCACTCCGTGTGGCCTTGACTGTAATCTATCCCATGGTAATCAAATTTAGAACCATTAAAAGTCTCCTGGGACCTGTGAAAACAATTTATAGGTGATGGAAAATGAATCTCCCTCTGGTTTTCAAGGCTTGCATCACTTGATCGAACCGAAAATTCCCGCGTCACCGAAATATCTTTCCGAAGTTATCCTTGGCTCCAAACTAACGCTTCGAAGGCCCTGACCCCGATTTTTAAATGCCCATCAGGTCCATAGAATTATTTTTAGGTTTTCTGCATAAATGTTTTCAAATATAAAGGTGTCCATAGTCTTCGTACACCTACTCCATATCCTGCCAGCGAGGGATCGGTCGTAGGACGATGTTGCGTTCTCGTATTAACTCTGTTATTAGTGGTGAATTCGATAGCGGTTGGTTTCTTTTGCCAAAAGAAAAGAACGTGTGAAAAGCATTGCCTTTCAATGCCAAGAATTACTGTTTTACCTATGATTCCTATTATATGCATGGTGTCAATCCTATAGCCAGTATTGAATATTTAAGAAATACAATATACCGATATTTCGGTATCCAATATTTCTTAAATATTCAATAAATAAAAAATTCAAAACAATTCAAATAAAATATTCAATTTCTTAAATATTTAATATTTGCTATAGGATTGACACCGTATTGATTCACTGCCATTGTTTTACGCCATCTTCATTCCTAATATCTATCAGCACGCACGCACGCACAGAATTGCGAGTCGGTCGAAAAAGTCTGGGAGGTAGTCAATTTCTCAAAAACATCCGGGAAGGAAAAAAGAGGATTTCTTTTAAAAGGTCGTGTATTTGATATTCAAATCGGAATTCTCGAATGGGAATCGGGGATTTCCTGTGATAGCGATAACCCTTTTTATTTTGAAATTAGGTCACAGTTTGTCCATTTATTTTTACCTATAAACTCATATTTGTGCATGGATGTTTGTTACAAAACATATACAAAGTGACCTTGCGGTCTCTTGCGGGGCATTTTGTAGATGTAGACCCGCATATATACAGTTGACCATCACGCGTGCAGAATCTTCCGGAAACCGGAGCTAAAGGCTTTCATAACTTCGTATTTAACAGCCGCTTGCAGATGGATGAGGGGGTTCTTCCGTTAGAAACTACGTAATCAGCAACCAAGAATTCGGGAGAAAACTCGAGTAGGAAGTCGGAAAAATCAGAAAAGATTTGGAGTGAGAAACTATGTGAAACCCATGGCCACCCTGACGTACGAGCTGACGTTTTGACTAGATCAGGTAATCACTTGTGCGAGGGAATATAACTAATTAGTACAACCGTTTATCACACGCATTGTCGATGTAAATTGGATGTACCTATTAATGTTTGGGATACCAACAACTAATTAACCACGGGCGTCGCGATAAATCTATGTTTGCTGAGTTCATTTTCCAGGGGTCTTGAGTTTGCACGGAAATAATTCTCGAAGCTGAGGGAAGACCTCACCTTCAATGCCAGTACCTCGAGAGGCGGCTCTTCCTCTCGGTTGATTCGATTGGAATTTCGCTTAATTTCTCCGGGTTTCAGATCCTGCTGATCTACTGTTTTCGGTTTTCACGTTGACTTCCGAGTCGGAAAGAGTACCTGGGATCTATTCCGTTTGATGAAGGCTGTGATCCAGTCCTAGATTTCCTTTAACGTGCCATTCCATGAAAAATGTTGACAAATACCTTGCATCCACGAGATTGGGATAGATGTAATTTCTTAGGTTAACACATTCCCGTTTACGCGGATTACAAAATTTTTACAAACTGTATTCGGGACTGATGAAAATTTGATACCATCTACTCGTTAATTTTCCTACTTTAAAATTTTTTACTAGAAATTCAATAAATCTTAGCGCAGTATTCGAGGTTCCACTAGTGTATTAATACTGTCATTACACATTTGCTACCCTTAAGAAACATGCCTGGTGGCAGCATTTGTTATGTATAATTTGTTCAAAAAGAATTTTGGACCAATGTCAGTGATTGACTGTCTAAATAGACCAGAAGAATGAAGAGTAAACGTCAAATGCATGTTTTGTATAAAAAGTATCGGGAAAAGTTATGGAAAAATGGCTATTTTTCGGATATTGCTGCAATGCCTCATAATTCTTCAAAGTAAATCCTTTAAGCGTCTACACACTTTTGCCAGAGCGGCTTTTCCACGACTCGAAGGTTCCCTGGTAGGCGGATTCCTAAAAGTACTTAAGGGTACGCGTGTAAGCTTCTTTAACGGATTGACTTAGGTTCCCATGGTGGTGTCCTTCAAAAGAGGATTTTACTTTTGGGCATACGAAATAGTCTGCTGGTGCCAAGTCGGGACTGTAAAGTGGTTGGGGAATCGTTCGCGATGTCGTTCCTGGTCTTTGCAAGTAGACACTCGACTTTGCTTTTGGTCGCCTATTAAGACCTTCGGGACAAATTTAACGCCGATCTTTCGCATCGCCAAATTTTCCGTGATAATAATGTAATAAGCACTGCCATCTCATCCATGCCAATATACGATCTGCGATCATGCGCACCCTTAACCGTCGATCTGAATTCAGCACTTCACGCACACGTCAGGGAAAAATAATTACCGGTACTTTTATTCTAATCTTCTTCGTATTCAATCAAAGAAATGCACTCTAAATGGGTTTTGAATTTCTACAGGTATGTTGACGATGATAATTGCCGAGGATCCTTCGGGTTAATCAAGCGCGGGAGGGCTGTATTCTTAATTTGCCTGGACTGTGGATTCTCATGTGGGGAGTGCAGCACAGAACAGGAGTAAATCATCATTTTTGAACTTTTCACTCTTTCATCTCTAGGTTAAATTGCTTTTATTTTCTTCTTTTGTTCTATTTATGATATTTAATTGGGTGATTCACATTCAGTGTACCATGCAATTAATTAGAGGCCCTTTTTGATTATCTTTTTTGTACTTTTTCTAAAACTTTCTGAAAGCAAAAGTTTGGATGTGACATTCATGCTGAACTGAATGGATCCTTGAATCCATCGCCCCTTGCTATCGCTTAATATGTGAGCAAGTACGACTGACGTATTCCAACTTGATTCATTTGAGCGTGTTGGTTTCATTTTTAACCAAACGGCCATAAAGTGGCATGTCGCAGACTTGATTTATTTTATCCCAAATTTTCAATATAGATCGCCGATTCGAATCTTTTGTGATTTTGTGTTGGAGGGAACGGGCATAATTTATATACCCGTATTTGCCAGTCCCTCAAAATGTCTCATTTTGTCTGAAAGACATTCAGTGTTTTTAATCGTCGATTCAAATGAAGTACCGCATTGCAGTATCAATTTCCTCAATAAAGAGTATGGCTTCAGGAAATATTGGATGCTTCGCCAAATTCAATATTTATTTTTCTCATTTTGACGTTTATTGTATCGCCTTTCATTTTGTAGAATCACATCACGTGTTCCCCAAACCAAGTAAATAGCGCCCAGATTTTGGATGGAAGCACTGCATGACAATGGAACGTATTTCATTACCAAATAATATGGTACTTACAAAATTCTAGACGAGAATTCGAGAAGGGATATGAAGTGAATATAGAAAATTGCACACATCAGTTATGTGTTGTATATCAGTAGGAATAATTCCAGGCAGGTACAAAAAATCACCAGGAGGTTCATGTTTGATTCGATCATCTTTGATTGAAAAGTATTTAACGCCGCAAATGTGTCTACAAAAATAAATTTTCGTCTTCATGATATAACTGATAAACATTTCTGTATTTTACTGCAGTATTTGTTTAAAAATTGACTTGGTTCACAATCACGCTTTACGCCAAGACAACTAACGTGCTTTTCAGTTACCTTTTTAAGGCTTACATTTTCAGCAAATGCTATTGGCACATCCATGGAAACGATTATGTCTATTATAAGCCTGTGCTTGATATACATGATTTTGCGTGTATATATAAAAAACAGCAAGACTGGAAGAGATATTAAGAGGTCATGGGATGTTGAAGACTCTGGTAGAAGTCGAGAAGATGAATACGCATTTTTGGCGGCATGAAAAGATGCAGAAATTATTAAGTTTACGTATTAGCAAGGGTAATTTGTGCAGTTAAGTGACGAAATTTGCAATAGGTTTTCGAGGTGTCCCCAAAACCTCCAAGGAATGGTTACCCAAAGTAATACTAATTAATAGCCAATGATATTATTTCCATATGATTATGAACGTTACTCATCCCAACTCACAGAACTCCGTTTGCGGGGGGGGGGGTCGAGATGGTGCGGGGGCTAACGTAATGGCTTCCCACCCTGAGGGCGCGGGTTCAAATCCCGGCGGTGTTGAATATTTTTCAGAGGTATCTCGATCCCTACTTGAGGTGCTTTGTGGAGGGCACTTTGAGTGAGTACGCCGTCCGTCGGATGGGACGTTAAACTGCGGACCCCTTGGCGCCTTTCGTAAAGAGTAGGCTAATGCCGACGCCGGGTTTCTCTCCACCCTTCATCCTTTCCTGTCCATCCCCTATGGCGCAAATGACCTTAGCTGTCGGTCGCCTCCCCAAAAAACTACTACTCCGTTTGCGGGGACCGAGTCAACATCCCTGTGGAACACGCACTAATGCATTCTTCTTACCGCTTGCAGTGGGAGGCGAGGAGGTGACGAGGGAGTGAGCTGCGGGCGACGCGACTTCCGGGCGATGGCTGCTGGTCAGCCAGAGACGGCGGCCCGGGGCGGCCCTGGAGCAAAGGGGGCGGGCAAGGGGGCCGCAGGGGGCAGAGGCGGCAAGTCCGCCACAGGCAAATCCGCCCCCGTGGAGGTGGGCGTGGAGGCGAGGGAGGGCGAGGCGCACGGCGGGGCTGCCGGGGGCGAGGCGGGGCGCAACGATTCTTCGGCCGGTAAGCACACCCAACCCCCTGCTTCCCTCGCCGTTTGACCGGAACCCTGCGACTCAACATCTCTCCCTCTCAGAATGAATTGCAGCCTATGTAGGATCTGATTTTCTCTCTGTTAAATAAATATTCGGAGATATGAGTTCAGTATTAGTTTTAGTTTTATTTAGTACCCTGCCAGCCAGCAATATGGTGTGTGGCAGGGGGTGACTATATGCCAGACTACCCTTGCCAAAACACCTCTTGGCTCGGTCGGACAAACGGTTATTTTATCCTGATCTCATATCGTTCGCGGGAAAAATGGAACCTTAAATCTGTCTGTTCTGCTCTTAATCTCTCGAATTTTATTTAGGTCATGCATGAGATTTTGTATCTGATGATGTCACCTATGCGTCGAAACCGGTGGTAGTAGAATAAAGTTTTTGTGAAAAAGTACTAAGTTTATTTATTCAATGCTAATAACACATTTTCAACATCACTGCTGAAAAGACATCCTTCCAATTTGTGCTAGAGATTGAATCTGTAATGTAGCCTTCGCTCCGAGAGTGGATCTCAGCCTAGTTGCTCTAATAATTTTGATGCGCTACTAAGTTTACCATAACAGCGTTTTACAAATCTAGTTCGTCCGCGATTAATACGATCCAATTCGGCAATCAATCCAACTTCATAAGGATCCCATATGCTAGAAGCATATTCTAAATGAGGCCTAACCAACGAAGAATAACATTTCTCTTTGACCTTTTCATCACAAATATCCAGTGCTTTTCCAATAAATCGTTACTTTTTGTTAGCTTGTCCACGTATTCCCCGTTTCACCCTGGAGAACTCGAAAGGTGAAATATAGCCATATTTTGCCTATCCTTAAGACTCGAAATCTTAATTCCCATGCCTAAGAAATAACCTAACGGTTAAGTCTTCGGATTTGAGACAAGAAAGTAAATGCCCATCGCATGAAAAAAACGGTGAAAGCTAATCTCCAAATGCGAGCAGGTCGTGTCGCTCAGGGGTCGGATTCCAATGCGCGAGGGTGCGTGATGGCCTCTCTTCGCCGGGGGAGCGGTGTAATACTCTCGTGTGAACCAAGCCGTTGCGCTCTTGAAAGCTGGTGGTCATTTTAAATTTCGTCGGCGCTCACATCGCTGTAAATGTCTGCCTTGATTTATTTGCAATGGAAAACAAGCTTATAGCCACTTCGTGAGATCCTGTAACTTAGATATGCGATCTATAAATCACTATGAAAGAAATCTACTAAAAATAGACGAAAAGAATGTACAGTAAAATATATTAAAGCGACGTTTTGACTGTTCTATTATTTCTGATGCGTCTTGTCTCGTATATACTATATCAATAGACCATCGTGAGGCCATTGCCGTATGCTTAATTGCCAGATGGAATCATATTCGTAATCAAATGTGCGCGAAACAACTACGGGCGTTTATCACGACCGTAAAAAAGAACCAGTGAGGCGAGCGAGGCGTTAGCATTTTCCGTTCTGTTTAAATGCGAACATATAGCTTTAGAGGCCGTTCATTTTTGTCCTCCTCGTGGCATTGTTAAGCTTCCTACTGAGTTATTCTGGTGGGCAAAGTTTAAAGTTTACCATTACAAATAGACGAAGTTATTTGTTGTCTCCATCATAAATTTATGGAATTTGCATTACATAATGAAATGAAATTAAATTATTGACTTATTAAAGTCGACGAAGTTAGCTGATGCTTGGAAACGGTAGTGCAATTGTACATGCGAGGGACAGTTCTCCCAAGAATTACGTATTAATGTTTATACCCAAGAATTGACAGGTAAGACAATAATCGAAAGTCATAGAAATCACGATGGGAGGATGAATAATGAATGGCCCATGGATTTTCCACTTGTGAAATCGTCTGGGCTGTCGTTACTCCAGCCAGATATTTAGCGTCTTGACAGGGATATACTCCGGCCAATTGTCATCCGATAATGAGTTCAAGGATTTGTAATTCATTTGGGCGAGTAGTTTTCCGATATATCTTTGGATTCTATCCTCAAATTTAAACATTTTAAAGTGAGCAACAGACAGTCGTATAATCAGGGATTATTTTCTGCGGTTGGAGTCCACCCTCGTATTTAAAAATACATGTGTATGTATATACATATATATACACACATTGGTATATATATAAAATTATATATATATATATATATATATATATATATATGTGTGTGTGTGTGTGTGTGTGTGTGTGTATGGGGGAAAGGAACTGGCCCCCCTACCACGATGTGTGAATATTCACACCTCGTATAGGGCTTAGTACTGGGTGATCTCTACCATCACCTACTAAACCGACCTTCGGGTTGATATATATATATATATATTTGTGTATATGTATATAGATATATATATATACATTGATATATATATATATATATATATATATATATGAATATTATGAATATATATATGAATGATATATAATAGATAAATATATATATATATATATATATATATATATATATATATATATATATATATCAACCCGAAGGCCGGTTTAGTAGTGATATATATATATCATATATGATATATATATATTCCGTTCATTGATAAACCATAAACTTCATAAACATAACATAAATTGATACCTTAAACACAGTAATCAACCCGAAAGTCGGTTTAGTAGGTGATGGTAGAGATCACCCAGTATTAAGCCCTATACGGCGTGTGAATATTCACACATCAGGGTAGGGGGGCCAGTTCCTTTCCCTGGGCCGGTTATGGTTTCCCAGGAAGACCTGGTACCCGAAAAATCACTTTAGCTTGGGTGGAGCTGCAGGTGCCCAGAGTGCCTTGCCCGGGAATCGAACCCGAGACCCTCCGGTCAGCAGTCCAACGCTCTACCCACTGGACTGCCGAGACCCACATATAAATATATAAGTATATATACATACACACACACACAAATTTATGTGTAACATTTTGAAAGAGGGGGGTCCGTTTAAAAGTAACAGAGGGACATTTGTTTACGATTTCCGATAATACGATTTCCGTTCATTAAATGAAGAACACAATGTATATTCCCACTGTCCTTTATTTACGTACAACTAGTTTCAACGCTTAGGCGTCATCATCAGGTACAAATTAATCAAGTCGCGGTCCACTTATATACCATTCATGAGGGAGAGGATGTGTGGATGAGAGGGGGGGAGGCGGGGAAAATTTATATATATATATATATATATATATATATATATATATATATATATATATATATATATATATATATATATTTATATATACGGCTGGTATGTATTAGTGCTACGTGTGGTAAAACATGAAAATGGCGAGAAACGAATCTGAGGAAATGAAGATGACTCAATTGGGGAAAACCTGTGCGGGTAATCGTGATAACCGTCCACCCAGGGTGCTGCAAACTTGGAAGTCGCGGGTTTCGAGGAAGATCACCTAGTAATTATTCCGGGAAACTTCGTGGAAATGCTAGAAATTGACATAAAAGAATACCTGCTCTACAACCAACCGTCCTTGCTCACTACAGACGATTCCTTTGCGAGTGATTCTCCGCGCAAAAAGTCGGGCTGGATTTCTTTGGATACCCTAGGCGTACCCCCGCCCCCCCAAAGAAACCTCTCCCGGACTTTTTGTTTCACCAGTGTAGTAGTAGTTTTGAGGGGAGCCGACCGACAGCTAAGGTCATTTGCGCCATAGGAGATGGACAGGAAAGGATGAAGGGTGGAGAGAAACCCGGCGTCTGCATTAGCCTACTCTTTACGAAAAATGCCAAGGGGTCCGCAGTTTAACGTCCGATCCGACGGACGGCGTACTCACTCAAAGTGCCCTCCACAAAGCACCTCTAGTAGGGATCGAGATACCTCTAAAAAATATTCAACACCGCCGGGATTTGAACCCGTGCCCTCAGGGTGGGAAGCCAGTACGTTACCCCCCGCACCATCTCGATCCCCCCTTACCAGTGTGATCAAGGTGCAAGAGGGGATCGTGTGTTTTGATACGATACAATGAGGTGAAATAAGTCTCTCTAAAGCATACCGAAAGTCAATTCACCCGTGAAGCCTGAGATTCCGGAGAAGCCGCATTGAGGGAAGAAGAAATGCTTGAAATGCGTAACTCGTGTGTGATCAAGTGAAACAATTGAACCTTGATATCGGAGGAATACGACACATGCGATGTGTGAAAATCGTGGCGAGACATCTATCGGAAGAGCCAGGAAATCTAATAAGTTGGCCTCTTTAATAATAGAAACCTGCTCGAAAATCGTCAACTTTGAAGGGAAATATCTCGGAAAGTAGATGCCGTAGAAGTAAATCTTCGTTTGTACTAATCGTTCTTCCGGACGGATGGACGGTCTGATCCACTCTAAATCCGATTGGATTTGTTCATAATCCTGTCAACCGCCGTCAACTGTATGTATATCCCGATCCAGAAATCAATGCGTAGCTACCAATCAAGCCCCATGTTTGGGCACCAAAATAAATATTTGGTAGAAAATGGGAAGCACTGCTTACGAGACAGCAGGTAACTGCTGCCCCACTCGCACCTGCGTGAATACTGTTATATTGCTACTCGAAAACAATCTATGGGTTGATTTGCTGTTTTTTAGATTGACAGAAAAACCATTTATCGTTAGTTTTTTCATTTTTACCATATATTTTATCTATTATTTATTATGTTAATGCATTAAAATAACGTATTTAATTCAAATCAGTTCAAAGTAATGGCAACGCGTTCGCTCCATAATTCACCTCTTGCGTCGCAAGTTGGTTCCGAAATCGACGTGTCGGTAGTGTGCGACTATAGTGTATGACGTCATAGTTGTGACGTTTTTTTCCGTCCTGTTGTCATTACCGCGGCCTACTCACTAGCGGTTTGGCAACAAAGATGAACAGGAAAATAATACATTAATGACCATTTAAACGAAAAGAATTATTTTGATATTGATCAGTATTTCATATCTGCGGTTAATGTCAGTTGTTGGAGTAATGATGAAAATAATATCGGCTCATTATTTTAATATCGCCTACTTTTTTACGAAAAAAGTTACAACTAGAAATGCTTCATCGCACGATCTATAAATTAGTAAATGAACCAATAAAACATCTGTTATTGATAAATGACAAACTGTAACGCACAACACATAGAGGAAATTACTGAGAAATAGAATTTTTTCTGTTCATGGTTTGGCTTTTATTGCCAATCCTACGAAACATCCCTTTGCAGTGGTAAATATCCCCTCTTTGCTGTTTAGTGATTAAATATATTTACGAATACAGGCGTCGTGTCAAGGTTGTCTCTCATTTAAAACAAAAATCGTAGTATATAAACCTTGAATATCACAACATATCTATCCGTTCCCAATACGTTCTGTCTTCCTCAACTTTATTCCAAACCAACTAATGGTTTTGTTCGGTATTCCAAATTAAAAGTGAGAGTTAAATAGTTGATCTCCAAAACGTGCTACTTTTACGTGGAAAATAATATTGACAAGTTATGATATGAATTCTTCTACTCGTTCATTTATAATTAACATATTTATGAACGCATGTGTAAATAATTTATACACAAACACAATCATACACGCATTTATATATATTTATATATATTTATATATATATATAATATGTATATATATACATATATATATTATTATAATAAAATAATATAATGTTTAAGGTAGGTTTTTGGATGGACATAACTACCAAATATTTTGTGACTCCTAACAAAACGCAATCCAGCAACCTAGTTTACATCAGGTCCCTCTTCATCTCTGAGTACTTCCTTCTTCCCTTCATCCCATCCAAAATCTCTATCCTGTTCCTGCCCTTTCCTCGTTTCCCTAACATTCTTCCCTCTATTACAGTCTGCAACATCCCACTGCCGATCAATCCCCCCTTCATCCATTTTTCCTGCCTTCTTAGGATTTCTTCCAACAAATGCCTACCACTTCCTCGTTTGTTTCCCTTTCGGTTCATTTCACTTTCTCCATCCATATCCACCACGACATTTCAATAGCCCTCCTGCTTCAATGACCACGTTTCCCCGCCGTACATAGCTACGCTCCGTATCAATTTTTTTTTTACGAGTGTTTTCTTAACATACTTTCTCAACGTCCCTGTCATCAACTCCCTTATCCT